>NC_059102.1:150656080-150964834 GCF_020740685.1 Jaculus jaculus | reverse complement strand
ACCCACGTAGGCCAGGTGCACATGGTGGCACATGTGTCTGGAGTTTGTTTGCAGTGGCTGGAGGCCCTGGTGTGCCTAGTCTCTCTTTCCTCTTTGTCTCAAATAAGTAAATAAAAATAAAAAAAATGATGTGCTTGAAGATAAACTTGGGATTGTCCTCTGGTCTCCACACATATGCACGTGCAACCCCCCAAACATGTATACACATACACCACACACATGCAAATAAAGTGAAACAAAAAATCCTAGCAAGGACTTGGTGGACACTCACTAGGCTGCATACCTTGGCGTTGTGTATTCTTCCACTTAGAAGGACTGACTTAGAATCGAGACCCAGAATAAAGACCAAGGCCTGGCTGGGTGTGGTGGCACACACCTTTAATCCCAGCACTCAGGAGGCAGAGGTAGGAGGATTGCTGTGAGTTCAGGGCCACCCTGAGACTACATAGTGAATTCCAGGTCAGCCTGGACCAGAGTGAGACCTTGTCTCCAAAAAAAAAAAAAAAAAAAAAAAAAAAAAAAAACAAAACCCCAAAAACCGGGCTGGAGAAATAGCTTAGTGGTTAAGGCACTTGCATGTAAAGCCTAAGGACCCCAGTTTGATTCCCCAGGACCCACATAAGCCAGATGCACAAGGGGGCGCATGCATCTGGAGGTTCTGGCATGCCCCTTCTGTCCCCCTCTGCCTCATTCTCTCATATAAATAAAAATAAAATATTTTAGAAAAAAACAACAACAAAAAGACCAAGGCCAAGCTGCTTTTTGAAAACATGATGTTATAGTTATCTTCTCACTGCTGCAACAACAAAATATCCAGTGAGAAGGAGCTCGTGGAAATAAAGGGTTAATTTCTGCTTATAGTTTCGAGAAGAAATTTCATCATGGCAAGAAAGCATGGCATAAGAAAGAAGCTGGCTCACATCATCACATATCTGCAAGAAGGGAGTAGTCCCAGTAAGCTAACTCTAAACACACGGCGGGGATAGATGACAGTACATTTCAAGGCTCACCCTCCATGACACACCTCCTCCAGCAAGGCTCCACTTGCCAAAGGCCCTACAACTTGACTGCATTTCTACCAGCTAGGGATCAAGTATTCAAAACACATGAGCCTGTGGGGAACATATAATTCAAACCACCACACATCTGTTAACTGGAAATAACCACTTAGATGCCTAACTCTTTAGGCTCAGACCATGCTGTAGACATCCCTGACCAGCCTGCAATACCATCTGAGTGCCAAACACACAGCAGCAAGCACAAGGCTGCCCTTTCAGGTCACCCAGCTCCATGGCTTGGAGGCTGCACAGATGGGGCACGTTCATGTAATCCAGGTGCCAGGAACCACCACAAGCATATTGGACTTTGCTCCTGCCGACAGCACAAAGCTGAGGGAGATTTTGTGTCCTTCTGTTTCAAGAGAAAGAGCTAGGCACATAGCCAAGGGGTAGAGCACTTGCCTGGCATGCCAGTGATGGTTTGAATGTAAAATGCGCCCCTCTCATAGACTCATGTGTTCTGAATGCTTAATCCCCCGCTGGTGGGATTCTAGAAGGTTGTAGAACCTTTTGGAGGTGGGGCTTTGCTGGAAGTAGGTTGCTGGGAGTGAGCCTTGAGACTTTGTAGTCTAGCCCTGCTTGGCTCGCTGCTTCGTCCTAGTCGGTCTGACACTGATTTCCTGCTTCTGCTATGCCACATCCCCTCCCCCTGCATGAGTGGGATTCTACCCTCTGGAACTGTGTGGTCACGTATTTCTTCACAGAAATGAGAAACTAGATGACACAATGCCCAAGACTCTAGGTTCAATCCCTAGTCACGACAGGGGAGAGGGCAGCATCATTTCTACCTGGGACACAAGCATGGAATCCCATGAACCCTTGTCTTGAAGTGGTGACGCCATCACCCTGAGAACCCTGTGACCTAGCCATAGGCACAGCAGCATGCCAGCTCTGGGACCCCAGCAAGTATGGCCCCCACATTCGCATGTGCACAGATGAAGCTCACAGTGCAGACACCAGAAAGGCAGGCTGCAGGCCAACTTGTTCCCAGCCAGGCCCTGCTTACCAGAACAGCCACTCGCTCCTCAGCGGCGGGCCTAAGTGCAAAGCTGGCCAGCCTTCGCTCTCACGGAAAGCAAGTTCCATAATGCTGCTGAGTTTGTGATAGCGCCAATCCAGTCTTCAGAGCAGGAAGTGCCTTAGCCTAACATGAAGCTTTCACAGGTCATACACTGGGCTCAGGTACTTGTCCCTGTCATTGGTGGCCCCCTTACTCCCTGGGGAAGGTCTATGGAAAGTAAACACGACACGACGCACTCACAGAGACCCTGGCTGATGGAGGCTGGGCCTCTTCTGGGTGGATGAGGACACTGACTGCTACAGTTGAAGGAGAAATAAAGGGGCCACGTACCAAGTCACTTTAGGGAGCCCAAGTTTTTTTTTTTTTGTTGTTGAAGCTCCTGTCCTCTGAAGTCCCCAACAGTGCCCACAGCACAGGACTTCAAATGGACCACAGCACAGCACCTGGAGACAGTGAACGAGAGCACTTTTTTTTTAAAAACAGCTTTGTGGGTGATCCAGGACAGGCAAGCTCACCACCAATACCAAGAATGACTCCCTGACTAGCAAGGAACCTGCTAAGTGTACTAGGGGAAAAGGTGTGGCAAGAAGCTAGAGGGTGCCTGGGCATGCCTACGTCCCTGTTCGAGCCAGCAACTTGGCCACAGCCACACCACCAGGTCTCTTCACATAGAATGCAATGAGATGACAGTGAAATGAAATTGCTTTAAGATGTCAAGTGTCATGTCATCCAGTCCAATCCATTTCACAAAATGCATCAGAATTAACCTGTGAAAGTTTAGCCACGTTAACACAAAATTTTATTACGATATTTTTCTTCCAAAAAACAGCCAGTTTCATTCAGGGTGTCAAAGAGCAATCTCAAAGTAAATTTTGTTACGTTTTTAATATTGCCTGAGTGAAGTAATTTGGATCTGAAAAATCTGATTAGTGACTGCACTGAAGGAAAATGCTTAGAACCTCTGATCAGAAGGTCACACTGGAAGGGGTCCATCTTTGGCAGCCATGCATGTATACAGGCCTCCATCTACACACGTTCATGTGTAAACACCCTGAATCTACATATACATATGCACATCGCTGTATCTATATACAAGCACAAACATATACACGTGCACTTGTCTATGCATATACATTTACACACGCCCTTATCTACACACTATGTAAGGCTGTGTCTGCACATGTAGTTCTAAGAAGCTTCTTTTATCAGAAATCCCAACTCTTCTGGGCTCCTCAGAGCCTGTCATTACCAAGAACTTAGTCACATGCTTTGTTCTACGCCAACACTATACCAAGTCACATCCTAAATGGGCAGAACAGCGTGTCTTAATCCCGCTGGGAACCTGAGAGGTAGTGAAAGACAAGCAGCCCTCCCACCAGAGGAAAACTGCGGCACAGCACCGAGGCGGGGAAGGGCTCGGAACACACAACCGTTGTAAACGGAGGCATCACTCCGGATCACATACGTAAGCGATACCTCTCCATGTTCCAATCAGGAGGATCTAAAATCGCCACCACAAAAACAAGTCTTGTACCTGAAGCTTCCTACTAATAAAAGCAGCTGTTGTGCCAAGGCATAAAGAAGGCAGAGGGCTGTGGAGATGGCTCAGCAGTTAAAACCATGTGCTTACAAAGCCTGACAGCCCAGGTTCAATTCCCCAATATCCATATAAAGCCAGACACACAAAGTGGCACATATATGCATTTGGAGTTCAGCTGTTGTACAAGGCAGCCCTGGCATGCTTTCTCACTCTAAAATAAATAAAGAGGGCTGGAGAGATGGCTTAGCGGTTAAGCACTTGCCTGTGAAGCCTAAGGACCCCGGATCAAAGCTCGATTCCCGAGGACCCATGTTAGCCAGATGCACAAGGGGGCGTATGCGTCTAGAGTTCATTTGCAGTGGCTGAAGGCCCTGGTGCACCCATTCTCTATCTGCTTCTTTCTCTCTCTGTCACTCTCAACTAAATAAATAAAAATGAACAAAAAAATTAAAAAATAAATAATTTTTTTTAAAAAGGCATGGTCCTTAGCCGCCAAGCCACACAGCCCGGACAGTAGCATCTCAGGCAGCAGGTACTGTGCTCGTGTGTCCAGATCCTGCACACTGGAACAATCTTTGGGAGGAGCCATGTGCTGATTTGTTAAAACAGAAGTTTGGTAGGAATGCAATTTCTATTTGCATTGTATCACTTTTCAATAGTACCTGGCTCGACCAGAAAGTTTATGAAAAATAATCAAATCCCACTGACTTCTCTCTGCATGTGCAACGGTGGCCTCAGAGCCAGGAGCCTCTCACACTATCAGCAGAATGAATGGTGATGAACTCACAGGTTAATATAAAGCCAGCCAGCCAATTCCTTTATTACATTTTAGTGCTTTCTTGAAACAAACATGGTAACAGAGTATCAGGCGCCCGGTGAGAAATGAAGCACGCGTGGGGAGGCAGAGGGGGTCGCTGGCTTTAATGCTCACAGCAGCGCTCCTTATGGTGCAGGGCAACACCTGACACACTGTACAAAGTCTCCACAGACTTTCTTCACAGAGGAGACGGAAGGAAGGCCTTCTCAGCTCTCTAGTGTTTTTGTACCATGTTCCCTTTTCCTTTTGTCTACATAACACCAACAGCTTACACTTGTCTAATTTTTTTCTATTATCGTCAATATTTTCTGCAGTTCAGATAGATTCAAGTAACACTCTCAAGATGAAATATGCAAAACCAAGATAAGTTGCTCCAGGGTCTTCAGCAGTTGGGCCATCACAGGGGCACCCCACTATGTGGACACACTGTGGTCAGGGTTAGGATGTGCCCGCTCCCTAGGAATGTCTGCTGGCAAACAATCAGCCACTACTGGGACTAATGGGGAAAGAACCCCAAGTCCTTTCACAAATGGAGCTCTAGAATAACTGCAAGTAAGCATGTAACTATTTGTAAAGAGGCAACAAAACAAAATTACCAACCTCACCTGAGACTGCACACCCCACGGAGCACACTGCTTCTCCAGAAGCAAGAACTGCAACAGCATGTCAGGACGTCACACCACCACGAAGGAACTGTCAGCCAAAGTATGGCATCTCTCAAGACAAACATGCTCAGAGTGAAAACTGCACTACTGTACCAAAATCTGCCTTTATTAAGTGAACAAGTCATCAGCACCCTCCCAACAAGCGGTGGCTGAGGCTGGCTTGGCACCTGCATCCCACACAGCCGGCAGTAGCCAGCAGCACCCCGCCACCCTCCCCACCGCGTGGCAGCAACAATATCTCCAAATGTGTAAACGTCACTTTAGCAGAAGACAGACTTTGCTGATTTCAGTGCTTTCAGTGAACTGGCATTTTCAGTAAACTTTTTCTGAGCAGCAAGGAACAGGATTTTTTTTTTTTTTTCAGAAATCTTAGAACTGGATATAAAGGTTGGCAGTAGACACAGTCAATAAATATCATACAATTTCTCAAATGAAAAAGATTTCCCATATGAACTCTTTTTATGAAGACATTCAAACACCCTGGCCCGAGAGCAAGACTCGGCCCTATAATCATGTGATTACAGCTGGCCAACACAGGGTGTCAGGCAATGTGCAAAGGGGGGGAGGGCAGAGAGATCACATTTAACTCATCCCGAAGAGCTCCAAGTGAGGGGACACAGCCCAGGACCTTGCTCTGTCACGTCCCCTGCTCTGAGGGCCTTGGCAGTCAGCTGGGCCCACCGCAGCTATCCCCCTGAAACCACATGTTCACTCCTCCGTTCTTGCCTGCCCAGCATCCTGGGCCGGGGGTGGGGGGGAGGTAGGAGGGATCTTCTTTTGTTCTCTAGAAGCCGCAGGAGAAAAGGTCTGTGGCTCTACATACTTCGTACCCAAATGGATGAAAATAATAAATAGGATCCCGCCAGCACCTCCTCTGAGTTCTGGCTGCCATGGGTCACTTGCGGGTCTGGGTCTTCTTTGGCACTGCGGGCCGCTTGGGCTGCCACAAGTGGTTATGGATCGTCAGTGCGTCCACACTGACCGACATGGTCTTGGCTGGGATCAGGTTAAACTGCTTTCGGTCCGAGCTGTATTTGTACAATTTGTCAATCATCTTCTTGGTGATACTCTTTGGCCCTGTGCCAGTGAGTTTGTAGATTTCCTCAGTATCAGGATAGTAGCAGTAAAGTGCCCTGAACTGGCAGCCAGCATCACGAAACAGAATGATGTAGTGGTTGGCATCACACTTCTCCAACTCCTTGGGGTGGGGGGAAGAGATGGGACACACTTGAATGCCACTCTAGCATCCCAGGTCCCCACAGTAGCCTAATGGTTGCCACACCAAGGCAAGTGAATATCCAGCAAGCACCCACTTGTATGGATAGCTACTGTACATTCAGACTAGCCTTCCTACTTCAGCAAATTATGGATTAACCATTTAATGGGGCATGATCTTGAGGCTCCAGTTATAAGCAAAGCCCAGAATAGGAAATTCAAATAAATCAAATGCAGTAATTGCACTATTCGGTTAAAAAGACTTAAAAAAAAAAAAAAGAAAAAACAATCACTCGATTATAACTTGTACAGGATGGATGATGTGGCTTATGAACTCTACTTCAATAAAGCTGTTGCCAACAAAAGACCCTACGTCTAGTCCTAACTGCTGATACTTGAGCCCACCTTGTTCAGGGCTCTCAGCCAGTGCAGGTCACAATGTCTAAAGTGGGTCCTCTTCACACCTGAGACAGGAGTACACCTACTATGCCAACAGTTCTCAAAGCGTGGCTTTGAGTTCTTGTGTTCTCTTCAAGAACACTGCAACCTCAGCCACAGCCCCTATATCCCACCATGCTTTCTTGGCCCAATCACAGTGGAGATTTCCATGTGATATGACAGGGCAACAGACTAGAAGAGCCTAGTTTTGGGCTGGGAGAGATGGCTCAGTGGTTAAGGTGCTTGCCTGCAAAGCTTCATAACCCGGGTTTAAGTCCCAAGTACCCACATAAAGCCAGATGGACAAAATGGCACATGCATCTGGAGTTTGCTTGCAGTGGATAGAGGCCCTGGTGCACTCATTCTCTCCCTCTCTCTCTCTCTCTCTCTCTCTCTCTCTCTCTCTCTCTCTCTCTCTCTCTCTCTCTCCCCCCCCCCCTTACAAATGAATAAATAAAATATTTTTTAGGGCTAGAGAGATAATTAGCAGTTAAGGTGCTTGTCTGAGAAGCCTAAGCACTTGGGTTCAACTCCCCAGAACCCACATATAAGCCAAAAACATAAGGCGATGCATGCACACAAGGTGGCGCACGCGTCTAGAGTTTGATTGCAGTGGTTAGAGGCCCTGGCATGCAAATATATATATATATATATATATATATATATATATATATATATATATTTTAGAAAAGACCCAGTTCTATATGCTAGGAATTAAACAAAGATTTGTGAAAATACAAAATAATGACTTACTTGTTTTGTTGCTTTAGAAAAGATAGTTTGGACTTATTTTAATGCTATTAAAGATTAAGAGGAAAAACAGAATCCAACACTACACACACAATACTGATTTCAACTACATAAACGCTGCTTAAATCTGAAGTAGCCACGGCCAGGCGGGAGGAAGAGCCCCGTTGGTAGGAGTGGACGGCAGGCAGCACATCTGCCCCGGGAGCAAGGCTCATGCAGGAGGAAAGAGCACTAGCCCCTGAGCTGGGAATGGTGGTGCGCAGAGCTTTCAGGAAGCTGGGGCTTTGCTGGAAAGTGCCTAAACTGCTGAGCCATCTCTCCAGAAACCTAAAAGTGCTTCCCCGTGAAAAAATACCACGGCACTCGACTGCTGTGCAGTACATGCTCTCGGGGGAAGCAGGACATAGCAGCTGGGCATGGATGTGCAGACCCCACCTGTGTCTTCCTTCTCAGCATCGGCCACAATAAAAACTGAGACCCAGGAATCCTACAGCATCTCTGAACAGCCTCTCCATCATGGAAATCTACTCAGGGACAGAAGTCTATAATCATAGGCCACACTCTGTCCCCAAACAAATCTAAGAGACTGGACCAGTGGGGCACATGGACACTTAGTGTGTACACTGTCTGTATTATAAAGAAAGGAATGTACCCCTCCTGAAGTGAGTAACAAATTCCTCATGTTGTCACAAATGTTAATAATAAAAACAAGCAAATGAGGACCAGGTCTTGGTCCAATTACTGAAACATGATTTATGATGCAAGACAGATGTATATTCTCCATTAAGAAGCCATGGTGCCACCAAGATCAGCAATCCGACAAGGTCACGACACACCTGAGGTGTAGGACATGAGCTTCCCGGGGCTGCCTCTTCCTGGAAGTTCATTCCTGCCAGGCTAAAGGACTAGGCTGGAACCTACCCCTAAAATTCAGGGCCAGGCATGGCAGCTCTTGGTAGAGTACCCCCCAAAATGAGAACACACCTCCACGCAAATACAAGGGCTGCCCTCTTCAACAAAAACTTGTACCCTGTTAAGCCCCTTTTCTTCCATGTAAAAGCACCAGAAAACGTGGTACTTGCCTCCAATATTGAGTTCTTGTGAGGTTCATTTACTTTCCCAGCCAGGCAGCAGTGGGAGATGGCATTGTGAATAATTGGTTTGTTAGATTTACTACTGGGCTCCTTAAAGAGCTTAGGACCTAAGAAAGTCAGATTGAGGTGCAAAATTAGTAGTATAAAGCATAAACACACAAAAGAAAAGCAATTTCTCAGAAACAAGTTATAGACAGATGCAATCTTAGGCAGTCACACCTTTTTGAAATTGGCCATACACACTTCTTCAGGTCTACAAGAGAGTTCAGTTATAAATTTTTTTTTTTAATGGACAAGTAAATTTATTTGCTCCACAGTTTCAATTTCTTTTTCTAAAGGCTAAGGTTCCAAGTACCCAAGATGTGTGGCTGCCTTGCCTTACCCCTGCCCTGAAGGTAGCTGGGAGTTGGCACTACCCACTGTCTGCAGGACAGGACGGACAGGACAGAAGCACAGACAGGCCAGGGTTTCTAGGGTTCTGATGTGCACCTGCTGTGGACATCTAGCAGTGGGACACAGCTTTCTGTCATTAGATAAACACTAACCTGTTAGATACGCTTCGGTGCATCTTGTCAAGAGCACCACACAAGGTACAGCTCCATGCACAACACACTCTAGGGAGGGTAGGTACTGACCTGTGTACTCAGCCACAGAGGCCAAAGAGGAAGCTGCTGATGCCGTTTCCCAGTCTCTGTCTGTGCTCCTGCTTGGGTTGCGGCTGAGGATGGGTAAGGCTTCCAACGACTCAACGCTGTGGGCAGAAAAGGACAAGGGGCATAGCCACGGCCCACAACACCTCCCTGGCCACTCGTGCTGTCGTGCTTGAAGCTGACAGCCTGCTGCTGCAGTAGGGCCTGCCCATGAAGGTGAAGGGCTTGCTCTGTAAAACGAACAAGGCACATCCTGCAGGCCACGGAGTGATGGAAGTGGAGGGGAGCTGTCCCTTCAGAGGCTTTTACCAGCCTTGGCCTGCAGGCACCACTGCAAGGCAGGACTGCTGTGGGCTCAAGAAGCCAGAGGATAAATAAGGGCAATTTTATAGCTGCCAAGCAAGCGATGATGCCCGTGCAAGAAGGGGCCACACCTTGGGGCCAGTCTGAAAACCCACACTTCACTTCAGCCACTGGCACGTCTGGAGGGTTTGGGCTGAACTTCAGGGACATCCTCACGACACACGGCAGGCACCACTGGAAGGATAAACTTGCACAAATGACAGACAGCAGGCTGCTGTTCTCTAAGACAGGCAGACAAGGCTGGGGGGTGGGACGAAACTACAGAAGAATTCAGGTCCCTCAAAAGTCTTCCATAAAAAGCCAACAGACACATTTGGAGGCAAGAAAATGCACTTTCCCACACAATGTCAGCCACACAAGGCACACACAAGTACAGGGACATGTGGGCAGGGAAAAATCTGGGCTACAACTGGAAGCTAACAACATGCAAAGGGCAGTGAGGAAGGAGGGGCTTAGCAGGAGTTCCTAAAGCCTATAGTGAAGAAGAGGGCTGGCTAGTCGAATCCTCCTAGCAACTGGAAAGTCACTCATCACTCTGTAACACAAAGGGGAAGTTTTAACAGCTGGTGGAAAGATAGCAAACACCCCTTTACATGATCCAAGTTAACTGTCCCTTCCTGACTTGCAGCCTGAGAAAGATACCTACACTTCACATTATTTCAGTCAAGAGCACATAACTCCATGTGATATAGGGAGCCAGCTGATGGGCAGGCTGGAAAACTGTCAAGAAAGGTGATTGATGGTCCCAGAAAAACGGCATTTCAATAGATCCAGGCTGTTATGGGGCAGTGGGTGACAACTGGACACAGACTCGAGATCAGACAAATGTGCCGAGAAACACTGAAGTGCGTGGGAGAATGGCCAGGGGCTGTCCGTTTATTCCTACATGACAAGAAAACCTGCAAGCACACGTGGGACAGGGAGAAGGTCACAGAATCTGGTGAACCTGAGTGAGGGGCAAGTCGAGGCTCCTTCTATGAGCACTACAAAATAAAGTCACAAAAGCGTCTCTTGCATCTCGAACCGGGCTTTGACCAGAAGTCCCTCTGCTCGCACAATGGGGAGCTGCCGCTGCCCTGGAGCTTCCTGGCCTCTTACTGCTGAAAAGGCATGCTGCACAACTAACACTCTTGTGCCCGCTGTTTCTATGCATGCATGTTCATATGTATGTGCATTATGTGGAGATGTAAAGGCCGGAAGTTGAGCTTGGGTGCCTTGTCTTTATTTGACTGAGGCCGGATCTCTCACTGGAACCCAGATCTTGCCAACTCTCAAATGTAGCTGTCCAAATCACCCTGGGAATCCCCATCACCACCTCTTGAGTTCTGGGATTGTAGCTGGGCCACCATGCCCACCTGACAACGACATGGGCGCTGGGGATCTGAATCTAGATCCTCATGCTTGCACAGCAGGCCCTTTGTCCACGGAGCAATCTCCCCAGCCCCTCAAGTCAGCTCTCTGACCTCCTTACCGGTGAGAAGGTGTGCCCCCTGAATGAACGCTCTCGGGTTCGGTTGTTGCTGCAGAAGCCAAGGACAGGCTGGAGCCAGAATGAGTCCGGCTCAAATTATCAGCTGCAGGGGGAAAAAAAGGGCAAAATGTGTAGAGCTTTCCTTGGACCCATCTGGCTTGCTCAGACCCATGGCACAGGACTGCTTTCTGCCATCCCTCTGGCCCACTGCTGGATAAATCTTGCCACCTCAGAATATCACATGTGGCCTGTTTTCTCAAGTTTGTCTGAGGGATAATCCCTCGCATCCTGCCTGCTTCGCATAGGTCTTGAGAAAATCACAATTAGAAAAGAAGCTGAGCTGGGCATGGTGGCGCATGCCTTTAATCTCAGCTCTCAGGAGGCAGAGGTAGGAGGATCACTGTGAGTTCAAGGCCACCCTGAGACTACATAGTGAATCCAGGTCAGCCTGGGCTAGAGCGAGACCTTATCTTGAAAAACAACAATAGAAGGAAGAAAGGAAGGAAGGAAGGAAGGAAGGAAAGAAGGCAGGCAGGCAGGCATGTGAGCACTGTAAACCAAGTGCAGCATTCGCATGCGTGATGGATGAGGCTTACGAGTGGAGGAGCACTTGGTTCCAGAGTCACTGCACGATTCTTCCCGATGCACTGACTTTGGCCGGGGCTTTTTCGGCTTTGATTTAGGCTTGCCAAGTCCTTGCTCCTCTAAGATCTGCTGCTGCTTCCTTCGCAGGTACTCCTGCTTGATGAGCTCTCGCCGTGCCTTCTCCTCCTCCTTCCGCACGCGGTCTTCTTCAGCTTTACGCCTGAGGGAGAAAGGGGCTCTTTGGGGTTCTCTCTGTAAACCACTGAAGCTGAGGGAGTTTGAGGAGCAGGAGGCAGTAGTTAAAAGGGAAGGCCCTAGGGCTGGAGAGATGGCTCAGAGGCCAAGACATTTTCCTGTGAGGCCTAAGGACCCAGGTTCAATTCCCCACTACCCATGTAAGCCAGATGCACAAGGTGGGCGCACGTGTCTGGAGTTTGTTTGCAGTGGCTGGAGGACCTGGCACACCCATTCTCTCTGTCTCTCCAATACATAAATACAAAAAAAAACTTTTTTTTTTTAAAAAAAAGGGCAGGCCATGAGCTGAACCATCTGTTAAACTTATGTTCCGAAAAAGTGCTGTGACCACAGATAACTTATTTCCTATGCTGCATATTGGTGGCCTCATGATTACAATGGGGACAGAATGTACACAGTTCATGGAGCAGTTATGATAATTAAAGATCACACAAAGAAAAGTGCTTTGCAGAAAAGCTTTGTAAAAGATAGGTACTTTTGTGGCCAGTGTATAATAAGTGCTGATAGCAGGCAGGGTCCATATGGCCAGGCTGCCCTCCTGGATGCAGAGGGAGAATGGCGGAGTGGCTACCTGGCTTCATCACGCTTGAGCTCCACTTCGGCCTCGAGCTGCTGCTTGCGAGCGCGGGCCTCCTCAGCCTTGCGCTGCTGCTTCAGAAGGAAGGCCGCTCTCCTCTTGGCAAGCTCATCTTCTGCCTTCTGTTCATCCTACAAAACCAGCATTGTGTACTCAATGACAGGGCTGGGAGCCCCTTCAACTATCTAACCTAGGCTTACTGTAGCCAGCACATACTTTAGTGTATACCTGGAAAACCTGACTTTAAACCATTCAATGAATGAGTGCATCACATTGAAGTACTCTGACACAAATGGAAAAGAGCCCATGTCATCAAAACAGCCTCTATGGACTGACCTTCCACAGGCCTCACACCAAATTCGGTTTCCCTCCCAAACCATTCCTCTCCCCACAGACCACAGCTGGCCCAGTACTTCTGCACAGCCTGAAAGCACTTTTTACATTTTTAAATGGTTGAAAAGCCTATCTTGTGATACAGGATAATCACATGACACACCAGGATGTGCTGCCTGTGGCTGCTTCCATCTAGAATGAGTCCTTAGGATAGAGTCTTCTGTGGCCCATAAAGTCAGGCTTATTTCTACCTTGATGTTTTACGGAAGTTCTCAGTGATGAAGTTCTGAAACACCCCCACAGTCAAGGTGAAGCCAAGAACACTTCATGACCACTTGACAGACACATACTAGCAACTCACTCACCTTGAAGAAGAAACCAACTCCAGACTTCTGGTCTCCATCGCCACCAAGTTCTGCTGAGTTGTCATGACCAGCTACCTCTCCATCCTCCTCAGGGGCCTTCAGGTCGGAAAGGTCTACCTCAATGAGGCTGGCCTTGATCCTCAGCGGCTCTTCCACTGAGATGTGCTCTTGGCCTGTGACGGACTCTTGGACACTGGTGTCCAGACCCTCTTTGAAGCTCATCTGCTCTGATACAACATTTGCATCTTTGGAGGACAGAACCAATGTCCGCTGGTTGCTCTCATCGTGGAGCCTGAAACTGTCAAAGAGACATTTCTCGGGGGGTTCACCTCCTGGGTCAGAAGGTGTCCGTGGGTGGGTGTTTGCGGTCAAAGACCGTGGATGTGGGAGGGTCTCGGTACTGGGTGTTGGGGTTTTGCTCCGTGAGCAGACCTGCTGCCTCTCTTTTGGAACCTTCAGCTCAGCTGGTCTTCCTGGACGGGAGCTGCGGCCCTGACCAAGCCGCAGGGGTTTACGGTGTCCAGACACCCCAGTTGGAGAGATCGGCTCAACAAAGTGGACGGGGGCCTTTACCTTTTGGTCCTGGCAGTTATTTTTAGCGCCTGGCGTTGGCACTGTTGGGGACTTCATGAGAAGCTGCTCCTGCTGCTGGGAAATCTTCAGGATAGCTTGCTGCAGGGTGCTGATGGTCTCATTCAGCTTCTCAATGGACAGGTCACACTCGTTCATGTCCACCTCGCCAATGCTATCCTCCAAGAGAGCTGCGGAGATCACCCTGTGCTTCTCCCCATCATGCAGAGCAGCCGGGTCCCTGAGCTTATGTGACTGGACAAATGCCACATCTTGAGACTCACTGAGCTCTCTCTGCTCTTCCTTGACAAGAAAGCCTTCAGTTTTACAAACTCCTTCATCCAACTCCTCCCCGTTGTGCTGTGTGTACTCCTTCGTCAAGTGTTCTGGCCTCAGTGGCTGTGGGGGGCCATCAGCCTTACCCTTCTTCACCACGTGCAGAAAGGCGGCCTTGCCCAGCTTCAGACGCTGCCGTGCAGACAGTGCCTCCATCTTCTTTTTCTGAGCCTCGATGGCTCGGCGCTTTTCCTCCAGCTGCATGTGCAGCTGCACCAACTCGGACGCTAGCAGGCTGGCGGGGTCCTTGCTATACCTGCCAGGGCTCTGCTCTCTCTTCTGCCGCCAAGTGGTCAGAGGGGCTGGGCAGCTCTCAGATGCATCCGGGGTGGTCTTCTGAGAGCTGCTGGTGCTGGACTTGGTCTCACAGCTGTTGAGCCTCTGGAGCTTCCTTTCCGCAAAACTGGTCATCTTCACACTTCCACTTGCCATGGACATGCTGCTGAGCTGAGAGGCTGTGCTCAGACACGGGCTTGAGCGGCCACTGGCATCATCCTTGTCCTCGTGCTCCTTCACCTTCATATCTTCTTGAAGTTTGGCCGATTCTTCTTCACCAGCATACTGGGGGTGGATAACCACAGAATGGTCTTCACCAACAAAATCCTGTTCCACATCCTCAACATCCACCACATCAGAGTCAGAGTCCTGCCTCAGGATGGTCCAGGGCTCTGAGTCGTGGGAGCTGGGGCTCTGTGAGCTGACATACCACCTCCCCTCAGCATCTTCATCAGCCCTGCCCATGTGAAGGAAGAAGCCATCAGCAGCCTGCCCCTGAGGTAACGGATCGAACCTGCCCACAGCCAGAGGGGTCTCTGGCACTTCCCCCATAGCTTCTGCTGACAGCGATCCCATCTCTGCAGGGTCAATGCTTGCAGTAAATTCTGAACTAGGAATTGGGGTGAAAGTCCTGTTCAAGTCCCGATTGCCATGGCTGCCAGTCACCTTCTTCCGTATGAGAGGCTGGGGGACCTCGCTGGGCCTCTTGGATATGATGCACCTTGGTCTCCCTTCGCCACGCTCATCCTCCTTAGTAATAATCTGCTTCTCTTTGGCTGGCCGAAGTACTGCTGGCATCAGGGGCTCCAAATAAAAGCTGTCAGGCTTCTTCTCTAAGGCATCCACCTGTCTCTGGGGAGACCTCACATTTGCCAGCATACCTGGGGCTCGAGGAGAGGCCCTAAGGACCTCTGGGTCACTAGAGCGGGGAGATACATCTGTTCTGATGATGGCTACAAGCTCTTCCTCCTCATCTTCAATGTTGACATTGCTTAGGAGGCTTTTCCCATTGGTCTTTCCGGCTATGGGGTGGGGCTGGTTCTGTGGGGTCAGGTGGACAATGTTGGACGCCAAGCTGTCTTTGCTGATGGAGCGGGCCAAACTGACACTATCACCAGAGCCAGGGTCCACATCACTTGCAGCATGATGGAGAGCAAAGGGTGTTGGCTGGGACATAGGCCTAAAACAGAAGAAAGCACTGAACACCGACTGGCAGAGGGGCTTCTGGTTATGAACTGAATACAGAGAACCCACCCCATGCAGGAAACTTACGGAACTGCTCCAGAAGGGGCTTCAGGTAAGTGGTTCTCAAACACACGGCTCCTAGAGCACCCTTTTACTATACTTAAAAGTGATCAATGACCCAAAGAGCTTTTGTTTACATATTTCCTTTTTTTTTTTTTTTTTTTTTTTGGTTTTTCGAGGTAGGGTCTCACTCTGGTCCAGGCTGACCTGGAATTAACTCTGTAGTCTCAGGGTGGCCTTGAACTCACGGCGATCCTCCTACCTCTGCCTCCCGAGTGCTGGGATTAAAGGTGTGCGCCACCACGCCCGGCTTGTTTACATATTTCTAATAAAAGTTCATTTTTTTAAAAAAAATTTTGTTCAAGCAGAGAGAGAAAAGAGAGAGAGAGAGGGCACACCAGGGCATTCAGCTGCTGCAAACACACTCCAGCTGCATGAGCCACCTTGTGCATCTGGCTTTATGTGGGTACTGGGGAACCAAACTTGGATAGGTAGGCTTTGCAAGCAAGTGCCTTAACTGCTAAGCCATCTCTCCAGCCCTCAATACTTTTAAAATAATGAATAAAAGTTACATTAATGGAGCTGGAGAGATGGCTTAGCAGTTAAGGCACTTAAAATCCTAAGGACCCAGGTTCAATTCCCACAACCCATGTGAACCAGATGCACATGGTGGCACTCCCTCCCCCTCTCTCTCTCCTTCCTTCCTCCCTCCCTCCCTTTCATAAATAAATAAATTAAAAATGATTTTACATTTTTTTAAAAAAGTTACATTAACAATCCATCACATGAAAAACGACTATTATTTTCTAGAACAGAAAAGCTCATAGTGTAGAGTGGCTTCCACATTATTTCTGTGTTGCCTGATGGGACCTTCACATCTGACTACTTGCTGGGACAAATCACATAACCACTGGGGAAGTGCACCGTGCTCATGGGACAGAATAAGCACAGAAGAGAGCAGCTAATGTGCTGGAACTGCTGTGAACGTAACTGACTCCATGAACCCCCATAAGGGCTCGGTGACTTTTCAGGGTTCATTGAAATACATCTGGAGAACTGCTGCTCTAGTCTCAGCACCCAAACAGAAGACCATTCAAGTGACTCACCTGCTTTTTTTATCTGACCACGCTATTGCTGCACCTCGTGGCTGACCATCCATTCGGGTTAAAGAATTAGATCGATGTCTCTGATCTGTAGTTGAAGGAAAAAGAATATTCAGTATTAAGTAACCAATTTTGTACCATTTGAAGTTCTTTCAATGTAATAACCATTTATTCAGGTAATGAACTGTAACTCAGTCTACCAAGCTACCCAAGAAAGCATAAAATCAGTGATTCTAATGATAAGTTTAAGTGTGGTGTAACTAGTACAGAACATGACATGAGAGCCAGGCTCAGCAAGTCTCATTACATCAGCTCTTGCTTGCGAACAACCCCACAGTTCTGTGAATGCTATATAGATGTTATCAGATTTGAATGGCATTTTCACCACAAGACTATAAATCCTAAGCTATATCAACGCATTACAACTTAAGTCTACCATTCTTCACTAGAATTACCACATTAGAGTAAGATCATTCAACTTTGAGAAATGTTACTCTACTCAACCATGGGAAGAAAACACTGTGAAAGAGAAGACAGAAGGCAACTCACCGGGGGTCTCCTCTGCCTGTGCCGCTTTTTGCTGTTTCTGCCTCAGCGGCAACAAAGGATGGGATGGGCTAAAGGTGGAAGTTCCTTTCCCACTAGATGGAAAAGGAATTAGAGAATCATGAGCTGTCAAACTTCAAATTCAAAAGCAAAGGCATATGAGACATCAGAGTCCATTATGAATTCCTACAAGCTAAAATCAATGGACAGGTTCTCTGGAGAAATACTTTTTAAAAAATGTATTTATTCGTTTATTTGCATGTGTGTTTGTGTGTGCATGCACACTAGGGACTCTTGCTGCATTAGAACCAAATTCCGTGCTCATGACATGAACAAAGCGAGCTCACCAGCCATCTCTGAATGGGTGGGCTCTAAGAAAGGGACCCCAGTACTTGACACGCAAGAGCACTTCATTCTTTATGTCTTAGCAGGCTGTATTTCATAGAAAACTGAACTGTTACTTTTCCTACTCATTATATAGCTTTCTAAACAGTACAACTGCTGTGAAAGGCAGTGAAGAAGCACCTCTTCTGCAAGCAGTACTAGAATGTGACGTGTCTGCTTGAAAGCCCTTGCACAGCAGCCCTAAAGGCATGTAGCATTCCTGGCCTATGGAGAGGAGACTGGCTGAGGGACAAGGTTGCAGGATAGCTGCTGCAACCTACCCTGTGCACTTTCTATATTTATAAAGAGAAGGTCAATTAGCACCTCAAGTAACCACAAAAAGGGAAACAAGATAGTGAATTAATTCTGAAGGCAGAACCACAGACTTACAGATATTCGGGCTCTTCTGAGTGGAGGTGGTACCGGTGCCCACCTTCAGCCAGCAGCTGGGTGGGTGGTGGTGCGTCGGCAGGGCTCATAGCAGCGGGGCTACCCAGGAAGCTGCGCTTGGTGGCATTGGAGATGGGAACAGGAGGCCGGCAGCTCTTCTGCTGTAACACTGTTTTGGCTGCAGAAATAGTAATTTTATAGAAATATTGCTATTATATATAATTATGTATATTATAATATATACATAATATAGTTACAATATCAGCAAGAACCAGAGAACTTATAGCTTCTATAAACACAAACTTTCATACTTGAACCCAAGATTCTCTTAAAAACTGATTTCAAGTTTAACAGATACAGCCTTAAGTCTGGCACCCAGCACCATGCGTGTGCAAGTTTTTAAAAGGTACTCCGGGGCTGGAGAGATGGCTTAGTGGTTAGGTACTTGCCTGCAAAGCCTAAGGACTCGGGTTCAACTGCCCAGAATCCATGTAAGCCACATGCAAAAGGTGGCTCATGTACCTGGAGTTAATTTGCAGTAGCTGGAGACCCTAGCATACCCATATTCCCTCCTCAAAAAAATAAGTAAAAATAAAAAACCAAGTACTCTGAAAATACCATACAAAATTTTAAAACACAGCACAGACTACAGAATAGGCACACTGGGTGCCAGGTCTGTCATGGGCACCAACAAGCAGTCCTTCCCTGGGCTGCATGGGTAGGTGGGATGCCTCAATCCCTTTGTTTTCCCCAGGCAACAGCTGTGATCATGCAATCAGCCACTCACCATCCTTCAGCTCCTGAACATCCCGGGGCTGAACGAAATCTGGTTTGACATTCTCAAACCACCAGAAGAGCTCAGCGATAAAAACCATAACATTCGGCTAAAAGAAAAACACAATGGGCTGAGGAGAAGGCTCAGAGGTTAAAGGCGCTGGCTTGCAAAGCCTGTCGTCCTGCGTTCAATTCCCCAGTACCCACGTAAAGCCAGGTACAAAAAGTGCCACAAGCATCCATGCTTGTTTGCAGCAGCAAGAAACCCTGGTCCGCACGCCCGCTCGCACAGAGGAAAACCTGACCCCAGCACAGCAGGCGCTCACACACGCTCGCTCGCTCGCAGGCAGCTGGTCTTCAGCGCGTGTTGGGCCGTGGCCTTACCTTTAACACCAGGGGGGCATAGAGCATGTCCTCCAGGGTGAGAAAGAAGCACTTGTTCAGATGCTCGTTGGAGAACTCCCGCAGAAGCCGGATGTTATACAGGCTGTCTGCCATTGACGGCACCTCCTTCAGGCATATATCTGGTAGACACAGATGATTGGAATCTGTCACGTGTGCACACTGCTTTATATGAGAGTCTACGTAAATATGTAACTCTGAACTGAAACCATTTTATGTGGAAGTAATAGTGATAAAATAAACAATGTTGAGATTTCAAAATATACTTTGCATCAAGGGACATTAAATGTAGAAGGAAAACATGGGTTGCACATTTAAAGGTTAATAGCTGAATCACATGAAGTTTCAAGAATGGGCTCCTAAATTAAAATTGGTAGGCTAGAGTTGCATCTCAGCAGTTCAGCACTTGCCTAGCAAGCACAAGGCACTACTTCATCCTAGCACAGGGGCAGGGTGAGCAAAATGAACAGGGGCAATCACCTTCCTTCAGGAGAAACCCTTTGCCTAAAGTTGCTTCCATATTTGCAAAGAGAAAGGAAAAAAAAAAAAAGGCACAAGATTACATACGTCAAGTCTCCAATCTCCCCAAATCAGGAGACGATGCAAAGCACAAGCCTCCGCCATGAAGAGGTGGGGATTTTTCCACCCTCTCCCACAGATTAGCTCAAGAAGACAGACCCTCCACTGGCTAACGCAACCCAGGCAATGAGCCCTTGCCCTGAAGAGGAGCTTCCAGTGTCTGCCCAGCTACTCTCTGGCAGAAACAGGAGTGAGGTAAGGAGGCAACTGCACCAAGGACTCTCATCTGCTTTGCCTGGGAATGTCTGCCTTTAAAAGGAGGAGGCAGAGACTTATCTAGCATGCACAAGGCCATGGTTCCATCCATACCATAAAAGAATAAATAAAATTGGAAAAGTAACTTAAACTTTATTTCCACCCCTCCCCAAAAACCTCCTTCAAGGTTTTATATCTTAGAAGTATGTACAAATTAGATATTCTTTCCAAAGATCTCAAATGTTGCTTTTCAAGTGTAGGTCTTTAGTTCAAGGAAAGGGTGCTTCTGACTCTATGGGGTGGAGTGCCATCTGGTCACAAAGTATTATTTGTTACCACTCTTATCTTTGCCCTCTGAGCTGTGAGCTCCCCCACCCCAGCACACACACACAACACACACAGCTCCATATTCAACGTCTCTTTTCTGAGTTCTATGTGAAGCTCCATGTGACTATCCCTGAGCCAAAGCCACACTGTTTTAGCTACTGTAAGGTTAAACACAACTTAATAGATGTAGACTCAGTGTCCTATATTCTCATTCCCCAGAACCAATTCTAACATCTGGAAAAACTCAAACTACAAAACATGATGAAGGCAATGGATTTTAAACCCACCGAATAGACTATGAGTCAATGAGGTCATAACGAGCGTTCAACCCATGAATCAACACACAAGTTAGCAGGGAGAAGACAAGGCTCTCCCCTGCTGCTGGATGCCAAGTAGAAAACACCAAGGAGGATGAGGCTGGAAACAGCATGGGCAGTCAACCTGGTGTGAAAGTCGGATGAGAAGACAGATGAGAAATGGGGGATTCTGACTTCAAAGCTCTTCCCACAAAGGAATTAGCTGATTATAAGCAAACTTGTCATCTGAAGTGGAGACCAGCACACACCACCTGATCAACAGCACAGCGAGTATGGGATATGCGAAGGTGACATGCTGAGGAGGGCACATCACAAGAAAGACCAGACAAATCAACCGAGGGACACTGGCCCAACTCAATGCACCAAACTCAAGAAAGGCAAAGGCTGGGCAATGACTGGACTGAGGGAAGCTCCAAGGAGACCTAGCAAGTAATAACACTGGGTGTGAGCTAAAAGGACATCACAGAAACAAGTGGCCCAGTCTAAGCAGAGGGTGGGGTGTCTTCCCTGCTGTGGCGTGTGTGTGTGTGTGTGTGTGTATGTTGCTGGAGAAAGCCTCTACTTCCTAAGTGGTTCAGAATGCCAGTGTTAGAAAGTGCCAGTCCTGGTAGTCTGGATTAAAAACATGCAGAAATTCCTTGAACACTCTACTGAAAATTAAATTTATACCAAGATAAAATGTTACAACTTTGTCCTTAGGTCTTTATTCATCTACAAGAATTTTTGGTTGCCTTATCAATTTCTATGAAAACAAAAGTATTTACTAGGCTGGCAAAAATTTACAGAACAATTGCGAAATTACAATTTTCAGGATGCTGACTCTAAGAATGTTCAGTCTAAGTCTCTTTCAAGCACTATAGAAAAGTTGAGGATTTTGTCTTAGTTTCAATCTATTTTTACATTTACACTTTCATGTTTTTCTTTTTTTCCTCCTTTTTCTGACTTCGTTCCCAGGTTAGCTGAACATTTCTCTGTACCACAGACCAGATGGGACCCCACACATACTGAATCTGCAAGCAGCCCTGGTCAGAGCTCCCAACCTCTTACCCCATTGTGCCAGCAGGACACGATGTACTGCTTCTGGTCTTCTGTCAGACCTATGACTGCAGCAGCATGGGATCCACAGCCAACACCAGGGTAGGTCATGGCACTGGCAGGGCAGGTACTGTACCCACTGAGATGATTGTGTAGACTACATATGACTATTAGACTCTTGGCTCCTAATACTTTACATACGACTTCCTGTCTGTTAACAAGGCAGCCAGCTCTAAATACCCTATGGTGGTCTCTTCCAGGTGGGTCAGGGAAAATCCTCTCATTACATACAGGAGCATCTCACCTTCCCTCTTCTCTAGGACAGTTTATAAAACATAAAAACTATCAAACTGCTTTAAAGTTTGATAAAACACCCCAGCAAAAATAGAGTCCACATGGATCAATTTCTTGACTACTGAGCCTACCTACCTGCCTTACAGTTACAGACATCTAGATTTCCTATTTGCTCTTTTCTATGTCAGGGGACTTCTTCAAATGTGAAGCAATCAGTTACATGGGAGGCACTGAGAAGAAGGCTTTGCTGCAGGTGGTAAGGCGGGGACCAGCTGCTTCACAAAGGACAATCAGACCTCAGCTGCTTTGGAATTTGTCCTTGAGGCTAGTTCCCGTAGAGAAGAGTCCCTTCCTATTTTGCACATGGAGTAGATCAGTCTCATGGAGGCTTACTGCAGCTGGTGACTTTGACGAAGCAGTTCACCAAAAGCCCTGATTCTAGCAACTTCCCTGTCACCTGCCTGCCCTGTGCTGGAGTCTGAGACCCATGGCCTATCTGGCTCAGTCTCCCCAAAGTGTGCCCATCTCCTGGGCAAGAATAAATTCTCAGAATAGGGACCTAGGCTCACACTGCTCTTCAGACTTACTTTCAAAGACCACTTAGGTATCAATGCTGGCCATAGTCCTTGGCATTTCCTGAGGCAGTTCCAAGGAATGCAGATAAACTATCTTGCTCCCCTGGCTAGACCTCTTCTGCCCCTCTCTTTTACTTCTTGGTGAGCCAACATGTTTCAAGTCTATATATACACACTAGTTTCATTCAAGATGGAATTTGCAATTCAGGAATTTATTCTCCTTGATTTGGAGTAATTTTGACGAGAGAGTCAGAAAACTACTCATTTTTCCCTCCTTCAGTATTCTTTAGGATTATTTCTATGTCCTTTTTCTTTTTTTGAGTGTTACATGCATGTTCGTGCGTGTGGATATGGGTATGTGTGCCACAGCACATGTGTGGAGACTAGAGGACAACTTTGGGTATCAGTCCTCACTTTCCACCTTGTTTGAGGCAGGGTCTTTCGTGTACGCTAGCTGGCTGGCAAGCTTCTGGGAAACTTGCTTGCTTCTGCCACCCCTCTTATATATGCCCACTGGGATCACAGATACCTTCCAGAGCATTGGCTTTTGCACGGGCTCTGGGGATCTCGATTCATGTACTCATGCTTGTACAGCAAGCACTGAAACCATCCTTCCAAGTCCCTACATCTTTGATCTAAGACATTGTAGTGAACCTTGTTCCTAATTGCCAGGTACCTTACTTTCTGACACACACATACACACACACTTGAGGCAACAAATCTCCCTTCAGGCTACATCCTGCAAGTGCTAACAAGTCATGCACGGTATGTTCACTTGTTCAACAAGTATGTAGTCCATATCAGTTTGTCCCAGATATTATTTTAATGGCTGAGGCATGTCAGGGAACAAAACTGATAAAAATTGCCCACCTCTGAAGACTTACATGCCAACTCTGGGTTCTCGTTCCACCCATAAAGCATGTATAAGCACTGTCTCTGGTCCCTTTAAGTATTACAGATTTGGGGGAAGATAAGATAAGAACCCAACCATTTGTTACCAATTTCTAATGCTTGGCTTTATCTGGTGCAATTCTGTTTTTTGTTGCCTTGGCCAAGTTCATTTTTCATTTGTAAATGCTATTTTGACCATCCGTTTTTCAGAACAAATTTCATAATGGCAGGTACACTGGATGAAATCAGCCAATCCTGTATGGAAGTCTTCTATGGCCTTAACTAAATTCCTATTTGTCAGTTTCAGTTGTTATGGGTGTGGCTGTCAACTTTCCCCTGTAGTCATTTTATCAAATCTACTTAATGTCCTGTAGGTTGCCCCCTTATCTTAATAAAGGACTCTAGGTCTAGTATTACTTTCTGCCTTAAAATCCCCTTTTGGGGCTGGAGAGATGGCGTAGCGGTTAAGCGCTTGCCTGTGAAGCCTAAGGACCCCGGTTCGAGGCTCGGTTCCCCAGGTCCCACGTTAGCCAGATGCACAAGGGGGCGCACGCGTCTGGAGTTCGTTTGCAGAGGCTGGAAGCCCTGGCGCGCCCATTCTCTCTCTCTCTCCCTCTATCTGTCTTTCTCTCTGTGTCTGTCGCTCTCAAATAAATAAAAAATTAAAAAAAAATCCCCTTTTGTAGGCCAAGTTTAAAAGCAGGCTAACAGAGCTAAAGAGAGACCATAGCAGGCAGGAGTACAAAAGGTAGAAATGTGCAGGGCACAGTGGCACACACCTATCTAGGAGGCTAAGGCAGGAGGGCTGTAGGCTCAAGGCTAGCCAGGTTCCAGATCCTCTGGAACTACATAGCAAAACCTGCCTCCGAGACAAAAACAGCCAGAGGTGGTGGCGCATGCCTTTAATCCCAGCACTCAGGAGGCAGAGGTAGGAGGATGGCTATGGGTTCAAGGCCACCCTGAGACTACATAGTGACTTCCAGGTCAGCCTGGGATAGAGTAAGACCCTACCTCAAAAGGAACAAAAACAGATAGAAACAAAATCAGGGGAGGATGTCAAAATAAAAATAGCTGCTACAATTTGGAGGGTTAACGGAAAACCACAGCAGCTCTAAGATGACTGCCTGCCCCACCTTCCTTACAGTCCCTACTTCTTCCTTCATGTCTTTCAGTAGTTCTGCATTCTTGTCCACGCTTCCATGTACGCCTTGGCTCCAAATCATTCCTTTGAAAAGTATGGTTGGGGAGGTGTTCCCACCAGCACAGCTGCACTGGGAGCTCCTACAGGGCCACCAGTAGCACTAAACCATTTTACTTAGCTCTGTTGTGGTGCTGGGACAGAACCTAGGGCCTCACGCAAGCTAGAAAAGCACTCCGCCACCGAGCTTTGTCTCCAGACATATTTTAGCATTTGTGACTGCTTTTGGCACTGGCCTTTTCCCCAGGATTTCTCGGCCAAATAGATGAGGTGGCGCCTAGCCCCATTTCCTCCTGTCCTCAAGGGACATAAGGGCCTGAGAAGCCTCTCCAGCATCTTCTTGGATGCAAGGTGGGGCTTTTCTTACCCCTTTCCCCAGAAGGTCCTAATAATCCAATGTCAGCTGAATGTGAAGATTCAGGCTCAACGGCCCTAGCACACCATTCACAAGCTTTCCCTTCCTGGTGCCTGAGGCTCTCCTCAGCTTTACAGTCACATCTGGTCTGTGAGACCATTTGTCCTCATTAATCTTACGTGGCTGTCCCTGGACTAGGAGCAACATTGAGCAGAGCCATGCAGGACTAAAGTGTGAGACAGTAAATGCTCCACTGTGGGCATCAGTCAGGTCCCAGGCTTCTACCTGCCCACTCCAGACAGCAAGGTCCTCAAGAACCCCGGCATGTGTCTGAGCTATGCCCCTCAGTCATTCACTTCTCCTTGCAGGTCATGAGCAACCAGAGGGAGCGCTGCTATCAGAACAGCTCTACAGCAAACATGCAAAAGAGGTTCAGAAGTGCTGTGGGACATGACACAGCCATTTCTTCTTTCTATGTCTAAGGCAGGGTCTCACTAGGCAGCACATGTTCCCCAACCTGGTCTCCTAACTCAGCTTCCCAAATGCTGAGATTATGCAAGTGTGCCACTGAGTCTAGCTTAAGTTCAAGGCAATGTTTTAAGTCACTGAGTTAAGATTTTCAAATCTGCCCACTCTGAAACATAGGTAAAGTCACAAATATTCTGATAAGTTACCCAAATACCTTCAATGGGCAATTTCTGCATCAATAAAACGTGAGCTACATGTAAGCGTGCAGACTCCCAGCGTTCCCATCTGTGTGCTACTATCCCAACTGCCACAAGGATTCCGAGCTACGTCCTTGTTTGGCTTTTCTTATCTGCATATCAGATGCACATGGTTGCCTTTTGGGTCTGTTCAGGGGAGACGTTCTCCACTCACCATCCAGTTTCATCTGCTCTGGGCAATAATAGTGAACCACCGCTAAGAGAGCAGCGCCATCACTGCCGTCTCTCATCAAGTCCTCCAACAACGGGAAGTAGGGTGACTGCCTAGAGGAAAGCTGCTCTCGCCGATAGCGGACCTGCAGTTGATAAAAGGAAAATGGTCTCTGCGTGTGAGGTTGCTTCACCCCGTGTATGGTACAGGTATATTGCTGGAACAAGAATTCACACAAAGCCTACAGCCACACGGAGAACAACTGCAGTCACCTGGATGACATCCTCTGCCCATAGCACTCACGTCAGATCCAGGGACCAGGCTCTATAGCTACACTAGATAGCAGAGACCCAACGCCAACAGGGCCAGTCTAATTCTAAATTGACGCGGGCAGTGGGTACATATGGGAAAGAGGCAGGACATTCATCTACGCTACCACAAGCTGACACACTACAAACTAATGAGAAACAAGTTAAGTGGTGAGCATCCTGATGCTTGGAAAAACCAAGCTTGTTACTTTCTACATAATCAGCATTAACAGGGGCCATGAAGAAAATACAAAAGAGCATATTAATAGATAGTTGGGAGAAATTTTGGAAACCAGGAGAGACACAATTTCTCGTAGTGCTACCACCAGCCACTAAGAAGAGCAAGTGAAGCATGGGGAAAGCACAGCTGCATGGTGCTCAGGAAACAATGCCTAGGCCAGTGCCTCTGTCCACCTGAGCCCTGAGCGCAGCACCAGGGCCCCAGCCCTGCCCTCACAGGGGCCACCAGCTTACTGGAGGGGCTGCTCCGCACAGGCACAGGGCCCAGAGAGCTGCAGGCCACTGCTCTTTGCTGTATTGCTGCCCCCAGGAAAGCATGCCCACCAGCTACATTTTCTCCAGAAGGGGAAGATAAGTAATAGAAACTAGAGAAGAAAGCCAGTGTGGCCTACGATGAGAAATACAGGTTTCTGAGAGTTCCCCAGGTGAGACCAACTCGAAGAACCGTCTCAGCAATCTAAAACTGCAGGTTGGTATTTCAGTATCTCAGTACATGGCACAGAATCACCAATCACGATGCTTAATATGCTTGTAACAAACCCTTTCAGATTCAGCAACAAGGCTTATTTCATGTCAATGGTATGTTCCAACACACTTTAACTTGTTTCTCAAAACCCATGGCACGTGCTACCACAGGTGGCCCGCCATATACTGTACCACGCGTGCAAAGTCCACAGGTTCCAGCATGCAGTGCAGCACAGCATGCGCCAGGCCAGGCTTCCACAGAGACGACAGACAGGGAGTGAGCAGGCATGCAGTAAAGCAAATGGTTTCTTGAGTAAAGATGGATGGCGTGGGTAGGTTAACCAGACTGATAATGAACTACTGGGGCCCAGAGGGCTCGTGTGACTGTCTTGCTCACCCCAGGACTTCAAATCTCTAGCTAAAAAATGTTCAGGTGAGACTGACTCATGACCTGTCAATCTTTACCACTTTTTCTTGTTAGTTTATTTACTGAATCCCACGGTAGGAAAGCCACCAACTTTCCAATAAAGGGAATTTAGGGGTCACATTTCAGCTGCCATAAAGCTCACCTGAAGCCATAGCTTCTGTAGGACAGCTGTGTTTGTAAGCCATGGCCTTGGTCACACTCAAGACTTGAGAGATTAAGAGTCAAACACTAATTAAGCATGTTTCCTCAGTGTTCCTGCTAATGCCTCAGGCGAAGGTGGCCTGCCAGGTGGAAGCACGGCAGAGTTTAAGTGGGCCCTCAGGAGGGAACCCAAGAACAATCGGTTAAATAATGAAGCTACAGGGCCCAGACAATCAAAAGGCCACACACAAACCCATCTGTGAGAGATCTGTGCCCAAACAGTCACAAGAAAAGGCACCACCCAGTACCAGGCATTTCTTGTAGGGACAGTGACAAACTGGTCCACTTCCACAGGGCCACCAGGTGGAGCACTGCTGAAACTGTGGAACCAAATCCTTGCTTTTAAATTTTCTTTGTGAAAATTAACACATAATCTATAGAAACCCTGCATCTCAGCTAGCCTGATTCAGACCCTACCTGGAAACATGGGCACGTCCTTACCCACTCTGTGCAGGCACCAGAGGGAGGGCCACAAGGAAGACACATGAACTGGAAACAGCAGCAAGAACAGTCTACCTGCACCTCAACAGGTAGCATCTTCCCAACCTGACAGCCCAACATGCGGGTACTAAGGGAAGGTCATGGAGGTTCACCCTCAGGCAAAGTAACAGTAGAAGGAACACGGCATGGGGCAGGGGGTACAGGCCACTAGGTCACCAGCAGTCCTGGTGTCTCCTAGAGGGTCCTATCAGCTGTGCTACACTGGTCACTTACAGAAATCACTAGGAACCTAGGCAAAAAGGAACACGGCATTCCAAAGACTACATTACAAAGCCCGTTAAGTGTGGCCAGCATAGCTCATGCCAGACAGAGTGTAACAAAATCCCCAGGTAGACATTTAAACAAACAACAACAAAAAAAAAATAAAAACAGTCTTGGGTGCAAGCAATTTTATGGAAGCGCATGATGGCAACAGGATGGCTCTGCAGGTGGCGGCTGGTGGCCTGGGTCACTTACGGGCACTAACTTCCAATACCACTTGGAGGGAGACTGCTCAGGAAGCGGGAAGGAAGGTGGAGAGGAACATCAGCACAGCAGGTCCAGGGGTGGCGTGACACACGCTCACATGCCAGAGGTGGGGACGGCCTCTGGTCAGCAATGGCTTTCCAGTGAGCGTGACCACCACATAATTACGAGATTCGATTGGAAGGTGACCCCATCCCCTCCACAATTCCAACCTTCTTGGTAGCAAAGAATAGTTCTAAACTCAGCAAAGTCGGGGGACCGAGGCTGGAAGTATACTCTGACTTGCCCACTTGTTAAAATGCCCAGGCTTGTTAAAAGAGAAAACGAGCCAGGAAAGGCCAAAGACTGACCGACCGTGGAACACGCCCCATCTGCACCCTTCCTAAGACGCACACTTTCCACTGGCCCCGCTCCCATGCTAGGCTTCAGGCACGCACCGGCCCTACTGCCCCTCATAGGCCAGTTCAGGGATCCTCACGACCACCAGCACAGGAATCTTCTGCTTGCGTCCTGACTTGCACAAGCTCACTCTCCGCTTGGGCTGTACTGATCCTGTCGGAACGGCCCTCAGCCCCTCCAGTTCAACACACCACAAGCCCTTCTGGGGGGATGGAAAAGAGGCTGCCCATGATCACACCTCACTTAAGCAGCAAGAATCATCTAGTAGAACCCAAAGAGCTGACTTTAATCTAAGAAGCTGGCTTTGTTTTTGGTGAATAAAAATATAGAATGAGCAATAGTAAGATACCCTTCTTTAAAACTATGGACAGTATTAGCTCAGGGCACTCCAGAGAAATTAAATGTACTCTTTACCTTTTGCTGAGCTGGACTTTCCAGTAACTGTTGTTTTAATTTAACTTCTTTCTCTGTTATCTCTCTCATTTTAAGGTTTACCTAAAGTAAAAGAAATACGCATTAAGGACATTGCTCTCCCATGACAGCCCCCCGCCATTTGCACTTCACCAGGAGAACTGCCCCCACCTCACCAGCTATAAACTCCAGCTCTGAGATAGAGGGTCATCAGGCGTGCTACACAGATGCAGAAATAAGGGGAGCCTGTGTCACGGATGACAGACAGCCTGGCTGTCAGAAAGCCAGCATGTCTCACGAGTACCAGTGCAAAGCTCCTTCCTCACAGTACAGCAGAATCACAAAAGACCAGCAGTAGACACTTGCCAGAGGACCCTATGCACAAGGCACACATTTTGCCAATGCCATCAACAAGCACGTATACAGCAGTCTGGCTGACACCCCACTAAAGGACCTACCTTGTCTTGGGCCACACCTCCCCTGACACAAAATAAAGTTATAAAACCTGAGCTGTACACCCTTTAAAAATTGGAAATTTAAGTCAGGTGAGGGGGTGCATGCCTTTATAATCCCAGCACTCAGGAGGCAGAGGTAGGAGGATTGCTGTGAGTTTGAGGCCAACCTGCGACTACAGAATGAGTTCCAGGTCAACCTGGGGTAGAGGGAGACTTTGAAATAACCAACAATAAACTTGGAAATTTAAGTATCCTTTCCTGAAATCAGTAATTCAAGATAATATTAAAATTATATAATTTTAATTTTATAATTATAAAATTTATAAATAGGTAAAAATACTTATCAGTCCTCACAGATCTATAGTCAAAGTTATAGACAGGTAAAAGGGCACATGACTGAATGATTTGTCATGAAACAGAAATATATTATGTGAACTCACATCAAGAAGGCAGAAAAATGGAGCTAAATAGAGAGTTCTCAAAGGAAGAAATACGAATGGCATATAAGCATCTAAAAAAATGTTCTACGTCACTAGTCATCAGGGAAATGCAGATTAAAACTACATTGAGATTCCATCTCACTCCTGTCAGATTGGCCACCATCATGAAAACAAATGATCATAAATGTTGGCGGGGATGTGGAAAAAAAGGAACCCTTCTGCACTGCTGGTGGGAATGCAATCTGGTCCAGCCATTGTGGAAAACAGTGTGGAGGTTCCTAAAACAGCTAGAGATTGATCTACCATATGACCCAGCTATAGCACTCCTAGGCATATATCCAAAGGACTCATCTCATTTCCTTAGAAGTACGTGCTCAACCATGTTTATTGCTGCTCAATTTATAATAGCTGGGAAATGGAACCAGCCTAGATGTCCCTCAACTGATGAGTGGAAAATGAAGATGTGGCACATTTATACAATGGAGTTCTACTCAGCGGTAAAGAAAAACGAAGTTATGAAATTTGCAGAAAAATGGATGGACCTGGAAAGTATTATACTAAGTCAGGTAACCCAGGCCCAGAAAGCCAAGCGCCACATGTTCTCTCTCATATGTGGATCCTAGCTACAGATGACTGGGCTTCTGCGTGAGAATGGAAATACTTAGAAGCAGAGGTCAGTAAGTTAAAAAGGAGACATAAAGGGTAGAGAAAGGAAGGGAGGAGGATACTTAATAGGTTGATATTGTATATATGTAATTACAATGATTGTAATGGGGAGGTAATATGATGGAGAATGGAATTTCAAATGGGAAAGTGTGGGGGTGGGGAGGGAGAGAATTACCATGGGATATATTTTATAATCATGGAAAATGTTAATAAAAATTAAAACAAATAATAATAAAATAAAATAAAAAACAAAAACTTGAACTGAAACTGGAAAAAAAAAAAGGCAGAAAATTTCCATTCAAAGCAGTTAAGGCGCTTGCCTGCAAAACTTAAGGACCCAGGTTTGATTCCCCAATACCCACAGATGCCAGATGCACAAAGTGGTGCATATGTCTGGAGTTCATTTGCAGTGCCTGGAGGCTCTGGTACACCTATTCTATCTGCCTCTTCCTCTCTCTCTGTTCCTTCCCTCCTCAAATAAATATTTTTGAAAGCTAATGGGGGCTACAGAGATGGCTCAGTAGGTCAGTGCATGAGGACCTGAGTTTGGTCCCTATTATACATCAAAATCCAGGGGTGGGCACACATGCCTATAACCAACAAGGAGAGGGCAGGGACAGGAGTGATCACTTCCTGACCAGCCAGTCTAACAAAACAAAACAAAGAAAAGAAAGAAAGAAAGAAAAAAATGGAGCCAGGCATGGTGGTGCATGCCTTTAATCCCAGCACTTGGGAGGCTGAGGTAGGAGGATCACTGTGAGTTTGAGGCCAGCCTGAGACTATATAGTGAATTCCAGGTCAGCCTGGGCTACGGTGAGACCCTATCTCGAAAACCCAAAACTAAACTAAAATAAATAAAAGACAGACTGATTGAGAGGGAGAAGAGATATGATAGAGAGTGGAGTTGTAAAGGGGAAAGTGGGGGGAGGGAGTAAAATTACCATGGGATACTGTTTGCAATCTTGGAAGTTGTCAATAAAAAATAATAAAGGGTGTTTTTATTTTTTCCCTTTTTTATTGACAACTTCCACAAATATAAATAATTTATTTATCTGAAAGAGAGAGAGGCAGATGAAGAGAGAATTCTGTGTATGTGTGTCTCTAATAAATAAATAAAAATATAACCTTTAAAAAGAGAGAGAATGGGCATTTCAGGGCCTCTAGCCACTGCAAATGAACCCCAGATGTATGTGCCACCTTATGCTTACATGGGTACTGGGGAATTGAACCTGGGTCCTTAGGCTTCTCAGGCAAGAACCTTAACTGATAAGCCATCTCTCTAATCCCTGATATCATCATTTTTTCCTCTTTGTGCAGGTAGCTTCAGCCACTGTGAAGTCAAATATCAAGGCTACTTTGTGTCTGGAAGACAGCACTATAAGCACTTCTCTCCTTTCTCTGGCTCTTATATTCTTTCTACCACCTCTTCTGCAATGGTTCCTAAGCCGAGGAGGATATGATAGAGATGTCTCCTTTAATGCTAAGCTCTCCACAGGCATTTCTCAGTACTTTGTGATAGGCTTTGAGTCACTCTAGCAATCATTACCAGGATGGCTATTTTAAAGAAAAATATAAATTATTTTGTTAAAAATTTAGGGCTAAAGAGATGGCTCAGCACTTAAACAAGCTTGCCAGCAAGGCCTTATGGCCCAGGTTCAATTCCCTAGTACCCATGTAAAGCCAGATGTACAAAGTGGCATCTGGAGTTTGTTCACAATGGCTAAAGGCCCTGGCATACTCATTTGTTCCCTCATTCCCTCTTTGTCCCCCTTTCTCTCTCTGTGCTTACAAATAAAGGCAACTAAAAAAATGAAGGAAGAGCTAGGCATGGTGGCTCATGCCTTTAATCCCAGCACTCGAGAGGCAGAGGTAGAAGGATCACCATGAGTTTGAGGACACCCTGAGACTACATAGAGAATTCCAGGTCAGCCTGGGCCACAGTGAGACCCTACCTTGAAAAACTAAAAAAAAAAAAAAAAAATCAAGGAAAGATTATTGGCAGGGGGCAGATGTACATATGCGTAAACATGTGAAGGTCGAAGGACAACCTTGGTATGTTGATCTTCACCTTCCATCCTTCCATCTTGTAGTTGACTGGGTCTCTCTTAATTGCCTCTGCAAATGATACCAGACAAGCTGGCCTCCGAGCCTTGGGTTTCTCTTGCACTTGCCTCCCATTGTCATAGGCATGTCAGCTAGGTTAATATAGGTTGAGGATCTGAACTCTAGTCCCAGGCTTGCAGAGCAAGTAGTCGTACCTACTGTGCAATCTCTCTAGCCTGCCAATGTCTCTAGCCTGCAAACCAAACACCTCGAACCCATCCAATCACATGGGCAAGAAAACAAAGGGCTCTAGACTCCAACATGTAAAAAGCCCAAAGTGGAGGTCCAAGAAGTAGAGCAAGGCCAAGGGCGGGAGGAAGACCTGAAAAGCCACCGTTTTCCAAGTGGAGATGAGGCCATCACAGTCAGTAGTGAATTCTACAAAACACAGTTGGGGCAATAACTGTCAGCCCAGTCCTGCCTCACCAAGAAGCCCTGGCAGCAGGGGCTGGGTCCACATTTCACCCAAAGAGAAAGACTGTCATCCAGGGGTCTATATCCAGCTGTGGTACCTCTGAAAAGAACACCACCAGTCTTTTCTAGAAAAGGCAAAGCTAAATAAGTGCATGGCCATGCAAACAACCTGTTTAAAAAGCTACAAGGAGCTACTGTGCAGGAGAAAATGACATAGCTAGAAATATGGGTGCCCAGTCAATTCTCCAAATGGGGACCGGAGACCCTTAGAAACTTGAGACATTGGCAGCAACTACACAAGAGCAAAACCAAGCCAGGTTTGGTGGTGCAGAACTTGGGAGTCTAAGGCAGTGAGTTCCAAGCTAGCCTTGGGTATTCAGCAAAACCTGAGAAGCCAGCACTCAGGAGGAAGAAGTAGGAGTCATCGTGAGTTTAGGCCAACTTGGGACTACAGAGTGTGTGCCAGGTCAACCCGGCCTAGAGTAAACCACCACCTCAAAAAATAAAAAAATAAAAAAAATCGCTCTTTCTCTGCCTCTTTTACTCTTTCTCTCAAACAAATAAAAATAAAAATATTAGCTGGGCGTGGTGGCACACACCTTTAATCCTAGCACTTGGGAAACAGAGATAGGAGCACAGTGAGTTTGAGGCCACCCTTGAGACTACATAGTGAATTGCAGGTCAGCCTGGACCAGAGTGAGACCCTACCTCAAAAAAAAGAAGGGAGGGGCAGGAAGAAGGGGCTATGCCCCTGGAATACCAAGAAGCCCTGTGCCTGTGTGCAGTGCAGACACCTGCACTGGCAGTACCGGGTCTTGGTGGTGAACTGCGCCACAACTTCACACAACTAGGGTGTTGGCACCAGAAGGCACTTGCCAGCACCAGCCTCCACAGCAACAATCAACACAGGTGCAAAATAACACAACATAAACAAATAAATGACTGACTGTTGGAAGAAGAAAGAACGTATCTGGGTGGAGCTGCCACACAATGAATGGAGACAGTAACATCAAGACCCCAGGAGAAAAGATGAGCCTCCTGCTACCATGGAATATATCGCTGTGAAGGCAGCAGCCCATGACAACCTAACAACGCAGAGCATAACCCCGCAGCAATCCCTAAGAACCACTGGAGAGCCACAAATACCCAAAGTAAGAAGGACAGTGAAGACAGACAATCAGACCTCAGACAAGATGTGGTAAAACTGAGCTGCAGGGCAGCTGCACTTATGTCAACTGTCCTGACTCTCCAACAAGGCGGGGCTGTCTGGCGAGTGACTGTGCAAGTGGGAAAAGGCAACTACACAGCATGCACAAGAAACCATTCAGGACAGGAAGCAGGGGAGAGATGGGGTGACCAACACTGCTGGCCAGAGAGCTGGGGAAGCTACCCCTTGCTGACAGATACTGCTAATGACAAAGGGTTAAATTCATCAAAATAGAAAATCCCGGATAACAAACTCTGAAAATACAGAGCCCAGCTGACAGAACTGAAGCATGAAAGAGACAATGCCACAGCTGGAGGAGGCACCACACTCTTGTCCTCTCAGAGGACCAACAGCTGGACCAGAAGACAGAACCAAAAGGCTGCAGTTGGATGGAAGTGCCACCAGCCACCAGTGGGACTTGGTCACCTCAGGATTCCAAGCACACAGCTCTCTCTCTAACCACAGAACTAAGCTAGAAAACAAAACACAAAAAATATGTCTGGAATGAAACCCCTGCCAAATCATCAAAAACCAAGCAAAATCCTTCCTAGATAATCCACTGATAAAACAGGAATCTACCAGTGAAAATACAACATTTAAAAAGAATGATGAGGTCTAGAGAGATGGTTCAGCGGACTCAGGTTCAATTCTCCAGGGCCCTCATAAGCCAGATGCAAGTGGTGGCACACGCGTCTGGAGTTTGTCTGCAGTGGCTGGAGGGCCTGGTGTGCCCATTCTCACTCTGTCTCTCTCTCTCTCTCTCTCTCAAATAAATAAATAAGATGTTTTTAAAAAAGGAATTATGAAAAGTTCAACACACTAAGATGTAGGACACAAAGCAAAAACAAAAACAAAATTTTTTAAAAATATTTTATTTTTATTTATTTATTTGAGAAAGAGGGAGAGAGATCTGAGAATGGGTAAGCCAGGGCAGCCAGCCACTGCAAACGAACTCCAAACCTGGGGGCAGGGGGTAGAGTTAGGGTGACTGGACCCTGTAGATAAAAAGGACAGAAAAGTTGTTTTGTTTTGTTTTTTAACTCTCTCCGTATCTAGTTCTAAAGAACTCTTTTTCCACAAACAGTCAGGACCCCTCCTGGGGAAGGAGGTCTTTTATAGGAGTTAAACACTGTGGTTGGTCAAGTTCAGCTAATCTCTTTCTGAGACAGCTCCTAGCCCAAACCAACCAGCTGGCCCTCTGGCACACCTGGACCAAAAGACAGCCTGCCACCTAAGGTTATAAATACCTTTGCAAAGGGAGGACAGGCTCTCTTGCTCTCTGATCACTTGGAAACTTTTAGCTGTGGGCCTGGGCTAGCCAGTAGGGGCTTAGCCTAGGGGCCGGGGAGAACCCTACTCCAACCCTTACTCTCCGCATGGGTTCTTTATCCGCTCCAGCTCCCCACATGGCAGGAGCTCCTTGAACTTTCTTTTCTCTTTTCTTTCCACACTTTTCTCCCCAGATCAGCATTTGGTCATGTGGACTCCTGAGCCACATGTGGCCCACATGGGCTTTTGGGTTCCATGTGGTGTACTTCTCTTTTCCCCACTTTATTTCCCCTTACCTCCCAGCCTTCCCATTCTGCACTCCTTTGTAAAATCTAAATAACACATGTTTTTTTAAAAATCATTCTCTTAAATCTGAAATTGCCAATTCTTTCATTACTTTGCAGATATGAACTCAGGGATTGTGGTTTCAGAAAGTATTCCAGAACACCAATTTCCTGGTTATAGACCCACATGGCACCTTGTGCATCTGGTTTACATGGGTCCTGGGGAATCGAACCTGGATCCTTTGGCTATGCAGGCAAGCACCTGAACCACTAAGCCATCTCTCCAGCCCAAGAAACGAAATATGAAAATTTGAAATCTAGCAATTTATGACAGAGAGCATGAAATTACATCTCCTACAACTAGAAGATTGAGCGCTTTTCTGTTTGCTTTTTTCAAGGTAGGATCTCACTCTAGCCCAGGCTGACCTGGAATTCACTACGTAGTCTCAAGGTGGCCTTGAGCCTTGAACTCATGGTGATCTTCCTACCCCAGCCTCCCAAGTGCTGGGATTAAAGGCATGTGCTAACAAGTTCAGCTTTGTTTTGTTTTTTGTTTGTTTTACAGTGCAGGGGTTGAACTCACAGTCTCATGTACACGTGGCAAATATTCTGCCACTGTGCTACATGCCCAGGCCCTAGAAGAGAGGTTTTGTATGCTCTCATCACAAAAAAGATGAATTAATAAAATAAATATGCTGACTGCCCTGATTTGACCTTATGCAGTACATACATGTATGGAAACTTCACACTGAGCTCTACAAATATGTTCAATTACCATGTACCAATAGCAAAATTTAAGAACTGGACATGGTGGCTCATGCTTGTAATCCCAGCACTCAGGAGGCTAAGGCAGGAGAACTACTGTGAGGTCAAGGCTAACTTGGGCTTAGAGCAAGATCCTGTAAATAATAAATACAAAAAGAGAGCAAATTGAATTAAAAATGAATAGAAAAACTAAAAGTGAAAGGAGAAAGTAGAGATTAAACAGCAGGAAAATAAAAACAAGAAGCAGGTATTTGAAGATGACAAGGAAAGCTAAAAAGCTGACAACAAGAAGGAAATAAGAAAAGACATTACCAGTATCCAGAAACAATAGGATCTCACTATAGACATCAAAGAATTTAAAAAATTAACTTTTGGGCTGGAAAGATGAATTAGCAGTTAAGGCTTCTGCCTGTAAAGCCAAAGAATCCCAGTTCAATTCTCTAGGACCCACATAAGCCAGGTGCACAAGGGGGCACATGCATCTGGAGTTCCTTTGCAGTGGCTGTAGGCCCTGGCACACCCATTTTCTCTCTCTCTCTCTACCTCTTTCTCAAATAAACAGATAAAATATATTTTTAAAAAATCTGTTTTACTTTAAAAAAAGAACTTTAGCCGGGCGTGGTGGCGCACACCTTTAATCCCAGCACTTGGGAGGCAGAGGTAGGAGGATCACCATGAGTTCAAGGCCACCCTGAGACTACATAGTGAATTCCAGGTCAGCCTGAGCTAGAGTGGGACTATACCTCAAACCACCCCCCCCAAAAGAACTTTATGCCAATATTTTTAACCACCTACAATTGATGATCTACTTACAAGCCACAAATTGCCAAAGCTGAAACAAAACTAGACAAAATATCCAAATAACTTCAAATATATATAGAACTTAAATTTCCAACAGAACTTCCTTTCCCTTCATTGCTCCAAGCCCAGACAGCATCACAGGCAAGTTCTCCCAAAGATCTGAGGATGAAATAAAACCAATCACAAACTACTGCATAGAACAGAGAAAGGAAGACTTCTGAGCTCTTCTTCTGAGGCCTGCACCACCAAAACAAGACAAATTCATTACAAGAACAAAAATGTAGACCGCTATCTCTCAGGAACACTACTGTAAAAATCACTGGCACGCTGAGCATGGGGCTTGTGCGTGCAACCCCGCACTGAGGAGGCTTATACCAAAGACTTGTCACATCTGAGGCAAGCCTGGACTACAGCATGAGACCCCAATATTTTTAAATTAAACATATATAAAATCATCAATCTATCAAACTCCAGCCTATAAATCTATGCAAGAGCAATACTCACACCACTCATGGGTGTTGGCCCTGAAGGACAGGTCAGCATTCCAAACACGTTCAGCTCTACAGACACGGAAGAAGCAAATGACAGCATTCAACATATACTCATGCAAACATTACCCAGACTTCCGGTTAAGATGGTGGTGTAGGAACCAAGCCAAAGTAACCCAGGGGAGAAAAAGCCAAAACAACAACAACAACAAAAATACAGCAAAATATACTCTTCTACTAAAAACTGAGGTGTATAAGAAAATACCAACGGCAGCAGAGAAGTAGGAGAGATCCAGAGCGTCTAGAGCCCACACAGGCAGGCAGAAGCGGCTCCAGCACCAGCAGCACCAGGTCCATGGGGGCCACAGCCGCTAGGCCCAGCCTGAGCCACAGGAAAAGCCAGGTGAGGGGATTCTCCAGTCACGCCAGCCCGCTCGCAAACTCAAAATATGTGAAGGGTGGATGGCAGGGAAGGATGGGGGAGTGGCTAATGAGGAAGAAGATCACTTGGACCAGCAGAGAATTAGAGCCACTAACCACAGCCTCCCCTCCCCCACCACAAGCACCAAGGAGTACCAGAGACCTAGGGAAAGGAGCTCACCTACACAGCACCAGGCACAGGTGACCAGAGTAGTGGTCCAGCGATCCAGCTAGCCTACCCAAGCCCACGGTGCAGCAAAGAGGGAGCCAAGTGGGTGCGTGGCATAACTGAGATCAAAACAATCCCAAAAGGTACCTGGGATTATGTTAAATCTGATGGATGGTCGGATTTGCCATTCTTTTTTTTAAGTTTTTTTTTTTTGTTGTTTACCATTTATCTAATTATTTATTTGAGATGGACAGCCAGACAGAGAGAAGAGGCAGAGAGGTAGATAAGAGAATGGGCACACCAGGGCCTCCAGACACTGCAAACAAACTCCAGGTACATGAGCTACCTTACACATCTCCTAACATGGGTCCTAGGGAGTCAAACCTCGAACCAGGGTCCGTAGGCTTCACAGGCAAGTGCTTAACCACCAAGCCATTTCTCCAGCCCTGGATTTGCCATTCTTAAATAAACTGTATCTGGGGCTTGTAATTTGTTGCTTCCTGATTTATAGTGCCTTTGTTTCCTCCTCTGTTGTTCAGTAGGGAAGGGACTCACTTGGTCACAAGCTGACTGGGAACCCTCAACAGACCATAAATCTTATCTTCCTAATTGACAGGGTTAAGAGTGTGGGGCACCACACCCCCAAAGGGACTGTGACTTTGTTAGAGAATCTGGTCATCATAATACCTATTCCTGCATAAATATTCTGGCAGGATTTATCATTGAATGTGTACATTATTTAGTTAAATTTTAGAATCTGCCTGTATTTTGCTCCACTCAGCCTACGTGAATACTCTCATAACAGGGAAACCCAACATCTAGGGTCACATTTAGAGATACTCTGAGAGCCTTAAGAGCCACACCTAGCACCTTAAGCTCCTACCCTGAAGATATATAACATCACATTGATTGATACATCTAATGATACTTCAGTTAATTAAAAAATCCAAGGATTAAATTAATACAAGATGCAAAAATATATACTTCATAACACAAAAAAAATCAAGACAATATAAATCCACCAAAAAGTATTGATGCATCAGAAATGACCTCTAGTGATAATGAGTTATAAGAAATGCCTGAGGAAAGATTTCAAAAGAATGATTATAAATATGTTCAAGGAAATCAAAGGAATCAAGGAAGACAGAGCAAACAGATGTAATGAAATGAGAAGGTCAATTCAAGACATAAATAAGGAGATGGAAATAATAAAGAAACAACAGAAATATTAGCAAGGAAGAACACAGTCAATGAAATAAAAAACTCTATAGAAAATCTCACCAGTAGAATGAATGAAGGAGAGAACAGAAAATCTAAACTAGAGGACCAGGTGACAGATCTAATACATTCCAACAAAGAGAAAGACAAGCTGATAGGAAGGTATGAATGGGAATTTCAAGATACTCAGAACACTATGAAAAGATCTAAAATAAGAAATTCAGGGTACAGTAGAAGGAGATGAATTTCACTCCAACAGCATAATAGGCATTTTCAACAAAATCACAGAAGAAAACATCCCCCAAATTGGGAATGAGATGCCAGTGCAGATATAGGAATCCTTTAGAACACCAAACAGACAAAACCTGGAAAGAATCTCTTCTCGCCGCATTAAACTACCAAACATACAAACCAAAGAAAATATATTGAAAGCAGTTAGAGAGAAAAATCAAGTTACCTACAAAGGCAAGCCCATCAGGATCACAGCAGATTACTCAACACAAACTTTAAAAGCCAGAAGGGCTTAGAGTGATGTATTTCAAGTTCTGAAAGATAACAACTGTCAACCAAGGTTACTTTATCCTGCAAAGTTATCCACTCAAATAGATGGAGAAATAAGGACATTCCACAACAAAAGCAGGCTAAAGGAATATTTGAAGACAAAATCAGCTCTACAGAAAATACTTGAAAGGATCCTACATGCTGAAGAGAAAAAAAACCACACATATAAGGAACCTGGAAAAAACAAACTGTATTCAAATAGTAGTTAATACAAGAAAGCAAAGGCAAAATGGGAAGAACCAGCCAAAAAAAAAAAAAAAAGGAAAAAATAAATACACACCTTTCAATAATATCTCTTAATATCAACAGCCTCAATGCCACAACCAAAAGACATAGTTTTGTGGACTGGGTTAAACAGAAGGATCCTTCAATTTGTTGCCTCCAAGAAACTTACCTTTCTACAAAGGATGGACAGTATCTTAGGGTGAAAGGGTGGAAAATGGTGTTTCAAGTTAATGGGCCTAGAAAACAAGCAGGGGTTGCTATCCTAATATCTGAGAAGGTACACTTCACTCCAACATTAGTTAGGAAAGATAAGGAAGGTCACTTTATATTGAGTAAAGGCACACTCCAACAGGAGGATATTATAATCCTAAACATATATGTACCTAACACAGGAGCTCCCAAATTCATCAAACAAACACTATTAGAACTAAGGTCACAGATAAACCAAACACAGTGGTAGAGGGGGACTTTAACACCCCACTCTCATCAATTGACAGGTCATCACGGCAAAAAATAAACAGAGAGGCATCTGGATTAAATGAGGTCATAGAACAAATGAACCTAACAGATATATTCAGGACATTTCTCCAAAAGCTGCAGAATACACATTCTTTTCAGCAGCACATGGAATATTCTCTAAAATAGACTATATGTTAGGACACAAAGCAAATCTTAACAAATACAGAAAAACTGAAATAATTCCTTGCATTCTATCTGATCACAATAGGATCAAACTATAAATCAATAGCAAGAAAAGCTATAGAGCATACAAAAAATCATGGAAATTAAACAATACACTACTAAATGATGAATGGGTCAATGAAGAAATCAAGAAGGAAATCAAAAAATTTCTAGAGTCAAACGATAATGAGAACACAACATACCAAAATTTTTGGGACACAATGAAAGCAGTCCTAAGAGGGAATTTATAGCTTTAAGTGCCTATATTAAGAATTTAGAAAAGTTGCAAGTAAACAACTTAATGCTTCACCTTAAAGCCTTGGAAAAAGAAGAACAAGGCAAACTGAAAATCAGTAGACAGGAAGAAATAATAAAAGATTAGGGCAGAAATTAATGAAATAGAAACAAAAAAAAAAAAACCAAAAGAATCAATGAAACAAAAGAGTTGGTTCTTTGAAAGGATACACAAGACTGATAAACCTTTAGCAAATCTGACCAAAAGAAAGAGAGAAGAGATACAAATTAATAAAATTAGAGATGAAAAAGGCACCATCACAACAGATACCAGAGAAATTCAAAAAAATCATAGGGACATCCAATAGTAACATCTGTTTCACTAAGTTTGAAAATCTTAAAGAAATGGATGATTTCCTTGATTTATATGACCTACCTAAATTAAATCAAGATGAGATTAACCACTTAAATAGACCTATAACAAGTATGAAGATCCAAGCAGTTAGGAAAAAAATCCCAACTAAAAAAAGTCCAGGCCCAGATGGATTCAGTGCTGAATTATACCAGACCTTCAGGGAAGATCTAACAACAGTGCTTCATAAACTTTTCCATAAAATAGAAAAAGAAGGAATCCTACCAAACTCCTTCTATGAAGCCAGCATCACCCTGATATCAAAACCAGACAAAGTTAGAACAAAAAAAGAAAATTACAGACCAATCTCCCTCATGAACATAGATGCAAAATTTCTCAGCAAAATATTGGCAAACAGAATACAAGAATATATCAGAAAGATCATTCACCTTGACCGAGTAGGCTTTATCCCAGAGATGCAGGGATGGTTCAACATAAACAAATCGATAAATGCAATGCATTATATAAATGGACTGAAGGACAAAAATCACATGATCATCTCATTAGATGCAGAAAAAGCATTTGACAAAATCCAATATCCCTTCATGATAAAAGTCCTACAGACACTGAGAATAGAAGGAACTTATCTCAACATAATAAAGGCTATATATGTTTTGGTTTTTTTTTGGTTTTTTTTTGTTTTTTTTTTTGAGGTAGGGTCTCAGTCTAGCTCAGGCTGACCTGGAATTCCCTATGTAGTCTCAGGGTAGCCTCGAACTCACACTGATCCTCCTACCTCTGCCTCCTGAGTACTGGGATTAAAGGCGTGTGCCACCAAGCCTGGCTTAATAAAGGCTATTTTTGACAAGCCTACAGCCAACATATTACTAAATGGAGAAAAACTGGAAGCTTTTCCACTAAAATCAGGAACAAGACAAGGGTGTCCACTGTCCCCACTTTTATTTAACATAATTCTGGAAGTCTGGCAAGAGACACACATAAAAGGGATTCAAATTGGAAAGGAAGAGGTCAAGTTATCATTATTTGCAGATGATATGATTTTGTACATAAGGGACCCTAAAGACTATCATCTGTTAGAAACTGTTAGAGCTGATAAACACCTATAGCCATATAGCAGGTTACAGAATAAACACACAGTAGTCAGTAGCCTTCCTGAATGCTAACAACAAACACACAGAGGATGAAATCAGAGAATCACTCCCATTCACAATTGCATCAAAAAATAAATAAATAAAGTACCTTGGAATAAACCTAACTAAGGAAATAAAGGCTCTTCACAATGCAAACTTTAAAACACTCAAGTGAGAAACTGCAGAAGACACTAGCGAATGGAAAAACATCCCTTGTTCTTGGATAGAAATAATCAAATTGTGAAAATGGCCATCTTACCAAAAGCAATCTACATATTTAATGCAATCTCCATCAAAATTCCAATAGCATTCTTCACACAAATAGAAAAAACAATCCAAAAATTCATTTGGAAATACAAAAAAATCTCAAATATCTAAAACAATTTTGAGCAGCAAAAATAATGCTGGTGGCATCACCCTGACACCAAAACCAGGCAAAGATAGAACAAAACCAGAAAATTACAGACCAATCTCCCTCATAAACATAGATGCAAAAATTCCCAACAAAATATTGGCAAACAGAATACAAGAATATATCACAAAGATCACTCACGCTGACCAAGTACCTTTATCGCAGAGATGCAGGGATGGTTCAACATACGCAAATCGATAAATGTAATAATTATATAAATGGACTGAAGGACAAAAATCACATGAACATCTCATTAGATGCAGAGAAAGCGTTTGACAAAAATCCAACATCCCTTCATGATAAAAGTCCTACAGAGACTGGGAATAGAAGGAACATATCTCGATATAATAAAGGCTGTTTATGATAAGCCTACACCCAACATATTACTAAATGGGGAAAAACTGGAAGCTTTTCCACTAAAATCAGGAACAAGACAAGAGTGTCCACTGTCCCCACTTTTATTTAATATAGTACTGGAAGTCTTAGCCATAGCAATAAGGCAAGAGACACACATAAAAGGGATACAAATTGGAAAGGAAGAAATCAAGTTATTATTTGCAGATGACATGATTCTATATATAAAGGACCCTAAAGACTCTACCAGCAAACTGTTAGAGTTGATAAAAACCTACAGCCATGTAGCAGGATACAAAATAAATACACAGAAATCAGTAGCCTTCATATATGCTAACAACAAACACACAGAAAATGAAATCAGAGAATCATTCCCATTCACAATTGCATCAAAGAAAATAAAGTACCTTGGAATGAACCTAATCAAGGAAGTAAAGAATCTCTACAATGAGAACTTTAAAACACTCAAGCGAGAAATTGCAGAAGACACTAGAAAGTGGAGAAACATCCCTTGTTCCTGGATTGGAAGAATCAATATTGTGAAAATGGCAATCTTTCCAAAAGCAATCTACACATTTAATGCTATCCCCATCAAAATTCCAATGGCATTCTTCGCAGAAATAAAAAAAATATCAAAAAATTCATTTAGAATCACAAAAAAACTCGAATATCTACAATAATACTGAGCAACAAAAATAAGGCTGGTGGTATCACCATACATGTTTTTAACCTATACTACAGAGCCACAGTAACAAAAACAGCGTGGTACTGGCACAAAAGCAGACATGTAGATCAATGGAACAAAATAGAGGACCCAGATGTCAGTCCAGGTAGCTACAGCCACCTGATATTTGATGAAAATGCCAAAAATACTCATTGGAGAAAATACAGCCTCTTCAGCAAATGGTGCTGGGAAAACTGGAAATGTATCTGTAGAAGGATGAAAATAGATTCTTCTCTCTCTCTCTCCATGCACAAGAATTAAGTCCAAATAGATTAAAGACCTTAACATCAGACCTGAAACTCTGAAACTGCTAGAAGAAAAAGTAGGGGAACCCTTCAACATATTGGTCTTGGCAAAGACTTTCTGAATATAATCCCAATTGCTCAGGCAATAAAATCACAGATTAACCACTGGGACCTCATGAAATTACAAAAATTTTGTACTCCAAAGGACACTGAATAAAGCAAAGTGGCAACCTACAGAATGGGAAAAAAAATCTTTGCCAGGTATATATCTGATAGAGGATTAAAATCTAGGCTATACAAAGAACTCAAAAAGTTAAATAATAAGAAATCAAACAAGCCAATTAAAAACTGGGCTATGGAGCTAAATAGAGTGTTCTCAAAAGAAGAAATAGAGATGGCATATAAGCATCTAAAAAAATGTTCTACATCCCTAGTCATCAGGGAAATGCAGATTAAAACTATAGTGAGATTCCATCTCACTCCTGTCAGATTGGCTACCATCATGAAAACTATTGACCATAAATGCTAGCGGGGATGTGGAAATAGAGGAACCCTCCTACACTGCTGGTGGGAATGCACTCTGTCCAGCCATTGCGGAAATCAGTGTGGAAGTTCCTAAGCAGCTAAAAATTGATCTACCATATGACCCAGCTATAGCACTCCTAGGCATATATCCTAAGGACTCATCTCATTTCCTTAGAAGTACGTGCTCAACCATGTTTATTGCTGCTCAATTCCTAATAGCTGGGAAACGGAACCAGCCTAGATGTCCCTCAACAGATGAGTGAATAATGAAGATGTGGCACATTTATACAATGGAGTTCTACTCAGCGGTAAAGAAAAATGAAGTTATGAAATTTGCAGGAAAATGGATGGATCTGGAAAGGATTATACTAAGTGAGGTAAGCCAAGCGCCACATGTTCTCCCTCATATGTAGATCCTAGCTACAGATGATTGGGCTTCTGTGTGAGAAGGAAAAAACTCAGTAGCAGAGGCCAGTAAGCTAAAAAACGAGATAAAAAGGGAAGAGAAAGGAAGGGAGGGGGGTACTTAATAGGTTGGTATTGTCTATATGTAAGTAGAAGAATAGATTAACAGAGGTGAAAAGGCCCAAAGAGAGGTCAGGGAAGAGATTGAGTAAAGGAAAGGTGGAGGGAGGGCTAATCAAAAATCTAAGAGGATATAAATAAATCATATGGAATCCTCCAGTTTTGGACAATGGAACACTCAGAAGCCGTAGATCATTTCTAGAAGATTTTCAGTGCCAGGGATGGGATACCTTCCAGTGAGTTGTTAGCCAGAGAGGTCCTTGATGCCCCCAAAACATTATAGGCCACTGCCAGAGCCCCTCGTTTCCCACCAGGAATAGATGGTAAGACCCTATTGCTGAAGACTCCACATACTTGGGCTGCAAGGCCACTGAGAAATCCTGCTAGAACTGAGATGATAATCTCCCTCATGTAGACCAGCTAACAAAAAGCTGGAAGAAGCCATTCTAGATGCAGTTCATTGGGAGAGAGAGAAATCACCAGTGTAGATACTCAACAGTGGACACTGCAAGCCATAATTGGCCAGCCAGGCCAAATGAGCCAATGGGTACAATAGTGGTACACCTGTCATGGTGGAAACCAACTGCCCTCCAATTGGACTTGAGGCCGCTCCATGGAAGGGAATACATCCCTGGTACTGAAAACCTCAGGGGTAGTCATGAGCCCTAGGGATGTAACATCTGCTGATGTCTGGATAAATGTATATACTATGCTTATCAAACTGCCCAGTAAGCACTTCTCTTAATATTCATACACTTATATTAATGCTACTCTCACGTTGGGTAGAGAATCTTCTCTTTTCAAATGGCAGTGACCTTGGGATGACTCAGAAGGTATCATAATGCTGGAAAGAAGTGACTGGAATACTGAGTAACATCTCGGTCACACCTTCCAAGGCTCAGGGTCTAATGTGGAAGAGGTGGCAAAAGAATGTAAGAGCCAAAGGAAGGGTAGGACTCCTTACAACGTGCTCCCTCAAGACATAAACTGGCCTGGATATCCATGATCTCACAGTGCCTGACACTACCCACACAAGACCATCATAAGAGGAGGAAAAGATCATGACATGAAAATAAAAGAGAGACTGATTGAGATGGGGAGGAGATATGATAGAGAATGGAATTTCAAAGGGGAAAGTGGGGGGGGGTTATTACCATGGGATATTTTTTATAATCATGGAAAATGTTAATAAAAATTGAGACAAAATTTAAAAAGATAAATAAAAATACCTTGGAATAAACCTAGCCAAGGAAGTGAAGGATCTCTACAATGAAAACTTTAAAACACTCAGGCGAGAATGTTCATTATGTAATGGAGCCATTGTTTCTTGGTGTTCATACATTTCTTATACTCTAGGCAAAGAAATTATCAATTCAATTTCTGCCTAATTTAAGGGCTTATAGTTTATCATCAGTGCTATGTATTGTGAATGCATTGTCATGTGTGGTGTTTCCCTAGACTATCTAGAATACATCAGTATGAAATGTACACTACTGCTTGCCCACAAGTGTGTCCTTTTCAGAGATCACTTGCATTCTGATATGGAAAAAAAAAAACAATCCTGGTGGAATCACCATACCTGATTTTAACTTATACTACAGAGCCATAGTAACAAAAACAGCATGGTACTGACACAAAAGCAGACATGTAGATGAATGGAACAGAATAGAGGACCCAGATGTAAGTCCGGGTAGCTATAGGCACGTGGCATTTGGCAAAATTGCCAAAAATACTAATTGGAGAAAAGAGCCTCTTCAGCAAATTGTGCTGGGAAACTGGATATGTATCTGTAAAAGAATGAAAATAGATCCTTATCTCTCTCCATGCACAAGAATTAAATCCAAATGGATCAAAGACCTTAATATCAGACCTGAAACTATGAAACTGCTAGAGGAAAAAGTAGGGGAAACCCTTCAACATATTGGTCTTGAAAAAAGAGTTTCTGGTAACACCGATTGCTCAGGCAATAAAACCACAGATTAACCACTGGGACCTCATGAAATTACAAAGCTTTGGTATGGCAAAGAACACTGTAAATACAGCAAAGAGGCAACCTACAGAATGGAAGAAAATCTTTTCCAGCTATACATTTGATAGAGGATTAATATCTAGAGTATACAAATAACTCAAAAAGTTAAATAAGAAATCAAACAACCCAATTAAAAAATGGGCTATGCAGTAAGCACTTCTCTTACTATTCATACACATATATTAATGCTACTCTCACTTTTGGTAGAGAATCTTCTCTTTTCAGATGGCAGTGACCTTGGGATGATTCAGAAGGTATCAGAGTGCTGGAAAGTAGTGACTGGAGTACTGAGTAACATCTCGATCACACCTTCCAAGGCTCAAGGTCTAATGTGGAAGAGGTGGCAGAAAGGATGTAAGAGCCAAAGGAAGGGTAGGACTCCTTACAACGTGCTCCCTCCAGACATAAAATGGCCTGGATATCCATGACCTCACAGTGCCTGACACTACCTACACAAGACCATCATAAGAGGAGGAAAAGCTCATGACATCAAAATAAAAGAGAGATTGATTGAGATGGGGAGGGGATATGATGGAGAATGGAATTTCAAAGGGGAAAGTGGGGGGGGGGTATTACCATGGGATTTTTTTTTTATAATCATGGAAAATGTTAATAAAAATTGAGAAAAAAAAATGGGCTATGGAACTAAATAGAGAGTTCCCAAAAGAAGAAATACAGATGGTATTTAAACATCTACAAAATGTTCTACATCCCTATTCATCAGGTAAATGGAGATCAAAACTACGTTGAGATTTCATCTCACTTCTGTCAGATTGGCTACCATCATGAAAACAAATGACCATAAATGCTGGTGAGGTTATGGGAAAAAAGGAACCCTTCTACACTGTTGGTAGGAATGCAATCTGGTGCAGCCATTGTGGAAAGCAGTGTGGAGGTTCCTGAGAGAGAATGCAATAGCACTCCTATGCATATATCCTAAAGACTCATCTCACCCTAAGATACTTGCTCAACCATGTTTATTGCTGCTCTATTAACAACAGCTGGAAAACAGAACCAGCCTAGATGTCCCTCAACCTATGAGGTTCCTGATGCCCCCAAAACATTACAGGCCATTGGTTTCCCACCAGGAATAGATGGTAAGACCCTATTGCTGAAGTCTTCACATATTTAGGTTACAAGATCACTGAGAAATCCTACTGGAACTGAGCTGAAAACCTCTACGTAGACCAACTGGCAAAAAGCTGGAAAAAGCCACACTGCATGCAGCTCAATAGGAGAGACAGAAATTACCAGTGAAGATACTCCACAGAGGACACTGCAAGCCTTATATTTGGCCAAACAGGCCAAATGAGCCAATGGGTGCAATAGTGACATGTCTGTTATGGGGGAAACAAACCGCTCTCTAATTGGACTGGAGACCCGCTCCATGGGAAGGAATACATCCCTGATACTGAAACCCTGTAACAGGAGTAGTCATGAGCCCTAAGGGTGTGGCATCTGCTGCTGTCTGGCTAAATGTATATACTATGCTTATCAAACTGCCCAGCAAGCACTTCTCTTAAAATTCATACCCTTATATTAATGCCACTCTCACGTTGGGTAGAGAATCTTCTCTTTTCAGATGGCAGTGACCTTGGGATGACTCAGAAGCATCATGCTGCTAAGAAGAAGTGACAGAGGAGTACTCAGCACTGCAATATCTCTATCACACCTTCCAAGGCTCAGGGTCTATTATGGAAGAGGTGGTGGAAAGAATGTAAAACCCAAAGGAAGGATAGGACTCCTTACAATGTGCTCCTCCAGACACAAAATGGCCTGGATATCCATGACCTCACAGTGCCTGACACTGCCTACACAAAACCATCATAATAGGAGGAAAAGATGATGACATCAAAATAAAAGAGACTGATTGAGAGGGGAAGGTGATATGATGAAGAATGGAGTTTCAAAGGAGAAAGGGGGGTGAGGGAAGGAATTTCCATGGGATATTTTTTACAATCATGTAAGTTATTAATTATAAAAAATAAAAATAAAATTACCCAAACAACACAGAAGCAAGCTCCTAATGAAGAATACCTATGTAAAACTTCCAGTGGATATCCAACATGGACTGGATGCTTAAGATTAGGTACAAACAAAATGTCTTACTTTACCACTTTCACTCTATTCCACAGGCAGTCCTAGGCAATGTCATAAAGGGAAAAAAATGAAGAAAAAAATCATGAGATCAAGAGTTAGGGTCATTCTCAGCTATATAAGTGAATTCAAAGCCAGCTTAGGCTACAGGACACACTGTCTCCAAAAATAAAATAAAGTGCTGGAGAGACAGCTTAGCGGTTAAGTTGCTTGCCTGAGAAATCCAAGAACTCATGTTCAAATCTCCAGGTCCCATGCAGCCAGTTGCACAGTGATGGAAGCACACAATGTTGCAAATGAGCCACAAGGGGTGTTCACATCTGGAGTTTGTTTGCAGCAGGCTGAAGGTCTTGTTGCGCTCATATTCTCTCTCTCTCAAAAATAAAAATAATAAAATAAAGCCAGGTGTGGTAGTACACACCTTTAATCCCAGCATTACGGAGGCAGAGGTGGGAGGATTATTGCCATGAGTTCAAAGTCACCCTGAGACTACATAGTGAATTCTAGGTCAGCCAGGTTTAGAGCCAAGACCCTACCTTAAAAAACCCAAACTAGGGCTGGAAGATGGCTTAGAGGTTAAGGCACTTGCCTATGAAGCCTAAGGATCCAGGTTCAATTCTCCAGGTCCCACGTAAGCCAGGTGCACAACAGTGACACATGCATCTGGAATTCATTTGCAGTGGCTACAGGCCCTGGTGTGCCCATTCTTTCTCTCCCTCCCTCTGTCTCTAATAAATAAATAAATAAATAAATAAATAAATATTTGTTTAAAATAGGTTGGGCATGGTGAGACACGCCTTTAATTCTAGCACTTGGGAGGCAGAGGTAGGAGGATCACCATGACTTCAAGGTCACCCTGAGACTACATAGTGAATTCCAGGTCAGCCTGGGCTACAGAGACCCTACCTTGAAAAACAAAACAAAACAAACAAACAAACCTAAATAAATAATAAAATAAAATTAAGAAAAATATATAAATAATAAGCCTACTGATTACACATAGGTATACTGGTTTATAAATAAATAAATAAATCTTTTTTAAAAAATAGGCTGGGCATGGTGGCACACGCCTTCAATTCCAGCACTCGGGAGGCAGAAGTAGGAGGATTGCTGTGAGTTTTGAGGCCACCCTGATACTACATAGTGAATTCCAGGTTAGCCTGAGCTACAGTGAGACCCTACCTTGAAAAACAAACAAACAAAAAAATCTTGTCAGTAAAAGTCTAAAGCATTTGTTTTAGAATGTCACTAGAAAGAATAAGTTTAGCAAGGTCACAGCATATATTCATTATACAAATTCATGGACTAGGGAGATGGCTCAACGGGCAGGTAGAAACATTTGTTATGCAAGCACGAGGACCTGAATTTAATCCACAGCCCCTACTTAAAAAACTGGTCATGACTGCACAAGGCCTGTAACCCCAGTGCTGCGGAGGACAAGCAGCAGAAAGATCGCTTGGGTTTGCTGTTAAGCTATTTTGACAAAAAAACAGCAAGCTCCGGTTCAGTGAGAGACTTCTTCAGGGAAATAAGGCAGAAGAAGGTGGACAGACAGTACCTGAGCATTCTTCTCTCTTCTACACACACATGAATGCAAACACACACAGAACCCCCCCCCCAAAGAAAACAAAATTGCTAACCGTATATTTGTAGTCTGGCAACAGACAAATGGAATTAGGAAAACACTGCTTATAATAATCACAATCACCGAAAGTCCGTGGATAAATTTAATAAACTATAAAGAAAACATTACTCCTTGAACACCTGTGAGCCTGCTGGGGTACTGTGCTGAGGAGCTGTAGCGTTCAGCACTGCAGCACAGCACTGCTCCTCCAAGTCATCTAGACTGAGTGCCTTCCCCATCACAACCACAGCAAGTGCTGTTTGCTGAGACCAACAAGCTAATTGTTCTGATAAAAAAAAAAAATTGTTTTTTAGGGCTGGAGAGATGGCTTACTGGTTAAAGTGTTTGCCTGCAAAGCCAAAGGATCCCAATTCAACTCTCCAGAACCCACATAAGCCAGATGCACAAGGGGGTGCATGTGTCTGGAGTTGGTTTGCAGTGGCTGGAGGCCCTGGTGTATCTACTCTGCTTCTCTCTCTCAAATACATAAATATAAATAAAGTTAAAAAATTTTAGCCAGGCGTGGTGGCACACATCTTCAATCCCAGCACTCAGGAGACAGGTAGGAGGTTCACCATCAGTTTGAGGCCACTCTGAGACTACATAGTGAATTCCAGGTCAGCCTGATATATTTGCAATCACAGAGACAGAAAAAAAGGTGTACACGAGCCTCTGCAAATGAACTCCAGATGCATCCACCACTTTGTGCATCCAGCTACATATGGGTACTGGGGAATCAAACCTGGGTCATCAGGCTTTGCAGGCAAGCACCTTATCTGCTGAACCATCTCTACAGATCCCTAATAACCTAATTCTTAAATCCATGAAGACAAGCAGAGAATCTACTAGAGCCAAAAATAATTTCTTAATAAACAGGATCTAGTTCAAAAATTCAAGTATACTACAGACTTCAGTTTGTATATACTACAGGTTGCCTAGTGTTACCACAGAGCTAGTCACACAGGTCAGTGGAGGCGAAGCACCCAGAGACAGGCTCCTGTGTGCTTCAGCTGACTCCCAGCAGAGCTGCCATGGTAACACAAGAAGAAACCTCTCCAAGGACTGCTTCTGACTGCACTCTGCAAAGAGCAGGTATCTGCCATTTCCCCCTTTGCCCGAAGCACAGTGAATGGACTTAGGGTGCATCAAAGAGCTAAGACCACCAAACCTCTAGAGACAGAGAAGCAAATCCTCACAGTGTTAGACCAAGACACAGATGTCTAGCTAGAAACAGGTAAAAAACTAGGATGCAAGATCCCAGAAATCTTTGCTTTTTGGTAGACATTACTATAAAATGGCAATTAACAGACTAGAAGAAAATCACAACATGCATCCTTAACAAAGCACTTGAGTTCTAAATACAGATATTCTTTTAAATTCTTGTAACTTGAGAAGACAACAATCTAATTAAAAGTTGGGCTAAAGGACTGGAGAGATGGCTTAGTGATTGAGGCACTTGTCTGTGAAGCCTATGGATCTAGGTTTGACTCTCCAGAACCCATGTAAGCTAGATGCACATGGTAGCACATGCATTCCAGGAGTTTGTTTTCAGTGGCTAGAGGTGCTGGCATGTCCATTTTCCCTCCCCACAAATAAATAAATAAAAAATAAATTTAAAAACAAGTTGGGCTGCGGTCTGAGAAGTTGGCTCAGTAGGTAAAAGCACTTACTATACAAGCATGAGGGCCTGGGACCATCTGAGTTTAATTCCCAGCATCCAGCAACATAAACAGCTGCGAGTGCCCATGCATGCCGGAAAACTCAACCCTGTAAGAGACAGACACTAAAAATCGCTGGGGCTCACTGACCAGCCAGTCTGACCCCTCCCCTGACACAATAGGCAGCTCTGTGCTCAGTGGGACTGTCCCAAGGAAGGAGCACAGATGAGCAATCGAGGAGGACAGCAGATGCTCTCCTTCAGCCCCTGCACACTGCACACAGCCACACATACACAAGTGCATACACCACACCACATATACTACACACATAACAAATAAATGAATGATAAAAATTGGGTTAAAAGCCTGACACAGGTTTGGAGAGATGGCTTAGTATATAAAGCACCAGCCACCAAAGCATGAGTATCTGAGTTCAGAGACCCAGAAACTACATAAAGCCACACATAGCATGAATGCCTGGGATCTCAGCTTGTGAATGGCAAGATGGAAGACAGAGACAGGAGAATCCCTCAGAAGTTCAAGGAGCAGCTAGTCCGGCAAATGCAAAGGAAAGAAGAGACCTCACCTAACAAGGTGAAAGCAAGGATCAGGACCTGAGGGAGACCTCTGACCTCCACACATGCACTCATGGCATTGGGTGCCTGTACTCACACAATAAGCATATTCACAAACAGGCTTGGCATGGCATTGCCCACCTGCACTAAGGGGCCTGGGGCAGGAAAACCAAATGTTCCAGGCCAGCCTGGGCTACACACAGAGTTTCAGGCTAGCCTTGGCAACATAGCTCAAAAATACATACATGCATACACACAAAGTTGAGTTCAATTACAGTGGCTGGAGGCCCAATTCTCTCTCTCTCCCTCCTGCTCTGCATTAAAAGGGGGGGGGCAGTCTGTTGAGTTTGCCTCAAAATAAAATAAAATAAACACTATGAAGCCGGGCATGGTAGCCAGGCTTTGTAATCCTAGCACTTGGGAGGCAGAAATAGGAGGAATGCCGTGAGTTTGAGAATACTCTAAGACGACAGAGTGAGTTCCAGGTCAACCTGGAATAGAGCAAGACCCTACCTCGAAAAAAAACAAAAAAAAATCCATTATGAGATTCCACTATACATCTACACAAATGGCCAGAACCAAAGACCAACTAACCAAGAGCTGACAACCACTAGAGCTACAAGAATCCCACCTTGACAATAGGAGTTTAATAGATATGGCACCCTCATTTTGGAAATATTCTAGAAGCTTCTTCTAAAGACTTAACCTAAGTATACTAAACCATTCATGTAACCTAGTGAGTCTACTCCTAAGTACTTACTCAAAGAAATGAGGGTATATCAGTACCCAAGATTCTCATCCAAGCAGCTTTATTGAAAACTTTAGTCTTATAGGCAAAACCCAGAAAAAAAAGGCAAAAATTGGAAACAACCCAACTGTCCAACAGGTAAAATGATAAATTATGATATATACATAAACTTATAAACCACAGATGTGTGCACCCCCACAAATACACATATACAAAAAATAAAGAAGGAAGCTAGGGAGATGGCATAGTTGGTAAAGAGCTTGCCATATAAACATGTTCAGATCGCCAGTTCCCTTGTAAAAATTATAGGTGCAGGCCTGGAGAGATGGCTTACCGGTTAAGGCACTTGCCTGCAAAGCCAAGGGACCCAAGTTCAATGCCCCAGGACCCATGTAAGCCAGATGCACATGGTAGTGCATGCGTCTGGAGTTCATTTTCACTGGCTGAAGGACCTGGCACGCCCATTCTCTCTCTCTGCCTTTCTCTCTCTCTCTCAAAAAAAAAAAAATAAATAAAATTCTATAAAAATCACAGGTGCAATGTGCACCTATAGTTTTAGAACTGGGGAGGCAGAGACAGAAGGCTCTCTGGGCCTTGCTGCATAGCTAGTTTAGCATAATCAGGGGAGTTCAGAGACAAACCAATAAGGCAGAGAGTGGTAACGGTGACCTCTAACCTGCACACCCGACACACATGCACATACACCCATGTACACAAGTACATACATACACGCACCACACCCACATAACAAATATAAGTAAAATGAGGATATAGCTGGGTGTCATGGCACATTTCAGTGGTCCCATCAACTTTAGAGGCAAAAGCAAGAAAATTGAGCCCAGGAGTTCAAGGCCCATTTGGGCAACATTATAAGGCCTCATTTCAAAAGTTAATAGGAATATATATGTGTGTGTGTGTGTGTGTGTGTGTATATATATATATATATATACATATATATATATATACACATACACATACATACATACACACACACACATACATATATATATATGTGTATATATATATATACACATTATATATACACATACATATATATGTGTATGTATATGTATGTGTGTATGTATATGTATATGTATGTGTATATGTATATGTATATACACATACACACACATACACATACATACACATATATATGGGTAGAAACCACAATAACATGTAAAGAATGGAATGTACCTGAAATACACAAAGATCATATCCATAGGCATAGGAAGACCATTTAAAAACACATGAGACACACAGAAGGTACTTGATCCTGACTCCTCCCCATAGAACTAGGGGCAAAGTTCATGAACAGGCACTTGACCACAGCAGATTAAACAGCCAGATAGGGACTTCCGGTTAAGATGGCGGCGTAGGTACCACGCCAAAGCAGCCTAGGGGGGAAAAAGACCAAAAAAACTCAGCAAAATACACACTTTTACTAAAAAGTGAGGTGTATAGGAAATTGAAGCGGCAGCAGAGAAGTAGAAGAGTTATAGAGCATCCAGAGCCTGCACAGGCGGGAAAAGCAGCTCCGGCAGCTCAGCCAACCGCCACGGCCTCGGCGCAGCAGAAAACCGCCAGACCAGCTCGAGCCGCAGGAAAAGCCAGGTGTGGGATTTTCCCCTCACACCGCGCTCTCCGCAACTCGGGAAACGTGAGGGGAGAGCGGCAGCGAGCAGCGGAGGAGCAGACCGCGAGGTAGAAGAACACATGGAGCAGTGAGAGAACCAGAGCAGCCGTGGCTCCCTCCCCTCCCCCACCGCCTGAACCCAGCTCCAGCGAACAGAGCAGCGGCCCGGGATCCGGCCACGCCAACTTAGGCTGACAACGGGACCCAAGCAGGAGCAGAGTTCGGGAGCAACATCAGCGGCTCCAGCACTGGTACCAGCGGCCCCAGCAGCAGCAGACCCAGGAGCGGCAGCAGCGGCAGATCCCGCAGCAGTGGCTTCGGGGGGAGCAGCGGCAGTGGACACAGCAGCAGCAGCTTCAGCAGCAGTGGTGGCTCCGGCAGTGGCAGCTACAGCAGCAGCAGAGGCAGCAGCAGCGGCTCAGTTTTCCCCATAGGAAAAGCAAGTGCCCAGCTCCAGAAATCAGAACAGCAGCCCAACCACCCAGGCAGCAACTTGACTGAGACCAAAATCACCCACGGTAACTGGGATTGCACCAGGGAAGGGTCTCACTTGGTCACAAGCTGACTTGGATCCCTCAACAGATCAGAAATCTAAACCTCTTTGTTGATAGAGGATCTGGTCATTATAATAACTACTCTTGCATACATACTCGGGGCTGTTTTTGATTGAATGTGTACAGTGTTTAGTTAAATTTTAGAATCTACCTGTATTTTATTCCACTCAGCCTGCTTGAATACTCCTATAGCAGGGAAACTCAACCCCTAAGACCATCTTTGTAGATACTCTGAGAGTCTTAAGAGCCACACCTAATACCTTAAGGTCCTACCCTGAAAATATATTTCATCAAATCAATTGATACAGCTAAGAATACACAGCTAGCTAGAAAATCCAAGCATTAACTTAATCCAAGATGCAAAAATATATACATTATAACACAAGAAACACTAAAAAGCAAGACGATATAAATCCACCTAAAAGTATTAATGCATCAGAAATGTCCTCCAGTGAGAAAGAGTTAGAGGAAATGCCTGAGAAAGAGTTCAAAAGAATAATTATAAATATGTTCAAAGAGGTCAAAGAACACATGAAAACAATCAAAGAAGAAATCAAAGAGGAAATCAAAGAGGAAATCAAAGAAGAGGCAGGACACCAATTTAATGAAATAAAGAAGGTAATACAAGACATAAATAGGGAAATAGAAATAATAAAGAAAAACCAGTCAGAATTACTAGCAATGAAGAACACAGTTAATGAAATAAAAAACTCTGTAGAAAATCTCACCAGTAGGATGGATGAGGGAGAGGACAGAATATCTAAGCTAGAAGACCAGGTGGCAGACCTAATGCAGTCCAACAAAGAGAAAGAGAAACTTATAGAAAAGTATGAGTGGGAATTTCAAGATATTCGGGACACTATGAAAAGATCCAATATAAGAATTCAGGGCATAGTAGAAGGAGAAGAACTCCACTCCAGAGGCATAGTAGGCATCTTCAACAAAATCATACAGGAAAATTTCCCCCAAATTGGGAAAGAGGTGCCAATACAGATACAGGAAGCCTTTAGAACCCCAGCCAGACAAAACCCAGAAAGAACCTCTCCTCGCCATATTATAATCAAACTTCCAAACACACACACCAAAGAAAAAATATTGAAAGCAGTTAGAGAGAAAAATCAAGTTACCTACAAAAGCAAGCCCATCAGGATTACAGCAGATTATTCAACACAAACTTTTAAAGCCAGAAGGGCTTAGAGTGATATAGTCCAAGTTCTGAAAGATAACAACTGTCAACCAAGGTTACTTTATCCTACAAAGTTATCCATTCAAATAGATGGAGAAATAAAGACATTCCATGACAAAAGCAGGTTAAAGGAGTATTTGAAGACAAAACCAGCTCTACAGAAAATACTTGATAGAATCCTCCATGCTGAACAAAAGGAAAAGCACACATATAAGGAACCTAGAAAAAACAAGCTATACTCAAATACCAGTTAACAGAAGAGAGCACAGGCAGAACCAGAAACACACACACACAAAAAAATGGCAAACATAAATACACACCTTTCAATAATATCTCTTAATATCAACGGTCTCAATGCCCCAACGAAAAGACATAGATTTGCAGACTGGGTTAAAAAGCAGGATCCTACAATTTGTTGTCTCCAAGAAACTCACCTTTCTACAAAGGATAGACATTATCTTAGGGTGAAAGGTTGGAAGACGGTGTTTCAAGCAAATGGGCCTAGAAAACAAGCAGGGGTTGCTATCCTAATATCAGACAGGGTAGACTTTAGTCTGACGTTAGTCAAGAAAGATAAGGAAGGTCACGTTATATTGATTAAGGGCACACTCCAACAGGAGGACATTACAATCCTAAACATATATGCACCTAACATGGGGGCTCCCAAATTCGTCAAACAAACACTATTAGAACTAAGGTCACAGATAACACCAAACACAGTGGTGGTGGGTGACTTTAACACCCCACTCTCATCAATTGACAGGTCATCCAGGGAAAGAATAAACAGAGAGGCATCTGGAATAAATGAGGTCATAGAAGGAATGGACCTAACAGATATATACAGGACATTTCATCCAAAGGCTGCAAAATATACGTTCTTTTCAGCAGCACATGGAACATTCTCTAAAATAGACCATATATTAGGACACAAAGCAAATCTTAACACTTTCAGGAAAATTGAAATAATTCCTTGCATTCTATCTGACCACAATGGAATTAAACTACAAATCAGTAGCAAGAAAGGCTATAGAGCATACACAAAATCATGGAAACTAAACAATACACTACTAAATGATGAATGGGTCAATGAAGAAATCAAAAAGGAAATCAAAAAATTTATAGAGTCAAATGATAATGAGAACACAACATACCAAAATCTCTGGGACACAATGAAGGCAGTTCTAAGAGGTAAATTTATAGCCTTAAGTGCCTATATTAAGAAATTAGAAAGGTCGCAAGTAAACGACCTAATGCTTCGCCTTAAAGCCTTGGAAAAAGAAGAACAAGGCAAACCAAAAATCAGTAGACGGGAAGAAATAATAAAGATTAGGGCAGAAATTAATGAAATAGAAACAAAAAGAACAATCCAAAGAATTAATGAAACAAAGAGTTGGTTCTTTGAAAGGATAAACAAGATTGATAAACCCTTAGCAAATCTGACCAAAAGAAAGAGAGAAGAGACACAAATTAATAAAATCAGAGATGAACAAGGTAACATCACAAAAGATTCCAAAGAAATTCAAAAAATCATAGGGACATACTATAAAAGCATATACTCCACAAAGTATGAAAATCTGAAAGAAATGGATGATTTCCTTGATCTATATGACCTACCTAAATTAAATCAAAATGAGATTAATCACTTAAACAGACCTATAACAAACATGGAGATCCGAACAGTTATCAATAATCTCCCAACTAAAAAAAGCCCAGGCCCGGATGGATTCACTGCTGAATTTTACCAGACTTTTAAGGAAGAGCTAACACCATTGCTTCTTAAGCTTTTCCAGGAAATAGAAAAAGAAGGAATTCTACCAAACTCCTTCTATGAGGCCAGCATCACCCTGATACCAAAACCAGGCAAAGATAGAACAAAAAAAGAAAATTACAGACCAATCTCCCTCATGAACATAGATGCAAAAATTCTCAACAAAATATTGGCAAACAGAATACAAGAGTATATCAAAAAGATCATTCACCCTGACCAAGTAGGCTTTATCCCAGAGATGCAGGGATGGTTCAACATACGCAAATCTATAAATGTAATACATTACATAAACGGGTTGAAGGACAAAAATCACATGATCATCTCATTAGATGCAGAGAAAGCATTTGACAAAATCCAACATCCCTTCATGATAAAAGTCCTACAGAGACTGGGAATAGAAGGAACATATCTCAATATAATAAAGGCTATTTATGACAAGCCTACAGCCAACATATTACTAAAATGGGGAAAAACTGGAAGCTTTTCCACTAAAATTAGGAACAAGACAAGGGTGTCCACTGTCCCCACTTCTATTTAATATAGTTTTGGAAGTCTTAGCCATAGCAATAAGGCAAGAGACACACATAAAAGGGATACAAATTGGAAAGGAAGAAATCAAGTTATCATTATTTGCAGATGACATGATTCTATACATAAAGGACCCTAAAGACTCTACTAGCAAGCTGTTAGAGCTGATCAAAACCTACAGCAATGTAGCAGGATACAAAATAAATACACAGAAATCAGTAGCCTTCATATATGCTAACAACAAACACACAGAGGATGAAATCAGAGAATCACTCCCATTCACAATTGCATCAAAAAAAAATAAAATACCTTGGAATAAACCTAACCAAGGAAGTAAAGAATCTATACAATGAGAACTTTAAAACACTCAAGCGAGAAATTGCAGAAGACACTAGAAAGTGGAGAAACATCCCTTGTTCCTGGATTGGAAGAATCAATATCGTGAAAATGGCAATCTTACCTAAAGCAATCTACACATTTAATGCAATCCCTATCAAAATTCCAAAGGCTTTCTTCATGGAAATAGAAAAAAACAATCCAAAAATTCATTTGGAATCACAAAAAACCTTGAATATCTAAAATAATACTGAGCAACAAAAAAGAGTCTGGTGGTATCACCATACCTGATTTTAACCTATACTACAGAGCCATAGTAACAAAAACAGCATGGTACTGGCACAAAAACAGACGTGTAGATCAGTGGAACAGAATAGAGGACCCAGATGTAAGCCCAAGTAGCTATAGCCACCTGATATTCGATAAAAATGCCAAAAATACTCATTGGAGAAGAGACAGCCTCTTCAGCAAATGGTGTTTTGAAAACTGGATATATATCTGCAGAAAGATGAAAATAGATTCTTCTCTCTCGCCATGCACAAGAATTAATTAAGTCCAAATGGATTAAAGACCTTAACATCAGACCGGAAACTTTGAAACTGCTAGAGGAAAAAGTAGGGGAAACCCTTCAACATATTGGTCTTGGCAAAGACTTTCTGAATACAACCCCAATTGCTCAGGCAATAAAACCACAGATTAACCACTGGGACCTAATGAAATTACAAAGATTTTGCACTGCAAAGGACACAGTGAAAAAAGCAAAGAGGCAACTTACAGAATGGGAAAAAATCTTCGCCAGCTATATATCTGATAGAGGATTAATATCTAGGATATACAAAGAACTCAAAAAGTTAAATAATAAGGAATCAAACAAGCCAATCAAAAAATGGGCTATGGAGTGAAATAGAGAGTTCTCAAAGGAAGAAATACGAATGGCATATAAGCATCTAAAAAAATGTTCTACGTCACTAGTCATCAGGGAAATGCAGATTAAAACTACATTGAGATTCCATCTCACTCCTGTCAGATTGGCTACCATCATGAAAACAAATGATCATAAATGTTGGCGGGGATGTGGAAAAAAAGGAACCCTTCTGCACTGCTGGTGGGAATGCAATCTGGTCCAGCCATTGTGGAAAACAGTGTGGAGGTTCCTAAAACAGCTAGAGATTGATCTACCATATGACCCAGCTATAGCACTCCTAGGCATATATCCAAAGGACTCATCTCATTTCCTTAGAAGTACGTGCTCAACCATGTTTATTGCTGCTCAATTTATAATAGCTGGGAAATGGAACCAGCCTAGATGTCCCTCAACAGATGAGTGGATAATGAAGATGTGGCACATTTATACAATGTAGTTCTACTCAGCGGTAAAGAAAAATGAAGTTATGAAATTTGCAGAAAAATGGATGGACCTGGAAAGACCTGGAAAGTATTATACTAAGTCAGGTAACCCAGGCCCAGAAAGCCAAGCGCCACATGTTCTCTCTCATATGTGGATCCTAGCTACAGATGACTGGGCTGCTGTGTGAGAATGAAAATACTTAGTAGCAGAGGCCAGTAAGTTGAAAAGGAGACATAAAGGGTGGAGAAAGGAAGGGAGGAGGATACTTAATAGGTTGATATTGTATATATGTAATTACAATGATTGTAATGGGGAGGTAATATGATGGAGAATGGAATTTCAAATGGGAAAGTGTGGGGGTGGGGAGGGAGGGAATTACCATGGGATATATTTTATAATCATGGAAAATGTTAATAAAAATTTAAAAAAAAACAACAACAACAAAAAAAAACCAGCCAGATACACTATTTTATTTTTACTAATTTGAGGTAGGGGAAAGAATTTGCATATCAGGGCCTCTTGCAGCGATAAACTCCAGAAGTATACGCCACTTTGTGTATCTGACTATGTGGGTACTGAAGAACTGAACTCAGGCCAGCTGGCTTTGTAGGCAAGAGCCTTTAACCACTGAGTTATCTCCCCAACCCTAGATATATACTATATTTTAAACTTAACTTGATCCCTGAAAGACAATATGTTTTACCTTTCAAAGTAGCAAGTGTCATTTAATAATAATCCAGTTTACAAGTAGGAAAAAAATCCCCACCCAACACCACACAGATTCATTACCAAGAAGAAAGATATAGTTAGATCTGGCCAAAATCAAGTCTTTAAAAAAGAACATCTTTATTGCAACATTCCTTGAGCCCAGTCATGGTGTGAGGGGATCAAGCAACTGTCCAGCAGGAACTGCCCCAATCAGAGAAGGCATCCTCTGGCAAGGTCAAGGCCAGGGACTACAGCAAGGGGAACACTTGGTACATCTGGCCGTACAACTTCAAGGCTGTGCTTAGATCAGCTCCAGCTGAGTTACTACGTCTACATATTACATGCAAACAAGCAAACACTATAAGGACTATCAAATGTCAGACATGTTCACAAGTAGCTAGATTATGGGTAACATATATTTTTTCTTCTAGAATTCTTTTCAAGGTAGGGTCTTACTATAGGCCAGGCTGACCTGGAACTCACTCTGTGGTTCCAGGTTGGCCTCAAACTCACAGCAATCCTCCTACCTCAGCCTCCTGAGTGCTGGGATTAAAGGTGTGCGCCACCATGTCTGATGGTAATTTATATTTTGTCTTCTTTGCCCATCCATAGTTTCTGAAGTTTCTGTAAAAACCATGTCATTTCTTATCGTTTGAGACAGGGTGCTCACACCCCAGAGGTGGCCTATAGACAGTAAACCAGGACATAAATATCACTGGCCAGCACTAGGTTCAACCAGACCCGGATGCTCCACAGAGAAACTAGAAAAGCCACCAGCTTTCTGCCCACTCCCCCGATGGACCACAGCTGTAAGAGATCTGCCCAGCCCCCAAGCCCAGATTTGAGGTGAAAAAAAAAAAAAACAACTCAAGAACATGGCAGCTATCTGAGCTTAAATCTGACAAGTCTTTCACATGATTTAAACAGGCTTACAAATAAGAAGGTTTTGTAAGGCAAGCTTACACATAAGTATGAACTAGTCAACATAAGTCTATGAAACACTTCACTGTAAACTCTAAAGATAAAAGGAGAAAGCAGAGCTTAGGAACACATCTCCTCAGGATCAAAACAGCAATCAGCACGCACTTCTTTGCTGCACACAGGTACTGAGATACAAACAGAACGCGTCATGACCTGCACACGCGTGCTGCTTCCACTACAAACCCATCTTGCTTCACCCTTGGTGCTCAGAAGTAAGGTCTGTCTGCTTGACTACCATAGACCCAGGGCCACCTGACGGACACAGTACAACATGGTCCCAAATGACAAGCCCCAGTAGCTGGGCCCTAGCATGAGAGACAGGAAGCAGACAGATCTCCTGGGGAGGCACTCACCTTGTTGATCCAAAACACCATGGCATCCTCGAGGTCATAGGGAAGTTCTTTGGAGGCACTGAATGTGGAGAAGCGTTTGACGCTGGCCACCACCTTCTCAATGCTGATCATCTCCACAGTGTAAGCCATCATCAGGGCATCCACCATTGCCATGTGGGCACTCTGGGAGCAGAGACAGCAATCAGTACCCAAACCTCCTCTCCTGCCAGGTCCCGATGCAGCCAAGCTTTCCCCCAGAGGAAAAGCAACAGCTCAGAACTGCCCATCCTGCCTGGCACTGCCTGTAGCCTGCAGTAGTGGCCCAGGTCCTGGCCTCATCTCCTAAGCAGCCCGTGAGCTTCCTCTGTTGCCCCAGGGAAAGCTATGGGAAGAGACCACCCACTCTCTGCCTTCAAAGGCCTTGGGCTGTCCCCAGCGCCCTCCCTAGTATCACACCTGCCTTCACAGCATTTCTTCAAAGTGAGGAACTTTCTCTTCACCTGTAACACGTCACCCTTAAACGCTGCATGAAAACCCCACATCATTCAAGACACCAGGTAACAAGCTAACAAAAGGCCTTCAGCATGGTGGTCTAGGTGCCAGCAGGTCTGCAGAGGTGCAGTGGCACAGCCTCAGAGCAGGACGGGGTGACTTATTCTGGCAGGAAGTGACCCACTGCCTCTAAATGCAGCCATCCAGTGTGATGGGCTCCTTGGAGGAATGCCCCAACACACTTACATCTGTACCCTCACAGACGCTTGGCTTTACTGTGTTCACAGTGGAAGAAGAGCAGAAAGCAAGCTCATTTCCAGAAGGATGGCCTCCTTAAAGTAGAGGCGGGTTACTAGCGCTGTCACCGCACACATGCAGACCTCGCCACCCGTCCGTTATCAGGCCACAGGGCACTGTGCTTCGCCTGCTCGGTCAAGCTGTAACAGCCAGCATGCCCGCCGGATACTCACCATCTTAATGGGCGCTTGGCCGAGGTCAGCATCAGTCACAGGGGTGTCATCGCTCTCCATCACATAGATGCCTTTCCGAGACAGGGCCTGGATGACAGACTGATGCCCTTGTAAGGTGGCCACCTGGTCCCCTTTCAGGATGAGGCTGCAAACACGGCAATACAGCTCACTGGACAGGAGAAGCTTGATAACGGGTGGCTTAATGTGCTCCTGTTCATACTGGTCGATGTAAAAAGGGTCTCTGAGATCCTCAGGGATGTTGTCTAAGACAAGGAGAGAGCATGGGGTGAGCTGGACACACACTCCCAGTTTTGAGCATAGCCAAACCCGACCAGAACACACTGAGAAGCACCTTTCAGCAAAGGTGCACTCAGTCAGCCAGGCGGCCACCAGACACAAAGAGCCAGGCCACTTGAGCCTCCTCTCCATCTCGACTAGGAGGGGCAGTATGTGGCACTTCACAACTGCCTCCACCACCAAACTTACAACACAGGCATCAAAGTCCCGAGGAACTTGTGAAAGCCAGGATGCCCCAGCATTAAACTCTCTACCCAAACCATGCTACTCAATCATAACTCAATTCAGCACTACTGTGCCCATGTTAGACAGAAAACTGGGGCATAGAAAGAGAATGTGACATGTTCAGTGTCACAGGAAGCAGGAACCAACTCTGAGCCATGCACTCTGGCCTCTTATGCGCTGATCTCTGCACCCCACCAGGAAGTCCAATACACAGAGCCACTAGGCAAATGCATGGCTACTGGTTCTGTCCTCTAGTTACAACACCCCGGCTGTACAAGATACCAACAGCCGTCCTTTGTGGGAACCATGAAGCCCCTCTGAGGAACCCTGCTCTAGTACCTAGATCCCTAGACCTTCAGATGCTCAGTATGTGCAACTACAGAACAGCACAGGATACAGCCTTCTGGAACTATCCCCAAGTCCAGAACAGTTCAGAAAGTCCAAGGAGGGCTGCCAAAGAGAACACACCAGTATCGTGCGTTGAGACAAGGGAAACACACAGGAGAGCTACTCTCCCCACCACCAATGGACACCCAAGTCCCTCACCCTGGGCCAGCTCCAGAGGCCACTGAGAGTAACAGCCAGGTATTTGGGAACCCTCAGCAGCATCCTCGTTTCCTTTGCTCTTCCACTTTTGTTACTTACAGCAGGAACTATTTTTGAAACCTGAGTCTAATTACAAGCCTCTGGATACTTGTCACAACACTTCACCTCAGTTTCCTCCTTTTTTTTTTGAGGTAGGGTCTCACTCTAGTCCAGGCTGACCTGGCACCTACAGTTCCAGTCTGGCCTCGAACTCACAGCAATCCTCCTACCTCTGCCTCCCAAGTGCTGGGACTAAAGGCGTGCACCACCACGCCCAGCTTGGTTTCTTCTTTCTAAACAGAACAGCCAGAGTTTACATAGCACTTCAGTTTGAAGCACTGTTGTGTGCACAGAATTCAGTCACCACAGCAACCCACTGGTGGATAGGGCTAAGGATCAGCTCCAGCTCTGGAAGGCCTCTGCTCAGGCTTAGTGCATGTCAAATCCACATGATTACCACACTGGGTAGTCTCATATTCTGAAGACATCGACATTTTTTAAAACTAAACAGGCTGGGCGTGGTGGTGCATGCCTTTAATCTCAGCACTTGGGGGCAAAAATACAGAGAGGTAGGAGGAGCCCTGTGAGTTGAAGGCCAGCCTGAGGCTACAAAGTGAGTTCCAGGTAAGTGTGGACCAAAGTGAGATTCTTGTGTGCTGCATATGGGAAGGCCTCTGCTTGCCTGGTCAGCTAGCTAAGAAAAGACCTCTGTAGTGTCACGTGAACAGGACAAAAAGAGGGGACAGCCAAATCACATGTAGGAGTGAGAAGTCCCAGGGAACTGAGCTCGGAGCCACAGAGCACGTCTACAGACGTTGGGGACTGGTTCTGATCAGCTGAGGCTGGAGAAGGGCTCTGATCTAGGGAGCCCATAATCCAAACTCATGCAGGGGTAGGGGGAGCAAAAGTCAACTTCAGCCCTCACCTTAATCAAGTGGCCAGTGGCAGCAGCCCTGCACTCAGATGGATCTCCTGGAAAGAGCCGCTCTTTACCTGATTTCCAAGTCAGCTAACTTACACCTCAGGCCACATTTTTCTTGCTTGACCAAAAATTGCAAGGGCCCATCCTGCCTTACCCTGCCTTGGGCTTCAGAGACCATGCATGTGTGGTTATCCCCAAATGTACATTCTAGCCCTAGTCAGCCACCTCCCTGACCCACCTATGTGACATCTCCATGTGGTGTCTGAGGAACCTGGAGCCACACTGGTGGATCCAAGCCACTCTCTCACGTGGATGAGTGGGAGGGCTCCTGAGAGAAGAAACAGCACAACTCAGGAGAGACCCTACAGAGTCCTGGAGGAAACAAAGAAGTGGGACACAACACAGGCACAAGCAAGAGTGGGCTTTTGTTAGAGGTGGAGCTGTCCTAGGAGGGATGTTGGAGCCCACAGCCATAATGTAAAGATGCAGAAGCTGGCAAGACAGGAAAAAGCAATCAGGCCCCGAGGCAAGGTGGGGTAAAAATGGTTCCCTGAGCCATTTTCAAAGAGTCAGCATGAAATGGTTCATTTCATCCTTATTTTGGATCCTGTACAAACCAAAATTATATAAGCAATTCCCATGTACTTCAGATTGACAGCAGAGAGCTAGAGGACAATGGAGGCTAGAGAACAGCCCAGACACAGTCTGCAGTCCACTAGCCTGCAGATCCCTTCCAGCCAGTGTCTGCCACGGCCACTCAGTAATGGAGGCCCAACTCCTCCCAACCCACAAGGATATCGACTGTTCTTGGATGTCCAACTCAACCCGTGTCAGCTGTGTGTGCATGGTTCAGTGTTTCTAAAGTCCATCCATCAACAGCTACTGTTAAAACACAGCTTTGTAAGTGCCTTCTGGGTCTATTTCAGGTGGTTTGTTTTTCATTTCTTCTGCAAACCACTGAGACAGTTGGTTATAATCACTTTCACTCACTGGTTCACTCACCAACAACTGAGCACCTGCACTAGCCAGGAAACGCATGAGAACACTGGGGCCAAAGGAGGTGGGAGCAGCTGCCCTGAGAAGGGGGTCTGACCCTCTCAAGAGAGCAAAACTCCAGCAGGCAACTTCTACATGCCAAGGAGCACCATACAGGGATGGGCACTTGGGTGCAGTGCACAGCATGGCACAGCACTTGGGGTGGCACGGACAGTCCAGGTGAGAGGAAAACATGAGAATGGCTCTTACATTACATGGACATTAAGAAACAACACAGTTCAGAAGTGCCCAGAAGAGAGCAACTTGAGATTTGATTGATAAATTCAACTGGCCCTTAACCAAGCACATGTCACATGTCTACCCTTGGCTTACATGCTCTGGGGGCAAAGAACAAGGGGGCAGACTAGGCCAGGTTGCGGATGGAAGATGGAGAAGGTGGAAGACAAGGAGACATATCTGCTCCTGTTTCCTGCACATGAAATGGTGAGCAGCCCTGGACACCACCAGGCACACAGCTCAAAGGCGCCCGTGGACCCAAGCGAGGCTTCTCACATGGAGCTGAGCACAAAAAAGAGAAAGAGAGAGAGAGAGACAACACCAGTACCCAATACACAAATATGAAATACCAGTGCCTGTGGAGCTGAGTCACCCAGAAGGAGGGCACAGTGAGAAGAGAGGCTGGGCTGGGCAGGGCAGGGCAGGGCAGGGCAGACTGGCTGCACATCCAGTGCTAGGCAGGCACAGAAGAGAAGCCAAAGGAATTGAGTGGCAGCCAGAAGGTGGCAACTGCAGGACACACCCACTCTGCCCCCCCACACACACACACCAGGGGAGGCAGCAAAACCAAAACAGTCCAGCAGTAGAAGGGACAAGCACACTAAAGGGAAGATGGCCCTCCAACTCTCCTTGGTGCAGCCTCCCACACAGGCTGGGATCCTCGCCAGAGGCAGGAGGGGAGCCCCTCAGAGAGTGGGGAAGGATCCCAGGCACGGCAGCACAAGGCGGGATTTTCAGGTCTGTGTGCAATGTCTTGTACATCCCAACTGACCCACGTGTTACACCCACCACAACCACATGGCAAAGAACTATGAGAGTGGCACATGTAAAACTATGGCACCAGACCAGGGTGATATACTGGGTGTTGTGCCATACACCTGTATACCCAGCAATCCAAAGGTTGAGCCAAGAAGATTATGGTGAGTTCAAGGTCAGCCTGGGCTACATCGTACGACAGTGAGAGACAGGGTAGGCGTGGAGAGGGAAGGGGGCCAATCATAATGTCAGCCACTGTGCCGCACTGGAACATACCACAGTGTGGAACCACTGAGCCACACCATGGCCCAGGCTTTACACTGGCAACCATAAAGTCAAAAGGGCCACAGGCTATGCAGACAATTAGCTGCAGCCCACCAGGAACAAACCAGGACCACCCATCTTAACCAAACTAAAATCCAACACTGATACCCCCAAGCTTTCTAACAGGCCCCAGTCACAAGACATGATGTCCCAAACATCAAACCATAACCCAACATTACTCAACAAGGAAGAAAATGAAGGGGAGAAACTTGCAACTCCCAAGAGAAAAGGAAAATTAATTGATACAACCCAAGTGTTGGACTTGCCCAAAACACTTCAATTGTTCCCAGAAGTATAAATAAGTTGAATAAACACTTCAGAAAAAAAAAAATCAGCATGCAGCTATTAGAAAACTCTGAGAAAGAGAACTCAGTATGAAGGAACCAAAAAGCCAGAGTAGAAGGTAGCCAGGTTTCAGGAACAAAAAGATGGTAGGGAGCTGAAGAGATACATGGCTTAGTGGTTAAGGCACTTGTCTGCCAAGCCAAAGGAGCCAGGATCGATTCCCCAGGACCCACATAGGCCAGGTGACACATGTGTCTGGAGTTTGTTTACAGTGGCTAGAGGCCCTGACACACCCATTCTCTTTCCCTCTATCTCCATCTGCCTCTCTCTCAAATAATAAATTTAAAAAATTAAAAAAAAAAACAGGCTGCATTGGCATGACTACCGGTCAAGGTGTCTGGCACTAGAACCCCACAGTGACACAGGGACCACACCCAGATAACTGAGATCACTACTGCATGACTGACCTGACACCCTCATCAGCATCCCCAAGTGGGGTGGGGGAGGCCACAGCGCAAGGACAGGGAAAGAACAGGAGACCTCACAAAGACAGACAAGTGGAGACAGTGGAGGGAAACTGCTATGGCAGACAGAGTCCCTTCCCAAGGCAGGGTCTTCTTGGTGCACAAGTCATAGTTCACAAGGAAGGGCGCCACCTATAGTACCCAACCCCATACTCAGCAAGTTCCCCTAAGTTTCTGATGTCAACACACAGCAAACAGTTAAGGAACCCAGCCCTGGAATGAGACACAAACTGAATCCCCAATCCTAGCCATGGAAAGCAAGAGCCAACGAAGAGCCCACAGATGTGGTAAATTTCTCTAGACCACATGGGGAGGAGGTCTCCTTCCAGGAATAATAGAAGACACACAACTCAGATCAACCCTCTACTGTGGACAACCAAAGGACTGTAGACATATATACTGTATGTGGAGGCTGCAGTGGCCTCACATAGACCAGTTTGGAAGGCCAATTTACATCAGGCCCTTGCCCTGACTCCTAGAAGGGCATGTCCATTCCAGAAGTCACACCAGGAAGCTTAGCAGTATTATTTCTGGCACCTTACAAGCTTTTACTGACAAAATTTGGGACCTCAGGACCTTCCAAGTAGACCCTCCCACGCCCTCTGGATTGAGGCAAAATGAAGTAGAGGAGTCCCACAGCAGACTCTGGAGGCCTCCCTCTGAGACAAGGAGCAAGGCTGCTGTCTCCAAGCGGCTGCTGGAAGGAACCAACCCTCTCTGAAGAAAGATAGCATCCTGGGCCTCAGTCTTCCTCAGCCCCTTCAATGCTAGGCACACAAAGGCAGACAGACAGCATCACCGAGGAAGACACAGTGAACAAAAGCCAGCAGGAGCAATGAACAGAAGCAGGCTCTGACGTACGGTGCCTGTCACTCAAGACCAAGTCAGTGGATGCAAAGTCCCCTATCATGGTATGTAACTAAAATCTCTGCACAAAACATAAAATACAATGACCTGAAGGTTCCGGAAAAGCAGGCAACAGCAGGTATATTGGGTACAGAAACTCAGGACAAATCCATTTTGCTTTCCCATTCTCTACTACTTGACCTGAGAATGACACAGCACAGGCAGCCAATCCTGAAACTGTCCTTCCGACCAACGACAAGGAAAGGGGTCCCTGCAAGCTGGAGGGTGGGGTTGGACTATCTGTCCCCACTGCCTCTAGTCACAGAATTGCATAACTGGTAGTGTAAGCAGTTTACACGGCTTTTCCAACCACAGGGCTAGGAGAAGGGGTCTAGAGTTAGAAAGTGCTGGGGCGTCCAGGAAGGGGAAGGTCCTCTGGCCAGGCGTGGGGTCCTGCACCGCCCTGGGTTGGCTCCTCTGCTGCACATGACATGACATAGGCCCCAGCACACAGCAGGAGTCTGGCAGCTCAAGTGGCATCCAAACCAAACCACCACCCACACACAGCACAGCAGGCTTGCGTTCTGGACCTCAGGGGGTCATTTCAACCCCGCTGCAGAGCAAGCAAATCATTACAGGAGGCTTGAAAAGGGCCCAGAAGAGACATGGTCTCACTATACAATGTTCACAATGTCCAGAGGTGGGCGTGGTAGTACACACACATCTGTAATCCCAGCAGTTGGGAGGCTGAGGTAAGAGAATAACCATGAGTTCAAGGGTAGCCTGAGCTAGAAGTGAGAGTGCTTCAAAGCAGAGTAAAATAAAATAAATGTTAAAAGTCCAGGACCCGATCACAAGTACTCAGCACATAAAGAACAAGGAAGATGTGAGCCTTCCTCAAGGGAAGAGAGAATGCAGAGGCCAGCCCTAGGTGACTCAGGCATCAAGGCTCCAGAGCGACGAGCTAGCTGTGAAGGTAAAACTCTTGAAAAAGTTCTCAGCAGACAAAGGTGACAGAGGCTAAAATTACAGAATGAAAACACCACACTATCAATATAAACTCCACTAGATGGACTCAACAGAACCTAGAAATGACAAGGAGAGGCCAGGTCTTGCAAACTGAGTAGCAGTGCCCATCACACAGGAAAAAAAAAAAAAAAAAAAATAGAAAGAACTGATGGCTTTGAGGAGCCATGTGAGCACACCAAACATTCTCACAAGCATCAGTGGAGGAGAGAAAATGGTAGGGCTGAGTGTTGAAATAAATATGAGCAAAACCTGGAGAAACACACAAATTCACAGAATTCACAGCTTCAGCAATCCTAGCAGACCCGAAACAGCAAGCTCAAGGAGAGCTAAAAGCAGGCTCCTCACAAGCAGACTGCACACAGTCAAGGGCACAGAGCTACCGAAAGCTCTCAGCCACAGTCTTTGGAGGGATGTGTGTTAAGAAAAAAAAAAAAAAAAAGAACAAGAGTTTTAGTAAAAAGTGAAAAGAATGAGAGATTAGAAAAAGGACAAAATAGCAATGAATTGTTGAATGGCAGATGGGTTAGGCATGTGAGAGATAAAGACGAGAGGCAGAACGTGTCCATAACGAAGGCCAAGGATGGGGAGGACAGAGAGGGCAGGTGCAGATGCTATCAGTGCAAGCCCAGAGACACAGCACATGGGGCAGAAACAGTGTTTAAACAGACACTGCATGAGAACTGTCTGATACTTGTAAAATCCATGAAACCACTACAAAACATCAGCAGGACCAAAGAAGGAAGCCCACATGCAAAGAACCCACCATAATACTGATGGATCCAAAGGTGAAGGTATTGTTTCAAGTGGCCAGGAGCTGTCACCACAGCAGACCACCTCGGCTTGCCCTAGAGGACACAGGAAGGCATCCTATCTCACCAGGTGTGCTGTCAGCAGGGAAAACAGCCCAGGCAGCTGATCCTGCCCTGATGAGAGGGGAGAGGATCAGCCTGGGAAGACACCCCATCAACAGAACAATGATGGAGGCACTCTCTTTCCCCACTGTCCTGAGACACCTCTCCCTAAAACCAGGGCCTCCTCGTGCAGGCCAACTCAGCAAATGAGGCTCAGCTCAACCACCCAGCCTAGGGGATACAGTCCTTCCCGTTGGTTACGAGGCTACTCTCCCACAATGCCGAGGGCGCCAATAGAGAGAAAAGCCTGGTTAGCATGCTGTTTTGGAATACAGGCCTGAGCCCTAGTGGTCCCAACAAGCTAGCTCATCCACTCGTCCTTAGCACAACCAACTACAAAGACAAATAGTGGAACCAGAGATTTATTCCATGTGGCCATACTGGGAAGAACAAACAAAAGGGTCCAATGACCATACCCCCAGTCCATCTTTAGGGAACTGACAAGAGGTGCAGATTTAAATAGAGGGCCAAAGGTGTGTCTGACTAAGCTGTCCAGGTCAAGGTGTAGTCTATTCATCACTGACCCATATCTTGGCTCAGGTCTCTCCTGAAAAGTAACACCTCTGTGAAATCTCTTCCTGTCTGCTGGGAGGCAAGGGAACAACCACAACTAGCAGACCAGGAACCCGACCTGGGAAGCTTCTGCCAGGTGGGCAAGCACCACCTGCTCCCAAGACACACTAGCCAGGAACTGGCCAAGCCAGCACAGCCAACAACGAGCCCCAAGGGGATGACTACTAAAATTTTTTTAAAAAGACAGTGGCCTATGTTGGGTCATGATATGCAGAGACATTTATCGTACATGCACGACCCATATACATCAACAAGGAGGGGCCATTGGGGAGGGGGTAGGTCACGGATGAGCCTAATAATGGTACCAAACTGCCTGTATTTGCTGAATAGAAAACTAATAAAAAAAAATTTTTTTTTAAAAAAGACAGTGGCCCTATCTCCTAACATAATAGCTCAGACAATCAGGACATTATCAGACGTTTTTGCTTAAGAAAAAGGACCACGTGATACAAACCCCAATAAATCAAGCGTTGAAGGACTTTAAAGTAACTATCACAAAATGACCCCAGAAGAAATCACAAACTTTAAAGTCTATATAATTTCAGCCAAAAAAGAGGGTTTTGTGCATATAGAATACAAATGTTTAATCAAAGACATGTTTTCATTTTTTAAATAACTTTTTTGGGGGAGTGGGGAGACAATGAGGCAGGGTCGTCTCACTCTAGCCCAGGATGATCTGGGACTCTTTCTGTAGCCCCAGGCTGGCCTTGCCCTCACAGTGGGTGATCACCTACCTCAGCCTCCTGAGTGCAGGGACTAAACGTGTGTGCCACCACGCCCAGCTTTTTACTTTTTTATTGATAACCTGCATACATATAATATAAATTATGTATCCCGATCATAATACCCTCCTACCACCCTCCTCTTGATTCTCCTCCCCAAATGCCCTCCACTGAACCCTTTCTTCTTTCCAACTAGTTCCTATTCTGAAAGTTCAAAAGTACTAAATATAGAAATGAAAAAGAGTTACAGGCATTTAAAAACTCACTGGATGGGCTCAACAGCAGGGAACAAAGAGAACAGAATTGTGGGATTTAGGTCAAATCAATAGCATCTACCCAATCTGGACACCAGCAGAAAAAGGAAAGAGGAATTGGGAGAGACAGAACCTTGGGGTGGTGGCACATGTCTTTAATCCCAGCACTTGGGAGGCAGAGATAGGAGGTATCACCATGAGTTCAAGGCCACCCTGAGACTACATAGTTAATTCCAGCTCAGCCTACCTCAAAAAAAAAAGAAGACTCAGCACTGCACACCAGAGCCTCAGGAGAACAGAAGAGGGCAGCTGGGGCAGGAGGCACTTGGCAAAACAATAGCTAAAAGCTTTCCAAATACAATGAAAGATAGCAACCCTCCCATTTTAAGATACTGAGCAAACCACAAAATTGGATAAACCCAAAGAAATCTGTGCCAAGGGCTAGGGAGATGGCTCAGTGGTAAAGTGCTTGCCACACAGGTAGAAAGACCTGAGTTTGATCCCCAGAAGCTTTGTAAAAGCTGGGTGTGATGGCACGTGCCTGTAATCCCTGTGGCTTGCTGGCTAGCTAGTCTGGCTGAATTGGTGAGTTCTAGGTTCAGTAAGAGATGGGTCACAGTTCTGGAGGGATGGCTTAGCAGTTAAGACGTTTGCCTGCGAAGCCAAAGGATCTCAATTCGACTCTCCAGGACCCACATAAACCAGATGCACAAGAGGGCGTATACATCTGGAGTTCTTTTGCAGTGGTTGGAGGCCCTGGCATGCCCATTCTCTCTGGCGCTCGCACGCTCCCCCCCCCCCCGCCTTTTTCTCCCTCTCAAATAACTAAATAAAATATATTTGTTTTTAAAAAAAGAGACCTGGGCTGGAGAGATGGCTTAGCGGTTAAGCGCTTGCCTGTGAAGCCTAAGGACCCCGGTTCGAGGCTCGGTTCCCCAGGTCCCAAGTTAGCCAGATGCACAAGGGGGCGCACACGTCTGGAGTTCGTTTGCAGTGGCTGGTGGCCCTGGCGCGCACATTCTCATTCTCTCTCTCTCTCTCTCTCTCTCTGCCTCGTTCTCTGTCTGTTGCTCTCAAATAAATAAATAAAAATAAACCAAAAATAAATAAAGAAAGAAAGAAAGAAACCTGACACACACACAAAAAAAAAATAAAGTGGAGAGAAACTGAGGTTGATACCTGATTATCAATTTCTGGCTTCCACACATATGCACCCACATACATCAGAACACACATACACAAATACATACGCGAAAAAAGAAATCAGGCTGGAGCGATGGCTTAGTGGTTACGGCGCTTGCCTGTGAAGCCTAAGGAACAAATTCGATTCTCCAGTACCCATGTAAGCCAGATGCACAAGGTGGCACAAGCATCTGCAGCTCATTTGCAGTTGCTTGAGGCCCTGGCACACCCATACTCTCTCACTCTCAAATAAATGAACTATTTTTTTAAAAAGTTCTTTCCCATTTAACAAAAAGAAATTACATAATACTCAAACTTTTAAGGCTAAGGACAAAGAAAACATTTTGAAGTAGCAGATAGAAAGGGTGCACTGTGGAGAGGAATGCCCAGAGCAATGACAGTGGGAGGTCCCTCCACTGGCACTGTGGTGGCCAAGGGAAGTGGCAGCCACCCTCACATGCTGGGGGAAATCCAAAATGTCACCACAAATACCACTCAGAAAAACTGTCCTTAAGAGTTTGTTTCCTTCTCACATGAAGGACTTTACCTCCAACAAACCTAGAAGAATCACCAAAATTAGTTCCCCAAAGAAAAAAGTGATAAATGAAGGGATCTTGGAGCATCAAAAAGAAAAAGTAATGGAAGCAATATGATAAACACAAGAGTGTTTGAGTGTTCAAAGTGAACACTGAGATCACATCAGACATTCAGAACAGTGGTATTTAAAAGTGGGGAGGGTACAGAGACCTATATGGCAGGAAGGCTTCCTTCCACACCTCACTCAAAAGGTGAAACAGCAGCACAGTAACCCATTGCAGGTCATTATGAGCGTAACTCTAGAACCAAGCAACTACAGACAGGGATACAAAGAGAAAAAAGCATAGAGAGAGGTGGCTTAGCAGTTAAGGCACTTGCCTGGAAAGCCTAAGGACCCAGGTTCATTTCCCAGTACATATGAAAGCCAGATTTACAAGGCGATGCATGTGTCTGGAATTCATTTACGTAGCTAGAGGTCATGGTGAGCCCATTCTCCCCCTCCACTCTGTTTCTCTTTCATAAATAATTAATTTTTAAAAATGGGGCCTGGCCAGGCGTGGTGGCGCACACCTTTAATCCCAGCATTCGGGAGGCAGAGGTAGGAAGATGAGTTCAAGGCCACCCTGAGACTGCAGAGTTAATTTCAGGTCAGCCTGGACCAGAGTGAGACCCTACCTCGAAAACCCAAAAAAAAAAAAATAAAATAAAAAAGGAGGGCCTGGAGAGATGACTAAGTGGTTAAGGTATTTGTCTACAAAGCCAAAGGACCCAGGCTCAATACCCCAGAACCATGCAAGCCAGATGCATAAGGTGGCACATGCATCTGGAGTTCATTTGCAGTGGCTAGAGGCTCTGGTTACCCATTCCTTCTCTCCCTCTCTCCCTCCCTCCCTCCCTCCGTGTCTCTCTCTCTCTCTGCCTCTTTCTATCTCTCAAATAAATAAAAATTTTAAAAAGGAATAAGAAGCAAGCAGTCTAAAACAGAAAGTAATGTCAGGTGCAATTCCTAGTACACCAACAATAAATTAAATCAAAACATACCAATTAAAAGAAATCAGCAGAGTAGATTATAAGACCATAACTATGCTATTTACAAGAAACTCACTTCAGATTCAGTGAGGTAAGCCAGTCTGGTGACAGCAAGATTGTCTCTCAAAACACACACACATCACTCACTCACTATATCTTGCAAACAATATTCAATATAAGCAGGAAAAAAAGCTGCCAGAATGAGGTCCACTTCTGGCTGGTATATATAAATTGATGACAGCAAACAAGCTTATTTACAGTTTTAGGCAGAACTAGGGAGAGAAAAATGTCTCCGATTCGCTCCACCTTCCTTGTAACAGAGTTACAGTTTATAGAAAAGATGAAACAGAAGCCAGGGACTACACCCTTGTAGAGCTGGCTGTCAGACAAGCTACAAGCACTGTGACATTATGTTTCCTGGGGGAGATGCCAGCTTTGACAGCCCCGCCTCCAAAAGTTCTTCCCCTGGCAGCAAGGACTTTAGGACATTCTTACCAGCCCCCCATGGGATTTCCGAGAGGAATTTCAATTCTTTAGGGTCCCTATTAATATGGTTACAGAGAATTACAAGACCCCAAACCCTTACTGGCAAGGCACATTCCCAGAAGCCCATGGATGTCTGAAACTGGGAGCAGCGCTATGCTGTTTTACCTACAAAGACACAGCTATGATAAAGTTCAACCTGTTATTTTCAAAAGCCAGTTATAACATCCCAGGCAGGATCGTGTACAATTTCATCATGCTACTCAAAATGGTACATAATTTAAAACTTGGGAATTATTTCTGGAATTTTCCATTTAATGTTTTCAGCCGATAGTTGGCCACGAGTACCTGAAACTGCAAAATAGTGGGGAAAAAAAAAAAAAACCCACAGGTAACTGGGATCTACAGTACGACACCTGATAAAGCAGAAAGAACCCTATCACAGACAAAGAGGGGGTTACATTTATAAGAATAATCCATCAGTAAGCCCTTAAAACCCTAAGTACATGCACACTAAACTACAGACTCCAAACACATGACCCAAGAGAGCTCAGAGCAAGCAGACAAATCCACTAGCACCAAGGCTCTCACACCTGCTTATCGGCGACGGGCAGGACTGCTACTCATAACCCAGCAGGGACACCGATAGCCAGTGGACTCGTTGCACGCAAGGCACACAACGCTCGCGCCCAAATGCCTGATGCTAGAAGCTGGTCCACACTGATCTTTCCACGTGGATGCTACGAAGTTCAATGAAGGCTGGCCCTAGGGAAGATGAAGGTGGACACCTTCCCAGCTCAAATCTCCACCGTTTACATTTTCCAGGGTTCAGGGAGTGCAGAGGGTTTTTATGGGACACAAGGGGTTTATTGTGACAATCTCTGGTCTTGAAGGAGGGACTCTTTCTCTTCTTGAAAGCCCATCTTAATCTTGGATCTCCTGGTAAGAATGTGTTTAGATAAACCAAATGCTATAAGCATGGAAAGAAGGGGAATACCACTGAAAAAAGCGTGTATGTTAAAAGACATAAAAGGGGCTGGGCGTGGTGGCGCACGACTTTAATCCCAGCACTTGGGAGGCAGAGGTAGGAGGGTCACCGTGAATTCGAGGCCACCCCTCTGAGACTCCATAGTGATTGCCAGGTCAGCCTGGGCTAGAGTGAGACCCTACCTGGGGTGGGGGGTTGCAGGGTTGTATTCAAAAGGGGACTTGGGAAAATAACTCAGTAGGTAAAGTGCTGGCTGCATGTAAAATGCCCAACAATGGTGGTACAGGAGCTCACTGGGCACCTAGCCCAGCATAAGCACTGAGCTCCAGGCTCAGTAAGAGACTGTCTCAAAGAATATGGTGGAGGGGGCTGGGAAGCTTGCTCAATGTTTAAAGGCACTTGCTTGCGAAGCCTGCCAGCCCAGGTTTAAAACATGCAAGCTTCAGGCATTTGTTTGTAGTAAGAGGCCCTGGTGCATGTACACAGACACATATATGCAAATAAGGGACAGTGCAATTAAATAAGACATAATTGACCTCTGGCCTCCACACACATGCTCACAAGCAGAGGTTAAAAAAAAAAATAGGCATAGGACTAAGAGGGAAGGCAAAACTGAGATCCCCAGTTCTGGTGACTTATGTGTGCTGAATGCCTGGTTTCCAGCTAACCACTATTCGGGAGATGGAGCCTTGTTGGAAGAGGTGTGTTTCTGGGCAGACTTTGGGCTGTCATAGCCAAAGCTTGGCTCACTCTGCTGCGGCTGTTTTCCACCTGCTGTGGCAGATTGTGATGTCCAGTCTTAAGGTGATACTATGCTGATCCCTGCCACCATGAAGTCACTGCTCCCCAGACTGCAAGCCAAAATAAAAACATTCCAAGGTCTAGAGATGCTCAGCAGTTAAGATGCTTGCTTGCAAAGCCTAACAACCTGGGTTTGATTCCAGTACCTATGTAAAACCAGATACACAAAGCAGCATGCATCTGGAGTTTGTTTGCAGCTGCTGGAGGCCATGGCATGCTTATTCTGTCTGCCTATCTCTCTGCTTGCAAATAAATAAAAACTTTCCTCCCACCAGCTGCTTTGGTTGGGTGCTTTTTCCCAGCAATGAAAAGGTAACTGCAACACCAATTCATCACCTCACACCCCGGTTCTCCTCTTCCAAAATAACCATCTTAGGCCTAATTACTTTGCTATTCTGGATTTTTTTTTTTTTAGCTCTTCACATTTACAGTATAAAAACACTGCTAGATGATTGGGCTTCTGCGTGAGAATGAAAATACTTAGTAGCAGAGGCCAGTAAGGTAAAAAGGAGACATAAAGGGTAGAGAAAGGAAGGGAGGAGGATACTTAATAGGTTGATATTGTATATATGTAATTACAATGATTGTAATGGGGAGGTAATATGATGGAGAATGGAATTTCAAATGGGAAAGTGTGGGGGTGGGGAGGGAGGGAATTACCATGGGATATATTTTATAAACATGGAAAATGTTAATAAAAATTAAAAAAATAAATAAATAAAAAACCACTGCTAAATCTCTGTTCTAGCTGCTTCTTGCTGAGTGAGGTCAGAGCTGAGGGTTTGGGAGATCTTGCCACAATGCGATATGTGTAGGTCCAGGTAGGTGGGAAATGCACCAAGAGCTTGAACCTCCTGCAGCTGGTAAACTGAGCGTTAAGGAAGGGCTTCTCTTCAGCCAAAAGAAAGGCAACAGGGAGGGAGGGAGCAACGGCCTAATTTCAAATGATCCCATTATGTGTGTGCTCACAGAACACGCACCAAAACAAACCATTCCAGGAACTATCTTCTTAAACTGTATGGTCATGATCCCACATGAGACCAAGTGGAATTTAGGGGTCACAAAACATTCGGCAACAGTAAACAGTAAAAGGTTTCTGAATGTACAGCTAAAAACCTATTCAACATCAAATATATCATGAATCAAAGATATTTCTAGCAGTGCCTGCCTGTATCATGCAACATCACTGTTGCATTGGTTCTGAACACACAACATGCACAATGCTTAGGCATCTCTCCGTACAACACAAATGAACACTCTGCCTCAGATTCCAGACTACTGTTCATACCCATATATTAATGCTACTCTCCCTTTTGGTAGGGAACCTTCTCTTTTCAGATGGTAGTGACCTTGGGATGACTCAGAAGGCATCATGGTGCTGGAAGTGACAGGAGTGCTGAGCACTACATTATCTCTATCACACCTTCCAAGGCTCAGGGTCCATTGTGGAAGAGGTGGCAGAAAGAATGTAAGAGCCAAAGGAAGGGTAGGATTCCTTACAACATGCTCCTCCAGACACAAAATGGCCTGGATATCCATGACCCCACAGTGCTTGACATACCTACAGAAGACCATAATAATAGGAGATAAAAGATCATGACCTCAAAATAAAAGAGAGACTGATTGAGAGGGGGAGGGGATATGATGGAGAATGGAGCTTCAAAGAGCAAAGTGGGGGGAGTGAGGGCATTACCATGGGATATTGTTTACAATCATGGAAGTTGTTAATAAAAAATAATTTTTAAAAATGTTACAACCAAAAAAAAAACTCTCTTCCCTTGACCTCACTTAGGCCATTATGCCCCCAAAAGGAAGAGTGAGGGGAGGGTTAATCAAAATTTAAGAGGATATGAATAAGTCATATGGAAACCTTTGGACAATGGTGAACCCAGAAGCCATAGATTGTTACTAGAAAAATTTCAGTGCTAGAGATGGGATACTTTTCAGTGAGTTGTTGGCCAGGGAGGTCCCTGATGCCCCCAAAACATTACAGGCCATTGCCAAGGCTCTGGTTTCCCACCAGGAATAGATGGTAAGACCCTGTTGCTGAAGACCCCACATATTTGAGCTGCAAGGTAATTGAGAAAGCAAACTGGAGCTGAGCTGAAAAGTTCCTCCCTGTAGACCAGCTGACAGAAAGCTGGAAAAGCTATGCTGCATGCACCTCCATGGGAGAGACAGAAGTCACCAGTGGAGATAAACAACAGTGGATACTGCAAGCCTTAAGTTGGACCAGCCAAGCCAAATGAGCCAACGGGTGCAACGGAGGCCTGCTTCACATGCCTGGTACTGAAAACCCATGGAGGGGGAGGTCATGAGCCTCGGGATGTAAGGCCTGCTGGCATCTGGCTAAATGCATATATTATGCTCACCAAACTGCCTGTTAAGCAATTCTCTTAATGTTCATACTCATATTAGTACTAGTCTCACTTTTGCGTTAGAGAAGCTTCCTTTGCAGATGGTAGTGACCCTGGGGTGACTCAAAAGGCACCACAGTGCTGAGAAGAAGTGGCAGAGGAATGTCCAGTGCTAAAACATCTCTATCACACCCTCCAAGGCTCAGGGTCCATTGCGGCAGATGGAACTGAAAAACTGTAAGAACCAAAGGAAAGGCAGGACTGCTTACAAAGCAGTTGTCCAGACACAAAATGGCCTGAATATCCATGACCCCACAATGCCTGCTACTACCTACAAAGGACCCTCACAGTAGGAGGAAAAGATGATGACATCAAAATAAAAGAGACTACTTTAGAGGAAGAGGGGATATGATGAAGAGTGGATTTGCGAAGGGGAAAGTGGGGAGAGAGAGAAAATTATCATGGCTTATAGTCTATAATTATGGAAGTTGTCAATAAAAAGAAGTTTAAATAAAACAACAACAACAACAAAGCCAGGGGTGGTGGATCATGCATTTAATCCCCGTACTCAGAAGGCAGAGGTAGGAGGATCAAAGGAGCTAGAGGCCACCCTGAGACTACATAGTGAATTTCAAGTAAGCCTGGACTGGAGAGACCCAACCTTGAAGGAAAAAGAAATTATATATTATATATATAATTATATATATATATAATTTATATGTATATAATTTTATTTACACACACACAAACACACACGTTTCCAACAAAGTTATCTACCCACAGGGAAACATAATGGTTTAATTACAGAAAACAGACTTTTACAATTTCCCTACTATCACTTCTTAACATACAAGTAGGTTGGTTGGTTTACCTTTAAATTAGATTATGATACAATGGGCTCTGTGGGTATGTAGTTTTGAGACAGGGTCTCATGTAGCCCAGGCAGGCCTCTAACTTGCCAAAGATAAACTTGAACTCCTGACCCGCCAGCCTCTGAAGGGCTGAGATAATAGGTGTACTCCACCGTTTGCAGTGCTGGAGATGGAAGCAGAGCTTCAGGAATGCTAGATAAGCACTGTTCCTACTGAGCTGCATTCCCCAACCCTGGAATGTATGACTGTAAAGTTTGCTGCTTGAGTTGTTGAACTTCATAAAAACTAGTTCTGGGCTGGAGCAATGTCTCAGTGGTTAAAGTGCTTGCCTCCAAAGCCTAACAACCTGGATTTGATTCCCCAGTACCCACGTAAAGCCAGATGCACAAAATGATGCATGCGTCTGGAATTCATTTACAGTGGCAGGAGGCTCTAGCATGCCCATTCTCTTTCTCTGTCTACAAATAAATAAAAATATTTTATTTATGAGAGAGGGAGGGAGGGAGAGAATGGGTGTGACAGGGCCTTAGCCACTGCAAATGAATTCCATATACATACACCACATTGTGCACATGCCTCACCTTTTCATCTGACTTACGTGAGTTCTGGGGAGTCAAACGTGGGTCCTTAGGTTTTGTAGGCAAGTGCCTTAATTGCTCAGCCATCTCTCCGGCCCTTAAAAGATTTTTTTTTGGGGGGGGGGTGTTGAGGTGGGGTCTCACTTTAGCCCCAGCTGACCTGGAATTCACTATGTAGTCTCAGAGTGGCCTTGAACTCTCAGCAATTTCTCCAGTTTGCAGTGGCTACAGGCTCTGATGCACCCATTCTTTCTAATAAATAAAATATAATTTTTTCTAATCTTTTAAAAGCTACATGTGGTAGCAGATGTGCCTTTAATTCCAGCACTCGAGAGGCAGAAATAGGACGACCACCCTAAGTTCAAGGCCACCCTGAGACTTCATAGTGAATTCCAGGTCAACCTGAGCTAGAGTGAAACCCTACCTTGAAAACCCCCAAAAAAGTCTTCAAAAGAAAAAAAAAAAAAAAACTGGTTCTAGAGCCAGGTGTGGTGGTGCACACCCTCAGGTCAGCCTGATGTTACCGAGTTCCAGGTCGTCCTGGGCTAGAATAAGTTTCTACTTCAAAAACAAAACAAAAAATTGTTTCATAAGTTTTGGCTTTGGATTAGAACAGAATTTTCAATCATTTCCGAATTGGCCCTAAGCATGCCATAGAACACTGTCCTCCAAGCATAACCACCAATGCTATCTCCTCTCAGAAGCAGCTATAATGATTAGCAAGAGCCCTAAAGACTGGGCCTGCTGGATGGACAGATGGCTCCGTTTTGAAGCACTTCCTTCACAAGCCTGAGGAGATCCTGAGGAGGCCTGCGAGTCTCCAGGACTCACGTAAATAGCCGGGCATGGCCATGCAGGTTTGTAACTTCGGTCCTGAGAGAGGAGAGACTGGAGAATCGCTGGGGCTTGCAAACAGCAAGCTGTGGAATCAGTAACGGACTGTGTCAAGGAACAGGCACATTAGTGAGGGAGGGACACATAATGTTCTCCAGCCCCAGCAGGAAAGCCCATGGGCCACATCAGCACATATACACACCACACAAACAATGCACACGACAAAAAAAGGAGTGCGCCTGTTTACATTCTGTCATAGGAAGCTCACTAGACCCCCACCTGGTATCTCAGCGTCCCCTCCTGCACCTCTCTACCAGCTGTACGTAGTTCTGCCCCAGCTGCACACGGGCCTGTGATATCAGGAGGTACACTAAAGTGCTGTGTGTGGAAGTTAACCGAAGTGGCTATGGGATGAGACCTTCATACAGCTGCTTTGGGGTCATTCATGTTCCTGTAAGTAACCCCTTATCCATACTCTGTAAGTAAGCCCATTAAGCTCATTGGTTCACCAAGTTTGACTCTGGAGGAATACGACTCTCATCTGTTACTGGTAACCAATCTGGGAGGAGAAGACATTTGCTTAAGTTTCCCTAGAAAGAGTCCATGCAACGTATTTCTGTCATTTTATACTATATTTTTAATGCAAAGTGGAGCTCTCATCATTGATGATTATACAATCAAAATATCAGGGCTGGAGAGGTGGCTCAGCAGTTACGAGGCTCTTGTTTGCAAAGCTTGATAGCCCAGGGTTCAATTCTCCTGTACCCATGTAAAGCCAGATGCACAAAGTAGCGCATGTGTCTGCAGTTTATTGTTGGCAGCAATAGGAGGCCCTGGCATGCCCATCTTCATTCTCATCCTCTTTCTCCCATAACTATTTACTTTAAAACTCAATCAACTGGAAAATATTGAATATGCTCTACCTCCTGCAGTATGAAACATTAAACTAACATTTTTATTATTTTTATAATATTTTATTTATTTATTTGAGAGACAGAAAGAGGCAGATAGAGAATGGGTGCACCAGAGCCTCTAGCCACTGCAAATAAACCCCAGACACATACACCACCTTGTTTATCTGCTTATGTGGGTACTGGGGAATCAAACCTGGGCCCTTAGGCTTTGCAAGCAAGTGCCTTAACCATTAAGCCATTTCTCCAGCTCCTAAGATTTATTTTTTTAAATAGATATTTTAACCTGGCTATGGTGGTGCACGTGTTTAATTCCAGCACTAGGAAGGCAGAGGCAGGAGAATCACTATGAGTTCAAGGCCAGCCTGGAGTACAGAATTCGTTCCAGGTCAGCCTGAGCTAGAGTGAGACCCTACCTTGGGATAATATATACATATATATACACATATGTGTGTGTGTGTGTGTGTGTGTATGTATGTATGTACACACACACACACACACAAATTTATTTTGGGGAGAGAAAGAGAATGGGAATGTCAGGCCCTCGTGCCACTGGAAACAATCACCAGACTCATATACCACACTGTGCAGGAAGCTTTACCTGGGTAGTGGGGAAGTGGCCAGTAGGCACTGCAAACAGTACCTTTAACAGCTGAGCCATGGCCTCAGCTCCAAGATTTCTTTATGGGAAAATCAACAAGCACATCTCAGTATGCAAATCTGCTTGCATTTTTAATAAATCCATACAAATCTGCTTTTTTGTTTATTTTGTTTGACAGCAACAGAGAGAAAGAGGCAGACAGAATGGGCTTGCCAGGGCCTCCAGCCACTGCAAACGAACTCCAGAGGCGTGCGCCCCCTTGTGCATCTGGTTTTCGTGGGTCCTGGGGAACTGAACCTTGAACCAGGGTCCTTAGGCTTCACAGGCAAGCATTTAACTGCTAAGCCATCTCTCCAGCCCTACTTTTATTTTTAATAAATGGTAAAATTATATGTGAAGCTAAAGAAAACATAAGCTATCAACACATGAGGGCTGTAGTAAAGGCGGCATGCTGGCAATTAACTGCTTGCATCAGAAAAGAGGGCTAGTCTTAAGTCAGGCTTTAACTAGTCAAACTAGAAAAAGGGGCTGAAGAGATGGCTCAGTGGTTAAAGGCACTTGCTTGCAAAGTCAAATGACCCTGGTTCAATTTCCCAGTACCCATGTAAAGCCAGAATCAACAAGTAGCACGTGCATCTGGAGTTTGTTTACATTGACAAGAGGCCCTGGTGCACCCATTCATATTCTCTCTCTCCCTCCCTCTCTCTCTCCCAATAAATAAAAATATTTGCATTTTAAAAAAGAAAACTAGAAAAGGACTGAGAAGATGGGCAGTGGCTAAAGATGCTTGCTTACAAGACCTGCCAGTCTGAGTTTGATCCCCAGCACAAACATAAAGCTGGACCCCAAGGAGCACATGTGTCTGGTGTTCATCTGTAGCAACAGGAGACCCAGGCAACCCTTCCCTCATATACACATGCACATAAATAAAAATTTTTAACGTAGGGCTGGAGAAATGGCTTAGCAGTCCAGGCGCTTGCCTGCAGAAGCCAAAGGACCCAGGTTCGACTTCCCAGGACCCACACAAGCCAGATGCACAAGGGGGTGCATGTGTCTGGAGTTCATTTGCAGTGGCTGGAGGCCCTAGCAAGCCCATTGTCTCGCTCTCTCTACCTGCTTATTTCTGTATCTCTCTCAAATAATAAAGAAAAAAAAAAGAAAAGAAAAACTAAACCTTCAGTTTAAAAAAAAAATCTAGAAAAGGACAAAGTACACCCAAAGCAAGCAGACAGGGGAGGCAGGCAGCGTAAGGATAGATAACCCAGTAACCTGGGACCCCACTGCATCCAAGAGCCTGGAACATATGGGGGAAGTACAAGTGTGTGTGAGGGGGTCAATCCAGCCTCAACTGGTTTTGGAGGTATCCACACAGTAAGGCAAACTGAGTGAACGCTCAGGGAAGATCCCCTATTTACCATCGTGGGTCTATGCATGATGGGGTGTGCATTCCATTAAAATCAGATGCATCATGGAAAGTATGGTGAATAAGTGTTACCTAAAGCTGTCAATCAAAGTAGAAAACTACCTATAATATCCCCCTCCCCCCACACCCCACCAAAGAAAGCCTTGGGCAGTAACCCCCAGCTCTTGAGTACTCCAACTTGAGCAGCATGCTCTGTGCTGTCTCTTTAAATAAGCTTCTTACAGCTTTGCCATTTGCTTATATTTTCTCAATAATTTCAGTAAGATGCCAAGAACCTGCAAACACCTGGCCTACAGCAGACCACCACACAGGCATGGCTGTACAAGGGCAGCAGAAGAGGCACTAAGGGAAGAGATGACTACACCGGGATTATTGCCAGATCCACATCCATATCCTACTAGTTTTACAAGAAGTTACCACTGGGAAACTGAGTACAGATACCCAGGACTTCTATAGTTAAGGACTTGTAGTTGCATCTTGTAGTTAGTTGCATGTTAATATACAACTACCTCAAAAATAATTTTAAGTTGCCCAAGATTTGAAAATCAATTTCATAAGAAAAAACTGCAGTGGACAGAAGGTTCCTCATCAGTCAGAAAGCATACTAAGCCACAGAGGGATGGCCCAATCCATCCAGCTGAATGGCAAAACCATCAAGACTGACTACACTAAGTGCTGACAAGGAGACAGAGCAAATTCAGCCTTCATACACTGCAGGTGGGAAATAATAACTCAGCCACTATGGAAAACAATGGGACACTTTCTTATAAATTAAGCATGCATTTATCTCATGACCCAATAACCCACACCTAGCTATTTAACATAACTGAAAATATCTGTCCACATAAATGAATGTCAACAAAACTAGAAAGCACCCAACCAGTCAATGACAGAAGAATGGGTTAGCCATATAATGAAATTCTACTACTGAGCAAAGACCTATTCATATAGATGAATCTCAAAGACATCATGCTGAATGAAGGAAGCTAGATGCAGAGTCCTTGCAGTGCTTAGATAACAGGAAGCTCCACAAAGACAGGACTACTCTGCACCAACAGGAAGCAGGAGCAGAAAAGCACTGGATGGGATTCATAAGGACCTCAGAAAGGAACAAAACAGTCTCTCTCCACTGTGGCCATGACCATGGCCACAGCAATATGTACTTACCTTTAAACTCATTTAACTATATGCTTAAATGTGTGGGTTTCATTGTACCTAAATATACTTCAATAAAGGTGGTTTTCTCAAAGTCCAAAATAAGTCCCCACTCCATAAACATTGGTCAGTAACTACTGCACCCTAGCAAAAACAAAAAAGCCCAGATTTCAGATATCTCTTTCCTTCCCAGGAATCATCAACAGCTTCCCAATCAGCACAGAGCCAACTCAGTTTATCAATTCATAAGGATGAAATTATCCCAAGACCTCTGTCCACTCTAACTCAGCTTCTGTACACCACCAGCCTGAGCCAGTGCCAGGCAAGACATATCCACTCATACCTCCACTCCCTGCCTGGCCAACACACTATGGAAGGCTCCAGAGCCCCTCAAAAGAACACCTCCCTCCCCCTTCTCACCTGGCCCACATTTGCTCCTCTCTAAGCAAGGCACTACAGCAGGCTCTCCTTAGAGGTCTTTGCATACACAGCCAGAGATGCTCCATGCGGAGCTCCCAGGTGGCCGTCCTCGCCCAAACTGGTACCTTTAATGCTCACAGGCTGAGTCTTCAGCAACTGGGGAGTACTTCTTCAGACTAGCACATTCATTGCCAACAGAACCCTTCTGCTTTCAAATGATGCAGTCAGAAGAAATTAATGCTTTGAAGTTTAAATCTTAACCTCTTTGGGGACCAGTAGTATGCCAAAGGATACTCTCTCGTTGCTGGGATCAGGAGGGCAAACACTCTTCTTTGACTTGTGTGGTGTGTTGTGTGTGATAGTTTATATAGTCCATGTGACCGGACCCAAATCACCCCTGAGGGATCATCTACTTTAGGTTAGCCTCCAGGCATAACTGTGAGGGATCATCTGGATTAGGTTAATTGAGGTGGGAAGACCCACCTGAACTGTAGATGGCTTCATTTCATGGGCCAGGGTCCTAGACTGTATAAAAAAAGAGCTGGAAAAATAAACATATAAATAATAAAATAAAAAATAACAAGAGCTGGCATGGTGGTGCACGCCTTTAATCTCAGCACTTGGGAGACAGAGGTAGAAGGATCGCTGTGAGTTCAAGCCCACCCTAAGACTACATAGTGAATTCCAGGTCAGCCTGGACTAGAGAGAGTGAGACCCTACCTTGAAAAAACCAAAAATAAATAAATAAATAAATAGCTGGGAGCTAAAGGGATGACTTAGTGGTTAAGGCACTTACTTGCAAAGCCAAAGGACCCAGGATTTGATTTCCCAGGACCCACATAAGCCAGATGTGCAAGGTGGTGCATGTGTCTGGAGTTCGTTTACAGTGGTTGAAGGTCCTGGTGCACCCATTCTTTCTATCTGCCTCTTTCTCTCCCCCCCGCCCAAATAAATAAATATATATTTAAAAAAGAAGAAGAGCTGCCTGAGAACCAATACTCATCGCTCTCTACTTCCTCACTGTGGGCAGAATGTGACCAACTAACTTTGTTTTGTTTCAAGATGCCGCCTCCCTGCCTTCCCTGCCACAATGAACTGGAAACCAGAGCTGGAAAAAACAAAAAACAAAAAACAAAAAACCTCTTCCTTCCCTAAACCTGTTTGTCCTAGCAATGAGAAGGTAACCTAGACACCATGCTATGATGTTTGGTGAGTTTTACTAAATGTGTTTCTGGCTTGTGATATTTTCAATTTACTCTAGGCTTTATCTGATAAAGCAACCCTAAACACTATTGTAAGACAAGCAGCAGCTCTATGAGAAAACTAAGCTAAGCATGCACAACGCTGAGACAGAGAGAGAGGAGTAAGGAGGGAGACAAAGGAAAGACAGAGAAGAGGGAGGGAGGGAGAGAATAGCAAGGCGGGAGCTCAGGAAAGTCAGAAATAGAAAGGAAAAAAAAAAACCCAAAATTTATCTTATGCCAGGCGTGGTGGCACGTACCTTTAATCCCAGCACTCGGGAGCAGAGGTAGGATTGCCATGAGTTTGAGGCCACCCTGAAACTACATAGTGAATTCCAGGTTAGCCTGGGCTACAGCAAAACCCTACCTCGATTAAAAATAAAAAATGTTTTTAATTATCTTATTGGTTTACACAGGGTCTCACTCTGTAGCCCAGGATGGCCTCCAATTCATGGCAACCTCTTGCCTTGGCCTCCTAAATGCTGGGATTATGGGCATGAGCCACCATGAGTGGCTTTCAAAGATTATCTGTATGTGATAACTGAAGATGGTAACCATTCCATCAAGGGCACCATGGTGCCCGTGTTCAATCAACACTGCAGGCCAACTCCCCCTTGCCCACTTCCCATGCTCCTGTAGACTCATTCACTCCTCTCAATTCTGTTTACTCTATTAACCTCTTGGCTTAATCTAGTCTTATTCCCACTGCCTCTGCCACCAAAGAAGCAAGACTTTCACTCTTCGGCCTCAACATCAGTGACCAGATGTCCCACTGGTCTACAGTGTCCACCACTCCCACCTGCTCAAAGCACCTTCTCAACCTCTCAAAACACCGCTCTTTACTTTCCAGGCACAAATAAATCCCCAGGTACCATGAACATAAACAATCTGACACCAAATTATTTCCAAATTCATCACCTACACTGCAGTCCACCACACCTCTGCCTCTACAAGGTTAATCGACTCAGTGCCCAACAGCACTTGGCAGCTGCCCAGTGGTACAGCCACTGCACCACTCTACTCCTGTCTACTCTTGGGGTTACCCTGGCCAACCTCAGCCTCCCCAGCACCCTGTTCTATGCCTCACAGACTCTCCTCTGCAACTCCCCCCCAAGAGCTCTGGAAAAGCACTGGGCTGTGCAGAGTCATCTTCAACCCTTGTGTTACCCTGTTTCCTCTACAGATGTCCAGACTTATGAGAATTTTAATCAACAAAGCAGATGCCACCAAATAACTCTCCCCTTTATATTTCCTATGATGCACTGGATTATCATCAGTTACGAAAGTAATTCTGCTTCTATCCTGGTCCTCCTCAGATGGGATGAAAAATGACAGAATGCAACGCCTTTAATCCCAGCACTTGGGAGGCAGAGGTAGGAGGACTGCTGTAAATTCCAGGCCACCTTGAGACTACATAGGGAATTCCAGGTCAGTCTGGGCTAGAGTGAAACCCTACCTCTAAAAAACAAAAGAAAAGGAAAGAAAAAGAAAAAGAAAAATGACTGCATTTACACACAAGTTGGTATGGGCTACTACAAGCACAAAACAGATCAAAAGCAGCAGGAGACATCCGCCTGTGCACTACAGGACACATGCAGCCACAAGAACTTAAGGGACAATGGGTGTGGGTGCTCACACCTGTAATCCCAATACCCAGAAGGCCAAGGCAGGAGGACTGCCATGTGTTTGAGAACAGCCTCAACACTTCCCTACCCCTCAAAAAAAATTAAGGGTCCTCTACAGAATGAAGGCCCAAAATGAACATGTTTTTACAGGTATGTGCACAGATGTATATCCTACTCACATGTGTATGGAAGCCAGGAGAATGTCAGGTGTTCTCTCATTTCTCATCTACGTATTTCTTTCACTGAGACGGGGTCTCCTCCCACAGAACAGAGCTGCCGGCCATCAGCAAGCCCCAGCAAGTCTCTAGTCTCCCTCCTCTCCCCAAGACTGGAATTACAGTCGTGTGTGGCCATGCCCAGCTTGTTATTTGTTTTTTGTTGTTGTTGTTTGTTTTTTGAGGCAGGGTCTTCCTCTAGCCCAGGCTGACCTGGAACTCACTCAGTGGTCTCAGGCTATCCTCAAACTCACAGTGATTCTTCTACCTCTGCCTCCCAAGTGCTGCGATTAAAGGCGTGCACCGCCACACCCACTCATGCCCAGCTTTTCACATGGGTTATGAGGAGATGAATTTGGTGGTCTCTGGACCAAGAGGCCCTCATACTTTAAGCGGCAAGTATACTTAACTACCAAGCCACTTAACTTCCCCAGCCCCAAAGTGAACATTCTTAGGCATGACAGGAGCTGGCCTTTTCAAGGGTCACTCTAGCAAAGGATTAGCTAAAAGACTGAATTGAAAGATTTACGTTCTCTTGTTCACATTTGATCCATGGCACCAGAACAGGAAGGAGATGATGTACAAACTGACAACTCTAAAAACACAAGTTTTCCCACTTCTGGCCACCAGGACAGAACTGTAAGCACATCCTCCCATCCCTGCATTCGACAGGCAGCTGAGCACTTGGAACACAGCACAGCACTGCACCTGAGAGCTGGGACCCCACGCCTCATGCAGATGCCCGCAACCAGAAGACGGGGCTCTCAGGACATCTCAGCACATGGTACCATGTGGCCAGCCAGCAGCCCACACAGCACTGGTTCCACCTAGCCTTCAATGAACACCTGAGGCCGCTGGACCCGCCAACCCAGAAACACCCAACTCACTTGCCAAACACAACAAAAGGCTATTTAAAACACATCTAGGGCTGCGCAGATAGCTCAGCAGTTAAAGGTGCTGGCTTGCAAAGTCTGATGGCCGAGGTTCAATTCCCCAGTACCCACATAAAGGCAGCTGCACAAAGTGGCACACTGCATCTGGAGGTTATTCGCAGAGACAGACAGCCCTGGCACACCCATTCATATTCATTCTCTCGCTGTCAAATATTAAAAAGAAACACAATCTAAACTCAAACCAGTAATATGAACAAACGGCTACCTAGAACAACTTGACAAGGGTGACAGCCACACCTTCAAGGGAGAGAAGCAACAAGGGGTTCCAGCCAGCTCTGGGAAGGGGCTCCCAGTAGGGAACCCCTTTGATCAAATGCCACTATAACCAAACGATAAAGTGAGCCCTACTGCCCACTTGACAAACCAGAATTCAAACCACTCTGCTGCCAGTCCAGTAGTGGCTCAAACACGGATTTCCTGGGAACTGGGCTACACAGGCCACACGTCCCCATGTGCCTTCTTACTGTGACATGCTTTTCAGGTGAGTCGTCTGAAGGAAAGTGGGAGAACAGGATGGCAAGGAGGAGGAAGATGGGGCACAGCATTCGCCACCAGCAGCCCTAAGCCTAGAGCTAGGCCACAGCCCCTTCCAGCTCAGCCTGCTGTGGGGAAAGTGAGAAGGCTGCACTGCTGCCAAAGCTAGGATTCAGGGCAGCTCAGCTCAACTCGGCTCTGTGGCAAGGGGACAAGTCAGTTGCCGTGAGCCACACAGCAACCTCCTGACAAACAGTTGTGATCCTTCTTAGATGGTTCCTGGATGTAGCTCACTGCCCTTGATAAAAGCCAGTGTCTCCCTCTATCCCCTGAAACAAAGGTCTCGATGCCTCTGGCTTTGCTAAAAGCAAAGGTGATGGACTAGACGCAAAAGCCAGGACTGCTGCGCCCCATCCAGCACCCCATTCCATAAAATGAATCAACTTACTGCAAGAGTCACCATACTCATACAGCTAGACAGACTCCTCTCCTGCATGCAAACAGGATTCAGTGAGCCATTTTCCACATACCTAATAAGTTATTCCTAAAAAACTAAAAAGACTCCAATGAAATGTAAGTTACCAAAAAAGGCGGGGGGCGGGGGGAGTACCTAAAAATAAAGAGTTACAGGACAGCTGTGGCACCAGAGCCCAACAAAGCTGGAGAAAATGTTTTTGCAACCATATGCCCGACCCTGCCAGGGCGAGGCCTGGGGCCTGCCACTCAGTATGGATGGCAGCCTTGTGCCAGACACACAGAATCCAAGGCCGTGAAGAAGAAGGCACTCCCAGCAGCCGCCCCAGAGTTTCATTTCTTTCAATTCCTACATGAAAGGAAAACTGGTTTTACTTCATGATCTAACAGGAACGTAACACACAAAACATCTGCGACGTCTCCCCATGAACCACCCCACCTGAGAGCACCACAGGAACAGCAACCTAAGTTGAAGAGGCATAGGCAGGCTGCCAAAGGGAGATGCGCCCCTGGATTAGGACAAGGGTTTTGGGGGGGAGGGGAGAAATCTATATATCCTGTCAAAACTTGTTCTCCCTCATCACCCAGATTATGAAAGATACAACCCAGGCTCCTAGCAATGAAGTCACACGAGGATGTGAACCCAAGAGCACAACATAAATGAGATTTCTCCAGCTGAGCCGAGAATTCTTGGTCATCAAAATTAACACCACCCACATCTGCACAGTTAAAGACAGACACAATTTTTAGAAATGTGCTCCCCTTCTGAAGCTTGGTCTAGAACAGAAATCTCATTTAGGACAACGACGGAAGGAAAGTGGACTTCCAAAACCCACAGGAGGCGCGGTCAGCTGGCAGAGGCCTTGCCTCAAGCCCAGACCCTGTGATGGCAGCTGACCTTCAGTCCCTAGTCTCCTTCCAGTCTTCAAATGCCCACTCTAACTAATTCCGAAACTTGAAAGCCCGAGTTAGTATCGGATGTTTGATCCATCATCTGGTCAGACAACCAGACTGGGACTAGAATAAAGCTAGACTAACGCAAAGCCAAATGCTGAGAAAGGAGTCCTTTTCTCTAGACAGCCGACTAATTCCAAGCTGAAAAATGCTAAGGCTAAACACTACTAAATACATGCTCATCCTGCTGAAGAAACTGGGAAGCGAGCAATGGAGGTGCGTGTCGGAAGAACCAGAGTCATCAGCGGAGCCTAAGGCATTTCTCCACGGTCGGCCCTGAAAGTCCACACGGAGCTGGGGGAAGAGGTTCAGCAGCAGAGCACTTGCCTTCCAAGGCCTGGAGCTCCATCCCCTGAAAGGGGCCGGGATACACATACCACAGAAAGCTGGTAAGCAGGTCCAGGGGCCATGCTCAAGAACGCAACATGTTCAACAGAAAAAAAAAAAAAAATCTGAAACAAGCCACACCTGCGGGGAGTGTGCAATGACATGGTGGACAGGTCCCAATGAAACACTACACAGCAGGGAAAAGAATGCTGAAAGTCAGGATGAAGCAGGAGGAACCCAAGAGCCGGATGAGGAGCAAAAAAGGAAATCACAGAGACCAGCACTGAGAGAGAGATGCAGAAACCTGCAAAGCTATATAATACAACAGCGACAAGGATACGCGGTGAAATACAAAGGAAAGCAACATGATACGGACCTTAAGGGTGTAGTCAGTGTGAGGGCAGGGGCACAAGGAGCTGGCAAAGGTGGACGTAACTGACGGCCAGGAAGACACTACCCATTCTAGCATTAGCCGGTGTTAGGCACACATTTCATTTACTCTGCCTGTCTTAAGTCAGGTCCCGATGGGGCAGTGTTTCTCAACCACTACATAAGAGCCGGAACAAAACACAACAGAAAAGTGACCAAGGCATGCAAACTGAAAATTGTAAAGGAAAAGACCCTTCCCTCGTGCTCCTCTTACTCCACAAAGGTCTAGTTTAGGATAAAGCCGTGCATTTAATCCGTGAGACTCACAAAACGTGTTTGTCCTTATGACTAAGTGTAGGCCAGCTGAGGCGCAGGCCGCTGTCACACAGGAACACCTGCTCAGCAAGTTTTCCAAACTGGTCAACTAACCCCTTTCTGAAAGGGTTATCTTTGCACCCCAGTGTGCTGGTTATATTCTCACCAGAACAAAGGCAATTTAGGCTCCAAATTAAGGTACTCCGCAACTACTTAACTCTGTTTGTACCTGAAACAAGAGCATTTGATGTTAATGTCAACCCATTACCAGCACCACTTGGTCTGCAAAGCTCCCAGAGCATGAAACCAGAGCATCTTAATCCACTAAGCATATTAGGGCTCACGAAAGGGACTCCATCACAACAAGGTTACCTAGTTCTTCCACACCAGGAATTAACCAAGGAGGGTCATGATGAACTGCTCAATCTGTGTAATATGAAATGCATCTACTCGGACGACTCAATAGCTCATGTTCTTGTTAAGGACTACAATTCCTAATAATGAGAATGGCTGGGATTCAAGGGTCGTTCCCTTGATCGAAAGCCTCAAACCATCCGGCTTTACAGCCACCCCCTATGCAGGAGAGAAGATTCTAGGGAGGTAACCCGGTCCTTCTTGAACTCTTGAGCCAGAGGACGGTGGGGGGGGGGGGAGGGGGGAAAGGGGGAGGGCAGGGGGCGGACACTGCACCAGGCATCCACCTTGCGCCCCACCGCAGCCTCGGAGCACAGCTGACACCTGAGCGCACAGACCCCGCCAGGACCGAGCGCAGCGACCCCGGACACTGCCAAGACGGCAAGACGTGAATGGACACCGCGCGACGGCGCAGCGCGCCCCGGCCGGGCTCCAGTCCCCGTCCGTCCCCGGCCTCCATCCTCCATCCTCCATCCTCCTCCCTTCTCCCATCCCCCGGCCCCGCCGCGCCCGCCCACCTAGGCCGTAGGCCTTCGCGCAGATCCACTGCAGGTTGGCGGCGATCTTGGCCCGTGCCGCGTCGTAGCGGTCCAGCGGCACTAGGTCGGCGCCCTCCGGCGGCGCCTCCATCCTCCGCCAGCCTTCAGCGGCCGCGCGGCCGCCGGCGTCCACCATCTGCAGACAAAGGCCGCGGCGGCCCGGCCGCAACAAAGACGACGCCGCCGCCGCCCTCCCGCGCCAGCCCGCCCGGGCGCACGGTTCTCGTCTCACGGCCGCCGCCGCCGCCCAGGCTGCTGCTGCTGCTGCTGCATGCCGCGGGCGCCGAGCCGAGGCCGAGAAGGCGCCGAGCGGGCCGAGAGCAGGCGGCGGCGGACGGACGGACGGACGGACGGGCGGGTGGGCAAGGCGGGCGGGCCGGGACACGAGCGGGCCGGGGGCGGCGGCGGAGGAGGAGGAGGAGGGAGGAGGCGGCGGCGGCGGCGCGTGCGCAGCCCGGGAGACGCGGCGGCCGAGGCGGCGGCCAACGGGTGGGGAGCGAACGCACCGCCGCTGCGTCACGCAAGCGCACTTGGCGCCTCCCGCGGCCCCCGCCCTTTTCCGCAGGCGCGGTGGACACGCCTCCCCGCGTCGCCCCGCCCCCTCCCCCGACGCGGCGGGCCGGTCCTCGGCCGGCTCCCCGGGGGTTGGTGGCATCCTTCCCGGGCGCGCTAGGTTTGCTCCACGCCCTTGCCTCTTTCTGCTTGGCGAGAGCCACTGACCGACGTTCCCGGTCAGCTGTGCAGCTGGCTCGGCGTGCCCCGTAGGTCCCCAGCTGCCCCACGCGGGACCCCCAAATCCAGAGAAGCCAGGCCCTGCGTCTGCCGACAGCGACCTCTGAACCCCGCTGCCCCGGGAGGTCGAAGCGCAAGGGAATCGGGAACCGCGTCCGGGGAGCAACCGGGGGACACCCCAGCCGCACTGGGAGCCCTCCAGGTGGGCACTAGCTTGCTCGTCAGCCTAGGTTTGGAGGAGGAGCGTGGATGCCCAAGACCAACGCAGCTTGGGGCCAGTCCGTAATTTTTAGGGCCGGCTGAGAGTATCTTGGAAAACCTCTCACGCTCTAGGCGTGTGGCCTGGGGCATTGCAGGAGTGCATGCACCTGCCCCAGGAGGCCAGCAAGAATTGAGCGCCTCGAGAGGGGACACACCAGCCCCCGGCTGTAGGGTGCTTAACAGCCAGTCTACCCGGGGGGGGGGGGGGGGAAGGCCTTTTTTGGAGTGGACCCGTCCTTCAGATGGGGAAAGTATGTGTGCAGCCCACATCAAGAGGTGGATAAGAAGCCGAGCGTGGTGGCTCACGCCTTTAATCCCAGCACTCCGGAGGCAGAGGTAGGAGAATTGCCGTGAGTTTGAGACCACCCTGAGAATACAAAGTGAATTCCAGGTCAGCCTGAGCTAGAGTGAGACCCTACCTCGAAAAACCAAGAACAAAAAAGGAGGTGGATAAGAGGCTGGGGTGGTGGCGCACGCCTTTAATTCTAGCAGGAGGCAGAGGTAGGAGGATTGATCTGAGTTCCAGGACAGCCTGGGCTAGAGCGAGACCCTACCTTGGGGCAGGCGGGGGGGGGGGGGGGGGGAGGTAGATAAGGCTGAGTATGGTGCATAGGCATGTAATTAGAATTTAGGAGGTAGAAACTAGAGGATTAGGAGTTCAAGGCCAGGTTTAGCATCATGAGACCCTGTCTCAAAATAAACAAGGGTTGGGGATTTTGCTTTAGTTGTAGAGTGCTGAAGATGCACAGGCCCTGGGTTCAATCCCTAGTGCCTCCTAAAACCAGGTGTGGTGCAAATTGGTAAGCCCAGTTGGAGGCAGGCTCAGATATTCAAGGTCATCCTCAACTGCATAGGGAGTTGGAGGCCAAATTGGACTACAGGAGAGCCTGTCTCAAAAAATTAAAAACAAACAAACAAAAAACACACACTAAGAGGTGGGTAGAACGGGGCAGCCAGAGAAAGCCTAAAATGAGGACATTTGTGCAGAGAGAGGAAGGACATGGTGAATCTGTCTGGGAAGCGGTGTGCTAGAAGGCAGACCCAAGCGCTACTGTGTAAGAAACAGTGAAACCAGAGTCTAAAAGCCCTGGAGCAAGGGAGTCTGTGGGACAAGAGGGTGAGAAGCCAGAGGAAAGGCCATGGCAGACAGGCCAGGTGGGTTAGAAAGAGGGGAGAGGGGTAGGGACTGGTGTACAAGCTTGTGTCTTGCAGCCCTATGGAACCTATTCACTGGTTCAGATCGTTTCTCAGTGGATCCCCTGTGGACTCCTAAATACAGACATGTCCTCTGTGAGTCGAGAGCCTGCCCTCTTATTTCTTGCTTCCTGGCTGTGCTGGCTAGAGCCTCCAGTGCCTGTGGAGGAGAGAGATGTCCTTGATCTGAAGGAAGCATCCAGTTCCCACTGACTGATGCTGGATACTGTTTCTTCATAGGTGCTCTGTAATTATCAGGCTGAGGAAATCCATTAGTCATGGTTTGTAGACTGTTTTTATCATGCTAGTGTGGCATTTCTGCCCAGGCTTTTTCTGTACCTGTTGATCATATAAGGTTTTCATTCCGTGTATGGCTTATCATATTAGCCTATTTTCAGATGCTGATCCACCTTGCATTCTGATATAAGGTCACAGTATATAATCTTTTTATGCATACCTATATTACTTTATGGCTGTTTTGTTGTAGGTTCTTTTTTTTAATTTTTTATTTATTTATTTGAGAGAGACAGACACAGAGAGAAAGACAGAGGGAGAGAGAGAGAATGGGCGCACCAGGGCTTCCAGCCTCTGCAAACGAACTCCAGACGCATGCGCCCCCTTGTGCATCTGGCTAACGTGGGTCCTGGGGAACCGAGCCTCGAACCAGGGTCCTTAGGCTTCACAGGCAAGTGCTTAACCGCTAAGCCATCTCTCCAGCCCTTGTTGTAGGTTCTTAAGATACTGCTCTGGATGGGCATGGTGGCTCATGCTTTTAATCCCAGCACTTGGAAGATTGAGGTAGGATCACCATGAGTTCGAGGCAACCTGGGGCTACAGAGTGAGTTACAGTTCATCCTGGGCTACAGTGAGTTCCTGTCTCAAACCCCCCCCCCCCACCAAAAAAAAAGAAAGAAAAGAATAAATAAAGTAAGATACTGGGCTGACATTTTCTTGTGTCATCTGAGTCTGGTTTTGGTATCAGGTTATTAGTGGCTTCATAGAGTAAATTCAAAGGGTTCCCTCCTCTTTTTTTTTTTTTTTTTTTTTGAGGTAGGGTCTCACTCTGGCCCATACTGAACTGAAATTAACTATGTAGTCTCAGTGTGGCCTCGAATTCATGGTGATCCTCCTACCTCTGCCTCCTGAGTGCTGGGATTAAGGGCGTGTGCCACCATACCCAGCTCAGCCCTCCTCTTTAATTTTTGTTGGGTATGGATTTTTGGGACAGGATCTCATTCTTCCTATCTCAACATCCCAAAATAATGAGATTATAGGCATGAGCCACCATGCCTAGCTCCTCTGGGATTCTTTGGAAGAATTGATAGGAACTCTGATAGAATCCTGTGTTGAAGCTCCTAGGTCTGGGCTTAGTGAGTGGCTGTTAATAGCTCATTCACTCTCTCCCTTGCTGTAGGTCTGTTCAGATGTCTGTTTCTTCTTTAGGTTCAGTGCTTTGTGTCTTTTGAGAATTTGACCATTTTATCTAAGTCCATGGACATAAGCAGTTTTATGTTATCCTCAATCGGAGGGGGAAATTCAGAGCAGGGGAGTTGAGTAGATTGGGGAGAGATTCGGATCTGGTGATGTTTTATGGAACAGTGGGGACAGCATGGGACAGGAATCCTCCCAAAGAGGATCCACATTCTGTATTACTTTTTGTTGGGGTTTAACGTAGAACTTTTAACCCACTCTGTCCATGCCTTACTGACGTGATGCTAGTCTCCAGCAGTAGATAGGCTTTATTCATTTTATGTATGCTGTTCTCCATACATTCTCTGCTGTTTTGCTTTAAGTTTACATGCCAGTTGCCTGTCCAGCCAGGTGTCAACAAAAATTCCTTTTTGATTCCCCCTTGCCTTTTCTCTAGATAGGATAAGCACACTGCTCTCTTGAATGTTTAAACCCCCGTGATTATTAGCCTTTAAGAACAATCCCCAGATATGCTTGCTCTCTTTAAAAGTTACTTAGTTATCTACTACTTGAACTTTTTACCTATAACCTTGACAATAAACAGCAAGTACTCCTTACCCCTTTCAGCTGTATGAATCTCTGGTTGGAGTTTCTCCTGCGAGGTCACTCATTTACTAATTGCTGATTGTCTGAGATTGGATTTCTGAGAAACCATTCACAATTTTTCTTATTGCTGTGACCAAATACCTGACAAGAAGCAAGTTAAGGGATGGTGGAGTTATTTTGGCTTGCAGTTTGAGGGAGTAACAGTCCATTGTGTGGAAAAGGCATAGTAGTAGGATGGCACAGCAATTGGTCACATGGTGCCCACAATCAGAAAGCAGAGCGATGAATTCTGATGATCAATTTACTCATCCTTTTTATTTAGTCTGGGACCTCAAACCATGGGATGGTGCCACTCACCTTCAGGGTGGGTTTTCTCAGTTAAACGTCTCTGGAAATGCTCCCACAAATACATCTAGAAGTTTCTCTCCTAGGCCATTCTTAATCCCATAAAGTTGACCAGAGTAACCATTATGCACACCTTCCAGAAGTTTTGAGGTAGAGAAGAGCAGAGAACCAAGGCTGTGCCCAAGGAGAGGCAGGGAGTACAATTGCTGTGCAGGAGAACAGAGGACTGGAGGGCTGTGACTGAGGAGAGCCAGATGATGTAGAGAACTGAGCCTGTTTTAAGATGGACAAGATTACCACATGGGGGCACCCACCAGGGCAGGCAGCAGAGGGAAGTTTTGGTGGCACAGAAGGGAGAGCTCTGACATTAGATCATTGGGCAGGAGCTTAGTGGGGAGGCTAGGCCTCCTTGGTGGCAGCAGTGAGCTGGGGTGGGCACCAACTGGCTCTGTGCAGATAGAAGTAAGAAGTACTTTAGGTTGAACAGAAGAGGCCTGAGCCTCTTGTGTGGGCTTATGGAGAACATGATGCTGGCAGCATTCCCTGCCTCTTAAGACATCCTGTAAGTGTACAGGAGGCCAGAACCTGGGAGAAGACTCGGCAGCCACTGGGTTTGACCAGGGCAAAACCATTAAGGAACGTGTGGGGGTCAGTTGCAACACTGGGCCACATGGGTGAGAAGCAGGTGGGAGACCCTGGCCTGAGGTCCAATAGTAGACTGCACAGAGAATGAACAGAGTCGGAGAGTAGAGGGTTGCAAGAGCCGCACGCTAAGTCAGCTTCTGACATGCTGGAGAGATCCAGACGTGTCTAGGTGTTAGGCTTGTTTTTGTTGTTAGAGATCATCTCTGCGTGTATGCATCCTCATGTGTACATATCCACACGTGCTACCTTAGGTGTAATTCCTTAGGCACGGTCAACCTTTTACTATTTGTTAAATTTTTTATTATTTATTCATTTATTTATTTGAGAGAGGGGATGGGCATGCTAGGGCCTCTGCCACTGCAAATTCCAGACACATGTGCCACTGTGTGCATCTGGCTTTATATGGATACTGGAGAATTGAACCTGGCCCATCAGGCATTGCAAACAAGCACCCTTAACCACTGAGTGTCTCTCCAGTGCTTTTGTTTCTGAATTTGTTTTGTCTTTCAAGGTAGTGTCTTACTCTAGCCCAGGCTGACCTGGAATTCATTGTGTAGTCTCAGGCTGGCCTTGGACTCACAACAATCCTACCTCTGCCTCTCAAGTGCTGGGATTAAAGGCTTGTCCATGCCTGGATTCCAGAACTAGTATTTAAAAAAAAAAAAAAAAAAAAAAAAACAACTTTTACTGGCAGTACATGCACCTAATATATTTTGATCACAATCCAGTACACTCCCATTATTTTCATTTGTCCCCCACCCCCCTTTCCAAAAAATAGTTAAGATGGTAACATTTTAATATGCATTTTAACACAATCAAAAAAATAGGACTGGGGATGTGTCTCAGTGGTAGAACACTTGTCTAGCATTCAGAAAGCCCTGGGTTCCATCCCCAGCACCACAGAAATTATAAAAAAATAAATTGGCTTTTAAAATATTTTAGATTTATTTATTTGACACACAGAGAAAGAGAGAGAGAGAGAGAATGGGCGTGCCAGGGCCTTCAGCCACTGCAAACGAACTCCAGATGCTTGTGCCCCCTTGTGCATCTGATTAACGTGGGTCCTGGGGAATCGAACCTGGGTCCTTTGGCTTTGCAGGCAAATGCCTTAACCACTAAGACATCTCTCCAGCCCTAAATTGGCTTTTAATTTGCTGAGTGGGATGGCATATTCCTTGTAATCCAAGCACTGGGGAGGATTGAAAGTTCAAAGCCAGCCTATGTCCTATACTAAGACCCTATCTCAAAAAGGGTGTTGTCTGTGGTTTTACCAGATGACCCAAAAGGTGTATGTCATAGAAAAGGCTGAGTGATTTGGTGCTGGTCACCTGCATCCTGCAGGGGAAGGAGCATCGAACAGCATCTTCATCCCTTACTCACACCAGCCACCAGACAGAAACAGCCAAGTGCCCACTGAGAGATGAGGATAACCACTGGGGTCCACCCACCTGAAGGAATAGGATTTGAAGGAATTAGGTCAGTGGTGGAGTACTGAATTTCTGTAGAACAAAGCCTTCCCATGCTATTGTGGATAAGCCTCCATAGCTTGGCACTGAGCAAAAGGCAGACACACAACTCCACACACTGCTAAGTCCATCTATGTGACTTGCCAGAGGAAGTAGGGCCAGTGCAGGCTGGGGTTGACAGGCTAGTGGGCACAGGGTGCTTGGGTGATGAAAACTTACGAACTAGGGCAGGAGAGATTGCTTAATGGTTAACGCACTTGCCTGCAAAGCTTAAGGACCCAGGTTCGATTCCCCAGTACCCACATAAAGCCAGATGTACAAGGTGGTGCATGCATCTGGAGTTCATTTGCAGTGGCAGGAGGCCCTCACATGCCCATTCTCTCCCTCCTGTGCTCTCTAATAAATAAGTAAATAAAACATGTTTTTAAAAATATTAAACAGGGGCTGGAGAGATGGCTTAGCGGCTAAGCGCTTGCCTGTGAAGCCTAAGGACCCCGGTTCGAGGCTCGGTTCCCCAGGTCCCACGTTAGCCAGATGCATAAGGGGGCGCACGCGTCTGGAGTTCATTTGCAGAGGCTGGAAGCCCTGGCGCGCCCATTCTCTCTCTCTCCCTCTATCTGTCTTTCTCTCTGTGTCTGTCACTCTCAAATAAATAAATAAATAAATAATCTCTCTCTTAAAAAAAAAAAATTAAACAGAGGTAGTAAGCGTGCTAAATACTAGAATCGTACCCTTTGAAAGGATAAGTTTTATGGCACTAGAGGTTATTTCTCAAAAGTTATTTTTTGCTGGTTTTTTTGTTTGTTGGATTTTGTTTTAAGGCATAGACAGCTAGGTTGGAGAGATGGCTCAGCAAGTAAGAGCATTTGCCTGAGGCGGCCCAAGTTAAATTCCCCAGATCCACATAAAACTGGGAGTGGCCATGCACATCTGTAACCCCAGGCCTCCAGGAGCCAGAAATCAGAGAATCACTGGGGCTTGATGACCAAAAACAGCAGCTCTGGGTTGAGAGACGCCGTCTTAAGGAAATAGGCAGATGGGCAATAGAGGAAGACACCTAATGTTCTACTCTGGCCCTTGCACACAAGGAAAATGCATCTGCGTAGACATGTGCATATGCCACACATGCACACACTGCACTACACCTACAGTACACACAGGTACAGCTGCTTTGGGTGCCAGTCAGGGGAGAAGAGGCACTGGGTAGACAGCAGAGGGTGGAGCTACAGCTCAAAATTAACTGCTAGGCCACAACTGCAGTGACAAATCCGGCCAGTAAATAAAACAAACCTTGGAGGCAAACTCAGGTTGTTTCAGCCACAACATACTTGATATCAAAGTTGTACAGTTTTCTGACCCTCCATTGACTCCCCCAAAACCAGAGTGGACCCCTCAGAATTGGTTCCTAGAGCATATGGCTTCAGCGTAACACAAATCTGACCTCACTTGTCATCTAGGAACATAGACTCTGTCCTGTTTACAGCTCTGGTCGCACCCCCTGCACACACAGCTTGAAGAAATAACTCAGGTGACTGTCAGAATGCCATTTCTCAGCCTGTGGCAGGGTATGTCCATCTGTGATGGCTTCCAGAGCAGAACACTGGGTGACAGAAGAACACTCCACTGCTCTCACACCCACTCACTTTTGTCATTTCCAGTGGCTGGAGGCTATGGCTCGTGCCTCTACTGCCCCTTGTCCTTTTCTCCCTCTCTGCTTGCAAATAAATAAATAAGTGTGGGGGGTTTTGTTTGTTTTTTAAGGCAGGGTCTCACTCTAATTCAGGCTGACTTGGAATTCACTATGTAGTCTCAGGATGGCCTCAAACTCACGGCGATCCTCCTACCTCTGCCTCCCGAGTGCTGGGATTAAAGGTGTGCACCACCACGCCCGGCTAATAAAGTATTTTTAAAAATTGTTTTTGTTTATTTATTTGAGAGCGACAGACAGAAAGGCAGCTATATATAGACAGAGAATGGGTGCACCAGGGCCTCCAGCCACTGCAAACAAACTCCAGATGTGTGCACCCCTTGTTCATCTGGAGCTAACGTGGGTCTTGGGGAATGGAGCCTTGAACCAGTGTCCTTAGGCTTCACAGGCTAGTGCTTAATCGCTAAGCCATCTCTCCAGCCCTAATAAAGTATTTTTTAAAAAGGTTAAGGAAGAGGACTAGGGAGATGGTTCAGGGCTTAAGAGTGCTTGCCACTTAAGCATAAGGACTGAGAAGGGCCTAACACCTCACAAATTGACTCCCCAGACCCTCTATAAAAAGCTGGGTGTGAGATGGAGAGATGGCTTAGCGGTTAAGGCGGCACATGTGTCTGGAGCTTATTTGCAGTGGCTGGAGATCCTGGCACACCCATTCTTTCTCTCTCAAATAAGTAAAATATTTTTTTAAAAAATTTGGATATGGCCACACACATCTATAACCCCAGCCCACAGTGAGACGAGTGGGATGCAGAGACCAGAGAATCACTATAGCTTCCTAACCAAAACCAGCACCTCTAGGCTGGCTCAGCAGTGAAGGCACTTGCTTCTAACGCCTGCAAGTCCAGGTTCAATCCCCCAGTACTTACATAATACCAGATGCACAAAGTGATACATACATCTGGAGTTCATTTACAGCAGCGAGAGCCTCGAGGATACCCATTCTCTCTCCCTCCCTCCCTCTCTCTCCTTGCAAATAAGTAAGAAAAACAGCACAAGCATAAATGAACATCAGAGAAGGGCACCTGAAGTTCTTCTCTGACCTCTACAAAAAGTTAAGGAAATCATTTCCTCAACACAAACTTTTTAAAATTTTTTATGAGAGAGAGAATTGGCAATGCCAGGGCCTCCAGCCACTGCAGTCAAACTCCAGACATGTGTGCCATCTTATGTACATGTGTGACCGCCTGCGCTTGCATCACTTTGTGCGTCTGGCTTACCTAGGACCTGGAGAGTCGAACCTGAATCCTTAGGCTTTGCAGGCAAGTGCTTTAACTTCTAAGCCATCTCCCCAGCTCACAAACTTTCTTTTTATTTTAACTTTATTGAGAGAAAGTGAGAATGAGCACACCAGGGCCTCTAGCCACTGCAAACGAACTCCAGATGTATGCACCACTATATGCATCTGGTTTATGTGAGTCCTGGGGAGTCAAACCTGGGTTCTTAGGCTTCACAGGAAAGTGCCTTAACTGCTAAGCCGTCTCTCAAGCCCCCACTTTTCATTTTAACTATATAGAAAGAGGGGAGGGGGGAAGGAGGGAGAGAGAACATGAACTTTTAAAATTATTTTTGTGGCTTTTTTGCATGTGTGGTGGGTATGGTGTGTGTGTGTAAGATACAGCACACTGTGCATGTGCCAAGGCCAGAGAAGAATGCTGGGTGTTTCCCTCCACTGCTTTTTCACTTGTTTTCTTGAGACAGTATCTCTTCACTGATTTTGAAGCTTTTTGGTGATTTCAAAATCTCCAGTGATTCTCAGGTCTCTGTTCCTTGCAGGACTGGGGTTACACACATGCATGGCCATGCTCAGCCACTTACATGGTTCTGGGGAACTGGACTCCGAGGCTTCAGGTCCCCTCCTGCTCTCATGTTTGAGCAGGAAACATTCTTAACAGCTGAGCCATCTCTCTAGCCCATTTTGGTTTGGGGTTTCTGTTTGTTTGATTGTTTTTGTTTTGAGATATGGTCTCACTATGAATATTCCAGGAAGGCCTGGACCTAATGATCCTCCTGCCTCACTTCCTTTAAGCTGTAGTGCTGGGATTCAGGTATATGAACAACTTTTAAAAGTTAAAAACTGGGGCTGGAGAGATGACTTAGTGGTCAAGACACTTGCCTGAAAAACCTAATGACCAGGGTTTGATTCCCCAGTACCATGTAAAGCCAGATGCACAAACTAGCACATGCATATGGAGTTTGTCTGCAGTGGCTAGAGGCCCTGGTGTGCCCATTCTACCTCTCTGCTTGCAAATTAATTAATTAATTAATTTTTAAAAACTGGCACCCTACCGACAGTCCCATTCAAAGTGCAGACTGTCCCAGCTTGGGAGCCCTTATTGGGGCATTAAGGGGTAAACTCACTAGAGGTGAATTTAAAGATCCAGAGCAACTCTAGCAGAGCCCTGGCCACCCACCTAGACTGGCACTGCCAAGTAAGAACAAGGCACAAGGCTGCCTCACCACTCCCCCAAGGAGAAAATGCTACCTTAATTTCAACTCAATGAACTAATTAAGTTCAGGTTGTCCCTTGACAGAAAATTACATGTGAGTTAGTTGGGTATGCATGGTCATAAACCAACAATGACAGTTAGGAGATTTCTGAGTCACCCAGGACTCAATAGGCAACCCGAGTTCCACCTTGTGTCTAGCCTGACCTTTCCACGGTAGTGACCTGCTACTGCACCTTGCAGGATCAGCCCTGCAAGCCCTGTCCCGCGTGACCTGCTCCCATCCTCTGCTTGAACTTCTCCCACATCTGCTTGCCTGGCCATCGGGTGCTTAGGAGACAAGGTATCGTGCCCAAGCTTCTGTGCAGCCCTGCATGTGAGGTCATGGCTCCCTGAAGATATCTATGGCCCTACCCTAGCTCTGGACCCACTGTCCAGTGGCTGGCATGTCCAGCCTCCAGGAACCCCCTCCTGCACAGGCACTGGGCTACCAACAACTGCAGAATAGGCTGAGTGCCCTGGATACTCTCCTTAGGATGCTGTGACCCACACAGCCCAAGCCAAGGACATAGCAGTATGATCGCCCTCACCAGCCCTGGGTTCTAGCCTTATGTTAGGGGCTGGGTGGATATGCCTTAATACGGACAGTGGCGGGAAAACCAAGTCCCTGTCACCCCAAGTCCAAGTCTAAGGTCTCTCAGCTACACAGGCGCTCTGGCCACACCACTCCATCTGCCCCTGGGACACAAGTATGACGGCACTGCTCACACCACCTCCTCAGGACCTTCTGGGTGTGGGAGAAGGATAAATGCTGCAGAATTGACTGAGGGCTTGGCTTTGGGCAGCCCCAAGGAAATCAGGTCCCCATGGACTACAGATACATCCAAACTTCTGTGGGACCCACACTGGACTTGAAATAGGTGTCAGTAGGCCAGTGTGGATCCACATCTGAGTAGGAATCCATCCGCAGCTCTCAGACTTCTCTCCAGGTCCTTCTCCACAACTTCCCATCCCAACTGAAACTGGAAACAAGGATTCCTCTACTTCCCGCCTGGTTCTGTGAGCTGTAGCAACCTCAGAAGTGGACTTGTAGAGGACTTATCCTGTGACTGGCTCTTCCGGGTTGGGTCCTCACAGCAGCTGAGCCATTCCTTCCTGCTGAATGAAGGCTGAGCATCATCCGATCGTGGACCTGAGTTGTTCCACCTCTGGGCTGTTGAGAACACTCCTGCTGTGAACATGGAGTATGCCAGTAACTGAGAGCCTGCTTCCACTTCTCTTGGGTATCTGCCCAGAGACAGTATTCTGCATCGTCTGCCAGCTGTGTTCTGCATTTTGATCAGCCACACTGATGGAGCGAAGGAAATGTGCAGTGGCCACAGGTGGGGTGCACTACCCTGCAGGGCAGTCCTATACTACAGCCCAAGCTTTCTGGTCATGAAGAGAACCCTTTCTGCTGTCAGGGTTACTCTGGACACAGAACTCCAGGAACCTCCCTCACCTGAAGTCCATCTCTCCCTAAGTCCTTCTGTTCTCCTCTTCCACTCAGGCTTACCTGCCTGCCAGGGTGTGTGTACACACACACACACAACCTTTGCCCTCTAACACCTACTCGTATACCTAGGCAGCTCTGCAGGCGTCAGGCACCTTCCATCTGGATCCCCATGGCACACTGAGGCCCGTGTACAACCAAACGGGACCGGGCCCCAGGAGCAGCTTCATCACTGCCATGCTGGCCTCAGAGGGTACAAGGACAGTTACTTTCTGAACCCCAGGCCAGGGCCACACAGGGCAGGTACAGCAAGGCCCTAACAAGGACATAAAGCCCGCAGACTAGTTGGAACAGGAGGGGTATGGTTCATGCTCCAGGGCCTCATGCATTCCTTTCCACCCACCCCTTATCCTTGCTCCATGACTCCCAAGGGAAATCCCTATATCTGGCCAGGTCCCTTGGACAATATGGCCACCCCTGGAGGAGACAGAGCTGCCCTTCACCTCTTCAGCAACCCTTAGATGGCCAAGCCAGCAGAAGCAGCGCATGGCCTTGTAATTCCTGGGGACTGCCCTTCAAATCCATGCCTGAGGATGGTCATACCAGTCTCAGGAGCAGTCCTGTGGTTCAGCCCTCAGCCTGGACCATCCAAAGTAGTCTCTGTGTCCTCCATTATTAAGATCCCTACCCACATCTTAAAGGGCCACTGTTAATATGCCTATCTTCAAGAGCCAGTTAGAAACCTGTCACTTTGAGGACACCACCACCTTATGATAGAGCATACTGGGAGTTTTTAATTGCTTTTTTTTTTTTTTTCTGAAGCAGAATCTTTCTCTAGCCCAGGCTGCCCCAGAATTCACTGTGTAGTCTCAGGCTGACTTTGAGCTCACAGTGATCTTCCTTGGCCTCCTGAGTGCTGGGATTAAAGGTGTGTGCTACCATGCTCAGCTCACACTAGTATTCTTTTTTTTTTTTTTTTTTTTGGTTTTTCAAGGTAGAGTCTCACTCTAGCTCAGGCTGACCTGGAATTAACTATGTAGTCTCAGGGTGGCCTCGAACTCACAGCGATCCTCCTACCTCTGCCTCCCGAGTGCTGGGATTAAAGGCGTGTGCCACCACGCCCGGCTCACACAGGTATTCTTTAACTAACTCTGTGATCACAGAACTTCAGGCCCACTACAGAAAATTTTAAAGTAAATTCTGGCACAGGATCTACACTAGTCAAGAGGCTAACCTGAGCCCATCCAACCTGATCCCAGATGGTGAGATCCAACTGCCCTCTGGACAACAGTCTCAGCCCTGGAAGACACAGATCCTGCAGTCCCTAACACCAACAAGCTCCTAGCCACCCATTACACTGAGTGTTTCTCACACCACCAAGCCTGGCTAGTCCTGAACCAGCACAGACCTGCCCTGAAGGCTGTGGGCCACAGACTCCCAAAGCTCTCCCTATACCCAGTCCCCTAGAGACCCAGTAGAGAGATGTTCCTCTCTCTAGATCACAGCTCCCAACTCAAGTCCATATACAGAATGAAGAAATCCGTGCTACATCTTCCAGGCAATCTGGCCCTAAACAAAGCCTACAGGATGGACAGTTGTCTCCTGAACCTTCATAAGGCGCTTGTGCCTAAGTGTCACTACAGCAAGGCCTTTGGCGCCCCCCTGTGGACACAGCAGATGTGGACATGTGGCCCCAGGACAGTCACTTTGCTGAACCCCCAGTGCAGCAAGCAGGCTTGGTGTGGTTTACATACATGTTTACCAACCACTGTGGCTCCTGCCAGAACTCCAGTGTATAAAAAGCCACACTTAATTAAACCACTGACCCACACTTACCAGAAGTCAGAATTTGGGGGAATCAGATCCTACTGCACCAAGTCTGGGACTGAAGGGTGCAGGGGAAGGCACGGGCCATCAGGGAAGCAACACATTTTCAGACCCAGTCAACGCAAGCAGGAAGTCCAGTTTCTCTGAAGATGGCATTTCCAGAACCAGCTCCTGCTAATTTCTCAGGGCAAACTACCACATGAGGCAGCATCATTTTGGCCACCCCATGGGTATTCATGTCACGGTAAGAGGACAGTCCCCAAACAGATCCTGGGCAAAGAGTACATGGTCCACAGCATCAGGAGCATTCTTAGAGCCCTTAGGGTTCCTCAGGACTTTTTAGCCATGACTCTTCAACCTGTCAGATCCTGTTGTGGGACCAGCAGCAATGTAAGCTCTTTTTCTTTTTTGGTTTTTTGAGGTAGGGTTTCACTTTAGCCCAGGCTGACCTGGATTTCACTATGTAGTCTCAAGGTGGCCTCAAACTTATGGTGATTCTCCTACCTCTGCCTCCCGAGTGCTGGTACTAAAGATATGTGCCACCACGCCCAGTTTTTTTCAGAATCATGGTCTTAAAGCATTCAGAGTCAGCTGAAATAGAGTAAGTAACAGTGAAGGCTATGGCTGAGCTGAGAGGGTAAACAAACATGACTGCTACAGAAGAGAAGCTGAAACACAACCTGAAGGCTTTACGCAATAATACTGAGCAGAGTTCACAGAATGGAAAACTCGTGTTCTCATTTTAAAACATTTAAGGAAAATAAGAAAAGTAAAGCTGCCAGAGACAAGAGGTACCTGTCCAGTTCCACAAGCTGTACCTGGTAATAAAGGCTTGGTTCCAGTGACATACAGCCCCAAAGTCAAACCTGAGATCAGCACCAGGGTGGTTTCAGCGGCCACACAGTGTCGGAGTAGCAGATAGCTCCCACAGGCAGAGGCGTTTAACCCAAGAGAATTCAGAGAGCACATGATGCCCTTATTGCCACTCAGTAACACGAAGACAAAAAATAGGAAAAGGGTTTGTTTATTAAAGAAGTCATTTGTGAGTCACTCTGGTTAAATTAGCACACTTGACATAACACTTTGGATTGGAACATGCCTTCTTTCAAATAACACTGGGCTCCACAAGCAATGCCTAAAGGTCAATTCAAGTAGCACTTCAGGAGCCAGCGAGCATCTGGAGGGAAAGGGGTGGTGATCTCTCACCTTCCCAGTGCAACAGCCACTTTCTGTAAACACCTGTCAGAAGCTAGGACTGCGGCCTTACCACTGTTGCAAAAGCTGATAAGCAGTAAGGTCGGGGAGGGCAAGCCGTTGCAGCTGCAATCCAGCCCAGTGCTGAAGGTGGCTTCTGGGCAGATCTCGGCTAGGCCTCTGCCCAGCGCTGGGGAGGCCGCTATAGCTGCACAGCCAAGGGAAATGGAGGCACGGCCTACGTGCGGTTCAGCGTCTGGAAGATTCTAGAGATCTGCAGCATGACTGGACCGGTCTCTGGGTCATTCATCCACTGGGTGCTATTAAGTGGGTTCTCCAACATGTCTTCAAATGCTGTAGGGAGACAGCAGAGTTGCACACCAGAACCCAACACTCACGCAAGCCTAGGGTGACCTTCCTCAGTGGCGTTGTAATGAAAGGGAGCAGGGCCACACAGAGCTACTGCTGACTCTAGTGCTCAGCCTGAAGACCACAAAGTACCTGACCCATGATAACAAATCACATGGCCCATCTGACGGGGAGGGGAAGGGGTGTCCATCTGTGCTCACAGCACCCTTACTCTGGAAAGCCTCCCAGCAGCAACATTAGGGCTGAAAATCATCAGCCAGCAACCCTCTTTCCCACTCACCCACACTAAGGCAATGGCCACATGCAGAATGGACACGGGTGCAAAAGTTCTCCTGCAGATCTAATACCACGAAACAGATTTTTTTTTGAAGCAAACCCTACAGATTGGCCTTTTATTTTTTTTGTGCAATAAAGTGAGAGTGAAAGAGAGAAAATTGGTAAGCCAGGGCCTCCAGCCACTACAATCAAATTCCAGATGCAAGTGCCATCTTGTATGCATGTGCAACCTTGTGTGACTGGGTGTGTGGCTTACATGGGACCTGGAGAGTCAAACATGAGTCCATAGGCTTCGCAGGCAAGTGCCTTAACCACTAACCCATCTCTCCAGCCCCAAAGATTATTTTAAACACCACATTAAATATATCTGGAGAGAGGGCTTAGTGGTTAAGATATTTGCCTGTGAAATCTAAGGACCTAGGTTCAAATTCCCCAGTACCCACATAAGCCAGATGCACAAGGTGGAATACACATCTGGAGTTTGTTTCCAGTGGGTAGAGGCCCTGATGCATTCTCTCTCTCTCCGCCCCCCTCTTCCTCTCTCTCAAATAAATAAATAAATAAATAAATAAATAAAATATTTTAAAAATTACCATGGACGGGTTGGAGGGATGGCTTAGCAGTTAAGGCATTTGCCTGCAAAGCCAAAGGACCCAGGTTTGATTTCTCAGGACCCACATTAGGCAGATGCATAAGGTGGAGCATATGTCTATAGTTTATTTGTAGTGGCTGGAGGCCCTGGTGCGCCCATTCTCTCCCTTTCTCCCCCCCCCCCCGCCCTTTCTCTCTGTCAAATAAATAAAAATAAAATATTTTTTATTATTGCTGGGCATGGTGGCACACACCTTTAATCCCAGCACTTGGGAGGCAGAGGTAGGAGGATTACCGTGAGTTCGAGGCCAGCCTGAGACTACATAGTGAATTCCAGGTCAGCCTGGACCAGAGTGAGACCCTACCCTGAAATACTGAAAAAAAAAAAAAAAAATACCATGGAAGAAAACAAAATATCATGGTGGGCCAAGGAAAAAGCTCAGTGGTAGAGCCTGGCATGTGTGAGGCTGAGTTCCATTGCTAATGTCACACACAATAAAAAAAAAAAGGAAGCTGGGTGTGGTGGCGTAAGCCTTTAATCCTAGCACTCGGGAGGCAGAGGTAGGAGGATCACCATGATTTAGAGGCCATCCTGAGACTTCATAGTGAATTTCAGGTCAGCCTGGACTAGAGTGAGACCCTACCTCGGGGAAAAAAAAAAAAAAAGAGAATGAAGCACTTCGTCAAAATGAAAACTGATTTTCTAAACAGTTTTACAAAATTATTCCCAAAACCCAGAAGTGCCTCCTGGAAAGAAGCCCTGTCACCCAACCACCAAAAGAGGGAGTCTTCTGCAGGATGACATCTGTCTCTGACAGGTCAGATGCCTTTGCCTAGCCATATCAAGACATACTGACCCAGTCTGCAGGCCATGAGAAAAAGCTTCCTGGTGAGTAGTCCCTACAAGAGTGGTTCCGCTGAGGCTTAGCAGAATTCGGAATATTCCCAGAGACTTCATGGGTCAAAACAAAATCAGAACCTTTGGCATTGCAAACGTTTGGGTTAGGGTGCTTACCCTTAGTGCCTCAGGAGCTACTGCTAGTCAGGGTTGAGTAGGTCACACAGAGCTCTGCATGAAGCTAATGGGGGGGAGGAAGGGGATTTATTTTTTCGAGGTAGGGTCTCCTAACCCAGGCTGACCTGGAATACACTATGTAGCTTCAGAGTAGCCTTGAACTCATGGCAATCCTACCACCTCTGCCTCCCGAGGGCTGGGATTAAAGGCGTGCGCCACCACCCCTGGCTATGAAGCTGAGTTTGTGCTGTGCGTGTTGTGACACTCCGCCAGGCCCTAAAGCATTCCGTTTTAGGTGACTGCTCTTCAGATCAACATCCTCTAGACACCTGTGCAAGACCTCAGAAGAGAATCTGCGGAAAGGTAGGCGTAGTGGCTCACACCTATAATCCCAGCACTCATGAGGTTGAAGCAGAAGGACTGCTGTGAGTTTGAGGTCAGCCCAGTCTACAGAGTTCCAGGTCAGCCTAGACTAAAGACACTGGCTCAAAAAATAGAAAAAAGAAAAAAAAAAAGAACCTCTAGATTGCCAACTTGGTATCTGTAAGAAAAAAACTGTAGAGTAAGAATAAAAAAATGAACTATTCCAGGGGCTGAAGAGATAGATAGCTTAGCAGTTGGAGTGCTTGCCTGCAAAGCCTAAGGACTGAGGTTCAATTCCCCAGTACCTACATAAGGCCAGATGTACATGGTGGCACATGTGTCTGCAGTTTGTTTGCAATGACTAGAGGGCCTGGCACACCCATATTCATTCATTCATTATTTTTCTCAAATAAAATTTTTTTTAAAATAAACTGTTCCAGACACAAGCTAGACATCCAACTTCCCATCACTTAGCAAACAGAAAATAAATTCCAGAGGAACAGAACGCTTAACAAAACCAAGAAAAACTGCATGGATGAGTAGACATCTGAGCAAGGACTTTCTTCTGAAGGTCCTACACACTGTATTTCAGTACTACTCAGCTGAGAAGCACAGAAGCTGGGCGTGGTGGTGCACACCTTTAATCCCAGCACTCAGGAGGCAGAGGAGGGAGAACTGGCCATGAGTTTAAGGCCATCCTGAGACTACATAGTGAATTTCCAGGTCAGCCTGGACTACAGTCAGACCCTACCTCAGAAAACCAAAAAAAAAAAAAGAAAGAAAAAAGCGGCAGCAGTATCCAGGTCCAGTGGCACACACCTGTAGGGCCCACACTGGGAGGCTAAGGCAGGAGGACTGCTGTGAGTGTGAGGCCAACCATGCTACAGAGAACATCTCAGAACAGAGAGCAGGGGACACAGCAAGGGCACTCATGGTTCAAGGTGACTTCTACTTGCTTCTTCATGCTTTTGTCATTTTCCAAATTTTCTGTAATGAACAGATTTCTGCTAAAACATAAGTCATTTTTAAAAAATTGTTATCAGAGGCACAGTTAGTAGAGTGCTTGCCTAGCATGCCCACGCCCCAGGTTTCAGTCCCTAGCACTGCATCCAACTGGGTGTGGGATCGGAGAGATGGCTCAGCAGGTCAAGTGCTCGTCAGGCAATCATGGGGATCTCAATTCAGATCTCCAGCACACACAAAAATGCTGGGATGGAGCGTGCACCTATGATCTTAGAGCTGGGGAGGTAGACACAAGGTATCACTAGGGCTTGTGGGCCAGCCAGTCTAGCCAAACTGGTGATCTCCAGGTTGAGTGAGAGACCCTATCTCAATACACAAGGTAGAATGCGAAAGGAAGACACTCAATATCAACCTGTAGCCTCTAAATATAGACATACATGCATGCCTGCCTGCATACACACATGTGTGCCCATAATACACACACACATGAACAAAAAGAGATGTGGCAGTACAAGCCTATAACCCCAGCACTAAGGACATGGAGTATGCAGAAGTTCAAGATCATCCTCACCTATGCTGGGAGCTTGAGGTTAGCTCCCTCAGGAAAACAATTGTCTCAGGAAAACAACAAGCTAGGGAGATAGATCAGCAGTTAAAAGCACTTGCTTGCAAAGTCTGCAGGCCTGAGTTTCATTCCCCAGCCACCTACATAAAGCTAGATACAAAAAGTAGTGCTGGCACCTGGCATTCATTTACAGAGGCAAGAGGCTCTAGTACACCCATAAACATACATGCAAACAAATTAAATTGTTTTTCAAATTGTAATTAGAGGAACTGGAGAAATGGCTCAGTGGCTAAAGGTGCTTGATTACAAAGCCTGATGGCCTGAGTTTCGATTCCCCAGCACCCACATATAGCCAGATGTACAAAGTACGTCTGGAATTAATTTGTGTGGCTAGAGACCCTAATGCAACCATTCTCAGTCTTTATTTCTCTCTCTCTCTCCTTGCAAATAAATAAATAAAAATATTCAAAATTATCACAACTAGCCAGGTATAGTGATGCATGCCTTTAATCTCAGCACTTTGGGAGCCAGAGGTAGGAAAGATCGCCATGAGTTCGAGGCCACCCTGAGACTACACAGTGAACTGTAAGTCAGCCTGGGCTAGAGTGAGACCCTACCTCAGGGGGGGAAAAAATCCCAATTAGAAATGTTTGGCTCAAGCTTGAGCAAGGCGAAGCAGCCCAGGACAGCCAGGCCACCTGGTGGCCATGAAGCCTTCACAGCTGGTAAAATGACTCCAGCTGTCTTGTTCAGAGCTCGGGCCCTCAACTGCTGAAGCCAGCTCAGTCTGTCAGTACACTGAGTGCACATGGGATGCTCTGCTCTGTGAATGAGTCACAGGTTATAGAAGCAGAAAACAACTGCTGGGGAAGAAAGAAGATTCTCTGACCAGAAAAACTGCCTACAGATTGTGCAGTGAGTACCAGGGATGCAGACTGCTGAGCTGTCACCTACACCCAGGTGGGCTTTTCTGGGAATGCAGCTGCTTTGAGTCCTTTAAGTAAGTTCTTACCTGTGCTCTACAAGAAACCCCAATAAATTCACTGGTTCACTAAGCTACATTGAGTGGAACCGTTTCTTTGTTCTATTGTTGGTGCCCTATTTGGGGTTATAGAAGTTTGCTCATGTCTTCCTAGGAAAAGTTAATGTGACATCACTCAACCACACAAGTTTAAAAGACAAAAATTGGAGCCAGGCGTGGTGGCACACACCTTTAATCCCCGCACTCGGGAGGCAAGAGGTAGGAGCATCACCATGAGTTCAAGGCCACCCTGAGACTCCATAGTGAGTTCCAAGTTAGCCTGAGCTAGAGCAAGACCCTACCTAGAAAAAAAAAAAAGACACAAATTGAACTAAAGGGAAAGGAGAGCATCTTTCACCTGACCAAATGTATCTTAAAACAAATGAACCCACAAGCAACAATGTCCACAGCAAAATTCCAAAAGAAAATCCATGAGAACAGGCCTCTGAGGCCGGGATATACCTCGGTGATGAGTGTACGCTTAGCATGTGAGACCCTGAATTCCATGGCCAACACCAAAGAAAAAGGCCCCTACGAAGACCTTAAGACAGCACTATTAATTTCCTAGTCTACAAACAGAATGGGGGCGTGGGAGGTGGGTGCTTGAACAAACTCACTAAAAACACAGCCTCAATTGTTAGCCCAGAGTGAGTAGCAGCCAACTTTATGACACTGGTACAAGCATCCAACCAAAGCTAACACCATTTTATGGCAGGAAAGGATTTACTTCAAGCTTACAGAATTCAGGGGAAGTTCCATCCATGGAGGAAGACGCTGACTCCCATTCATAAGTTCAAGCAGAGAGAGAAACTACCACCAGCCAGCAAACACCAAAAAGTAGCAAGCAGGGCCCACGCCAGAGCTCAAACCTCTGTGCATACTCTGGGTTGCAGCTCAGGTCTGCCCCAGTGACACGACCCTCTGTAGCAAGAGTTTGCCTGCCAGGCGCTGAAGCCACAAACTCAAGTTTTTAAAATACTTTATTTACTTTTTTTATTTCAGAGAGAGAAAGAGGCAGAAGGGGAGGAAGAGAAAAAGAGAATGAGTGCCCCAGGGCCTCTAACCACTGCAAACAAACTCCAGACGCATGTGACACCTTGTGCATCTGGCTTACGTGGGACCTAGAGAATCTAACCTAGATCCTTAGGCTTCACAGGCATGCGCCTTAACCCATAAGCCATCTCTCCAGCCCCTGCAGACTCAATTTTAATGAACACCTGAGTCTATGGGGGCATGCATGCAAAGTACCACAGAAGGCAAAGGGGAAACACTGTTTTTTGGTTTTGTTTTTGCTTGTTTGTTTTTAGAGAAAGAGAGAGAACTGGTGCCTCAGCCACTGCACTTGAACTCCAGATGCTTGCACCACCTAGTGGGCATGTGCGACCTTGTGCTTGCCTCACCCTTGTGCATCTGGAACAATACCAAACATGGGTGCTTAGGCTTCGCAGACAAGTGCCTTAACCGCTAAGCCATCTCTCCAGCCCAAAACTCCCTCCTTTATACCACACATACCACATGTACCACACTTACACTTCCAGAAGGATAACAAACTTACAGAAGATAGGAGAAACTTTACAACTTTCAACATTTCTTTCTCTTCCAAAGGTCCGCACTGGAAGAGCACATGCAACGAGAGACAATAAAGCTCAGAGTGAGCAAATGAGAAGGAAGCACAGCCAGAAGGAAGAGACCTGAAGCTCGGTGCAAGGCCCTGCAGAGCCTGAGGGCTGCTTCTGAGAAAAGCATCCTAAGACCAGGAAGCCACAGGGACTCTTGAGCCTCCAGGTAGTGAGCCTTTCCCTAATGCCCACCCAGAGTCCTAGATGTGCAGACCACAGGAACCGACATCTGTGTGCAGCACCGAGACAGGGACGAGAGACTTCTCTGTACAGGAAACAACCCAAGCCCCACTGGATGGCACAGGTCACAGAAGACACAATGCTGAGTCACAGAAGCTGTTGAAAGTGATTCTATAAATATGACAGGGGCAAGTGACAGACTAATCAGACATAAATGTGGAAAACTCTACAGAAAAGCCAAGGAATGACAGGTCTTCAGAAGCACTGGACTGCCAGCCTTCCATACTCACAACAGAGAACCAAACCACTTGTGAAAGGCCGGGTACAAGCAGAGATATAAGCCTGTGACTCCACCCTTCAGGAGGCTGAGGCCAGAAGACCATGAGCTCAAGGCCAGCTTGGGCTACACAGCCCCATCTCAAAAAAAAAAAAACAAATTCAGGGGGGAAAAATGTGCATATTCACTTAGCACCTACACTTTTTTCCTGTCATTATTCCCTAAACAATTCAAATCCACACATTCACACCGTACACAGGGTTATAAGAAATCTCGAGATCATAAGCATATATTGTGCCTTTTTTGTGAGTGTGGTATATGTGTATGGGTGTTCATGTGTGTGTACATGTGTGCACTGAGGCCAAAGGCCTGCGCTGGGTATCTTCCTCAACTGCTCTCTATGTATCTTTTTGGTTTGTTTTTTTCAAGACAGGGTCTCACCATACTCAAGGCTTACATGGAACTCATTCTGTAGTCCCAGGCTCACCTTGAACTCACAGCAAATACTCCTACTTCTGCCTCCCAAGTGCCAGGACTAAAGGTATGCACCACTACGCCCAGCTCTACCTTTTTTTTTTTTTTTTAATTTTTTATTTATTTATTTGAGAGCGACAGACACAGAGAGAAAGACAGATAGAGGGAGAGAGAGAGAATGGGCGCGCCAGGGCTTCCAGCCTCTGCAAATGAACTCCAGACGTGTGCGCCCCCTTGTGCATCTGGCTAACGTGGGACCTGGGGAACCGAGCCTCGAACCGGGGTCCTTAGGCTTCACAGGCAAGCGCTTAACCGCTAAGCCATCTCTCCAGCCCTCTACCTTATTTTTTGAGACAGCATTTCTCACTCAACCTGGAGCTTACTTGATTTGGTTAGACTAGCCAGCCAGCAGCCTCAAGGATCCTCCTGTCTCCACCTCCCCAGGGCTGGGATTACAGGTATGTGCTGCAGCACCCAGCTTTTACACAGGTGCTGGGGATCCAAACTCAGATCTTCAGGCTTGTGCAGCCAGCACTTTAATGACTGTGCCACCTCCCCAGACTCACTATGTGGCCCAGGCAAGCCTGGAACTTAGATTATTCTGCCTTTGCCTCTTAACTGCTCAGATTACAGATGTGTGCCACCACAGCAAACTGTATTATTTCATGATACCTGAGCATCTGCAGATTTGAACACCCATGAATCCTGGAAACAACCTCCCTAGACAGTGGTCGAAGGATGACTGTGCTGACCTGGAGGTTTTACAGAAGGGAGGGACATAGGGTCTCACTATATACCTAAGACTGGCCTTGACCTTGAAATTCTCCTTCCTCTGCCTTCTAAGTACAAGTTTATAGGTGTGTACCACCACCATGGCTGAGTATACTGCTTTACTGAATGGTATGCCTTGCTGACTACCTGTTTTTATTTTTTTAATTTAATTCATTTGTACATATCTGGGTGAGGTCTCTTGTGACTACAAACGAATGCCAAATGCTTGTACAACTTTTTACACATGGCTTTATGTGAGTACTAGGGAACTGAACCCAGGCCAGCAGATTTTGCAAGCAAGCACCTTTAACCACTGAACCATATCCTTAGTGCCACTATAATACTTTTGTTTGTTTGTTTTTCGAGGCAGGGTCTCACTCTAGCCCAGGCTGACCTGGAATTCACTGTGTAGTCTAGGGTGGTCTTGAACTCACGGTGATCCTACCACCTCTGCCTCCCAAGTACTGGGATTAAAGGTGTGCACTGCCATGTCCAGCTGCTGCTATACTACTTTTAAATGAAAGATAAACAAGGCTGATTATATTGTTTTATATAAATGATACATGTGGCTGGCTGTACTGCTTTAAATGAATGGTACATCTGGCTGGCTATACTATTTTTGTTTATAATATTTTTATTTACTTATTTGCAAGCAGAGAGAGATAGACAGAATGGGCCCACCAGGGCCTCCAACCACTGCAAACAAACTCCAGATTGTATATGCCTCTTTGTGTATCTGGCTTTACATGGATACTACAGAATCAAACCCAGGTCATTAGGCTTTGCAGGAAAGCGACTTAACCACTGAACTATCTCTCCAGCTCCCTACTGTTTTGTTTTGGTGTTTGCTTTTTCAAGGTAAGGTCTTGCTCTAGACCAAGCTGACCTGGCATTCACTATGTAGTCTAGGGCTGACCTCAAACTCACAGAGATTCTCCTGCATCTGCCTCCTGAGTGCTGGGACTAAAGGTATGCTGCCAGGGTCCTCTACTGTTTTAGCTGTCATGGAATTCACTTTGTAGTTTCAGGGTAGCCTTGAATCCACAGGAATTCTACCCTTTGCCTCAGGAGTGCTAGGATTACATGTATGCCACTACGCTGGGCTTATTACTCTTAAAAGTAACAAATATGGGCTGGAGAGATTGCTTCATGGTTAAGGAACATGCCTGCAAAGCCCAACAACCCGTGTTCAATTTCCCAGTACCCATGTAATCCAGATGCACATAGTGGCACATGTATCTGGAGTTCATTTGCAGCAGTTGGGGGCCCTGGTGTGCCTACTTTCTCTGTCTCTCTTCTCTCTCTCTCTGCTTGCAAACAAATAAATAAAAATACTAATGTGTGGGGCTGGAGAGATGGCTTAGCGGTTAAGCGCTTGCCTGTGAAGCCTAAGGACCCCGGTTCGAGGCTCGGTTCCCCAGGTCCCATGTTAGCCAGATGCACAAAGGGGCACACGTGTCTGGAGTTCATTTGCAGAGGCTGGAAGCCCTGGCACGCCCATTCTCTCTCTCCCTCTATCTGTCTTTCCTCTGTGTCTGTCGCTCTCAAATAAATAAATAAAAAATATTAAAAAAAATACTAATGTGTGTGTGTGTGTGTGTGTGTATAATTTAAAGTAACAAACATTATATACTTCTTTATATATAAACAAACATTATATACTTCTTTATATATAAACATGTGTCAATAGAAATAATTTATCAAAGAAGTCCCTAACAAATAATAAACAAAATTCAAACCATACGTTCTCTTCTGCCTACTCCTATGCAGGCCACTGCCCTGCTCTTCTCAAGCCACCCCTGTAGGGGATCCATCCCACCATAGGTAGAACCTAACTCCCAGGCCCTTCAGCAGCTTAAGCAGAAGTATCTTGTGGGAACCCACCTCCATGGTATAGTTATCCTCAATCCATCTCAGTAGCACCTATGTACAACCCTGTGTCCCTCACCAGAGCTAGTCTAAAGGAGGTACACATACCTAGCAATGTCTTAGGGTTGGTCAGACCTAGCTGCACCACGGGGTTGTCCAGAATGGCCTGAAAGAGAGGGCTATTGGGGTCGATGCCCTGGTCCAGCTCCTCGGGGGATGGCTTCCGGTCTCCCAGCAGCCACTCACACTGCAAGAATATCAAAGCAGTGGTTAGTTCCTTCTAGAGACACCAATGACATCAGGTACTGAGGCACATCCTGTCCCTTTCTGTGCTTCCACGTGAGATCTCAGGGCTGTTCTGCCTGGAACAGACCCTGACACCAACTAGCCCATGGCATATTCAGTACCATGCATATTTGCCCAGGCTGCAGAGAGAAATAAACACCAATCTGGCTCTTTCTTTTCTTTAAAAAAAAAAAAAAAAAACTATTTTAGAGAGTGCAAGCGAGAGAGACAAAGAGGGAGAGAATTGTGCACCAAGGCCTCAGATACTGTAACTGAACTCCAGACATCCGTACCACCTAGTGAGCATGTGTGACCTTACATTTGCCTCATTCTTGTGTACCTGGTACAGAGTCAAAAATGGATCCTTAGGCCAGATGTGGTGGTTCATGCCTTTAATCCCAGCACTGGGGAGGCAGAGGTAGGAGGATCACGGTGAGTTTGAGGCCACCCTGAGACTACATAGTGAATTCCAGGTCATTATGGGCTAGAGGGAGACCCTACCTCAGAAAACCAAAAAACAAAAAAAAAAAACACCAAGGTGGAGGGAGGGTCCTTAGGCTAAGCCATCTCTCCAGCCCTCTTTTTTATTTATTTTATTTATTTAGTTAAGTTATTTGAGAGTGACAGACAGACAAAGAGGCAGAGAGCGCAAGAGAAAGAGAGAGAGAGAATGTGGGCATGCCAGGGCCTCCAGCTACTGCAGATGAACTCCAGATGCATGTGCCACCTTGTGCATCTGGCTTACATGGGTCCTGGGGAATAGAGCCTTTAACCAGGGGTCCTTAGGCTTCACAGGCAAGAGCTTAACCACTAAACCAGCCCCCAGCCCTGTCATGATGCTACAACCGAGGGAAGCTGGGCGCACAGCAAACGCTGATGCTCGCAGCCGTGGCACTGACTGGCTTGTGGTTCTCTCCAGCCCCAGCCCTCTGTTTTTTACTTATTTATTTTAGAACAGTATGGGAGATTATTATTCTTGTCCAAGAATATAATGAGAGATAAATTCACAAATCAGCTTTTCAATCTTTGGGACAGGAAGCTATAGATACATAGTAAATAAAGTAAAAGAGAGGGACAGCCAATAAAAAGGGAGGGGTACTTGTGTCTTTTACAGAATTGATTGGAGATTTTTTAAGAATTGCCTGGGCAAAGGCGCTTTTTGCTCTTATTATGTTGTTACCATGTCAACTGCCATGGCATTGGAGGTGTAACAGTGATTCCTTGCTGAAGAGAATGGGCCTGGGCCCTGGTAGGATGAAAATGGCATTATACTCATAAAGAGAGACACATGTCCCCCTCCCAGTATGGCTTTCTTAGCAAACCTAGTACTGTAGTTCAACTTGACAACTACTATGGCCCTGGTCACAACACCCTCCCCCACAAAATGTGGCTTTATTTGAGGGAACCCCAACATGACATCTCTCTACAGCCAAAGAAGCTAGAGAATGTGGATCGTCACCTCCACTCCATCTACCAGTGAGGAGACCACGTGCCCACCAGTGTCCCCTACAGGACCCCGCACAGAACATCTGTCACAGCCCAGGACTCAATCTTAACAGTCTGCTAATAAAATTAATTACCCACAGGAAAGACATGATGAAAGATTGCTTTTAAATAAACTTCTCAGTATCTGAGCCATCTTTCCTAGCATTTCACTTAAAAAGCCAACTGTGTGGGAGTGTGACCCACAGGGCGGTCCTGACGCGTGACACGTCAGGTAAGCGGACACTGCAGACTCCGTGAGATCTGCTCCATACTCACAGCGGCATTCTGCTGGTTGTTGTTCACGCGGAGGGCATCAATCACTTCCTTCTCATCAAAGCCCATCTCCATCAATGAGACGACAGCCTAGACAAGAACCACAGCCAGTCAGAGCCACTGCTGCGAGCGCCCAGCTCCCCTCAGTTGCGGCATCATGACAGGCGTCAGTGTGAACAGTGAGGGGCCCTCGGCCCAGGTGAGGCAGGAAAGGACGCTGGGACCCTTGCTTCAAGCCAGGACAAGACACGCAATGCCCTGGTCTCTGTGGCCCATGCAGACAGGCCAGAACCTCACAGTGTAGTTGGTACTGCAGGAGCACACAGCGCCTTGGCTGACAGTTTTGCACAGCCCTGCAGAAGCAAACACTACTGATCAGTGAGTGGACACCTGCAACCTGACCACATGGTATTCCCACAGTACACACACAGCACAGGTGAGGCCCTGAGAAAACAATTTAGATCATAGGAGAGAATCTGCAGGGCAGGCAGCATGAGAGCCCTAAACCCATACTCTGTAACCTGAGCAAACCCCAGCAAAAACAGGAGAGTGAAGAAAGAAAAAGGAGTATCACCATATCAACAGGAGGTGCAGACGAGAGACTGGAAAATGTACTGTGGCAGCTGGAGGAGATAGTCACTTATCCCATTGTCCTATGTGCATACCCAGTGACCGGTCAGCCTGGCCCACTCCCACACTAACCCACCACCCGACATAATGTCCCACCCAGCCCAATGACTGCATTCACAGGTACAGTTAGCCCACACTGGCAGTTCAGATGGAAACTTCACACTGAGCTTTTCAGGGGATGGCATGTATCTATTAGTTGAACAGAAAGAAGCAACCTGGACTCAAGCAAGGACAACTTCTATGAGCTTGGGAACTAGGTCTGCCTAGAACCTACCATCCCAATTCCAAGTACCTAGCCTCCTTGTCCAACATAACTATAAGCCAAGAAGCCAACTCTATCCCTTGAGGCCCAGCGTACCCTTGCATCAGCGCGGAATTCCCTTTTCCTGCGGATTTTCTTGAAGATCTCCGTCAGTTCATCGCGGGCCTCCTCCTCACCAGCACTAGTCCCCACAGCAGCCTCAGGGGCATCAGTTGCAGCACCTGCCCTGGGTGGGACCTGGCCTGGAAGAGGTGTGTCAATGGTTGGGTCTTCTGCATGCTCAATTAACCACTCCATGGCCTGAGGCACCGACATGCTGAAAGGTACAAAGGACTCTTCTCAGCTCTCCCAAGCAGGTGATAGGGCCTTTCCCACCCTGAAAAGAGATCTGCCCTTTTGGAAGATGTGCCAGCAGCAGCAGGTGACCCTTTTGAATTGGAACCTCCAAAAAGCCTTTGCCTCAAGACCCAGGACAAGCACAGATGCACCAAAACCACAAGGGGCACAGGGCACACAGCACAAAGGGCACATCCCCTAACCACCCCTGGTCTGGTCTTCATGAGGGACCTGAGCAAGTAAATGAAAACGTGAGCTCAAGAAGTATACCAGAGTACCCAGGGCAGGGGAGATGGCTCGGTGGTTAAAGGTGCTTGCCTGCAAAGTCTTTCGGCCCAAATTTGATTCCCCAACACCCATGTAAAGCTGGATATAAAATGATGCAGGCATGGCATCACACACACATACACACAGCTCCCTGGAGGAGCAGTGTGTGACTCCCAGCTCTCCTAATGAACAGCACAGCACACATATCTGCAGACTGAGCCACTCGTCCTGCTAAGCAGAGGGAAAGGAGGGGGAGAGGAGGGAAGCCAGCACCACATACTGGTTGAGCCGAAGGGCCTTTGAAGCTCTGCTTTCGGGAAAGCCCATCTCTGTGAGCTGCCGCAGGGCAGCCTCGTCCACCCGCTCATCCTCATCTTCATCCAGCATAGCTGAGGAGAGAGATTTGCTATAAGGGAGCTTCCTGAGCCCAAGCTTCTCTGAGGACCACAGTCTCATCTGTGTACTCAACGTTTCTAGAATTACTGAAGCCTCAGAAAACCTGAGCCCTAACCCCAGCTCTCCCACATACAAAAGGAATGATGGCACAGCAGGCCATAAGCCCCATGTCTGCTGAAAGCAGAACAGAGTACTGTGAACTCCTAGTTTTGATGTGAGGTCTGGGGACACGCCCCACAAGGCATGGGCAAAGAGCTGGTGGGAAAGCAGTCTGGGCTCAGCTCATACCATTTGCCTTCTTAAACAATTCAACTGCGTCAGGGTTCAGGGCTAACAGCTTCTGGGCCACCTCAATGAGAGACACCAAGATTTTCCGGAGTTCTGTCTGGAACTGCAGTGGAACAGTGAAAGTGATAATGTCAGGCATGGTGGCACACACCTGTAATCCCAACCCTTGGGAGGTAGAGGCAGGAGGATCACTGGAAGCTTGAGACCAGCCTGGGTTATACAGTGAAACTCTTATCTAAAAAAAAAAAAAAAAAAAAAAAAAGCAGGGACTGGAAAGATGGCTCGGAGGCTAAAGGCACTTTCTTTGTGTACAAAGCCTAACAACCTGGATTTGGTGCCCCAGCACCTACATAAAGGCAGATGAACAGAGTGGCACAAGTTCATTTGCAATGGTACTAGGCCCTGGTACACTCATTCATATTCATTCTTTTTCTCTCTCCTTGCAAATAATAAAAAATATTTTTAAGCAGAAGAAGAAAAGGAAGTTTTTTTTTTTTTCTCTGAATAGACAGCAAACATTGTTGGATCTGTACCCCACCCCTGACCTAGCCCTCTAAAACTGTGAGGGCACTGCCTTCCTTCAACAGAGTCGAGACCAGCTAGGAATAGCAGGCTCCTCAGCAGCACTAGAGCAGGAAGGGCGGGCTCCGTGTAGATGGGCTAGAGAAGGGGCTTTGCAGCCAGCACGTGGTCAGAGCTACCTCAGGTGATCCCCGAGCCAAGAATGGTGCTCAGCCTATGGCCAATGAGGAGGGCGTCTGGCCAGCTGGGGCTATGGAAACTCAAGCCCCTCTCTGGCCTTCAAAGAAAAAGCCAGTGTACTGCCAGGAGGGCCCTGATCACAAATTGGTGGCAGTGCCAACAAGAAAGCACAATGTGATCAGACACCTTCCCCGCACCAGCTCCCTGCCAGGTACAGGGCCCGGAGTTGGGGGACAAGCACCTCTCCCGCCACAAGCCTAAGCCTTCCTGAGAACCCGTACAGGGCGAGACACATAGCGATCAGGGAGAGATGTGTCAGCCAATGCACAGAAATAAGATGCCCTGATCAACATGAAACTCTCCAAAGCGACCTCAAGAGAAATCTGGCTCCTAGCAGAGCCAAAATCATGAAGTCTAAAGCTGGCCTCTCACCTATTCCTTTACATCCAAGCATAATTTATCCTGAGCCTGCCCATGAGAGCATGGTGCCCATTTGTCTTCTAACTTAGCACTTTCCTGTCCAAAATAACATGTAGATGAGACTCTTCCATCAAACCTGAATTCACCATGCCCTCACTTGCCCACAGCCATCTACTTACTAGCCCAGTTCTGTGCTCAAACGTTTTTTAAATTTCATACTTTCAAAAATTTGTCCATTTGTGAACATGTGCAAAAGGAGCAGAGAAGCCCTGAATATTCCACTCCTGATCCTGTTTTGTTTGGAGACAAGATCTTAATACGGTACCCAAGATGGCCTCAAACCCCTGGCTCAAGCCATCCTCCTGCTTCAGGTTCCCACGCTGCTAGGACCACAGGCATGTACCAGTCATCACACAGCCCCAAGTGCATTCACAAAGCCTCTCTGCCATCCTCCAAGTATTCAGCATGCCCCAACCCTATGCCGGGCAGGAACTCACATCTCGCATAGTAGTCTGGACGGCGGCTCTATCTGTGCTGCAGGCAGGCAGGTTGGCTGTTGCCCGGAGGATGGCATCTTTGTCTGGAGCCTTTTGCTCCTGTTTCTTCTGCAAAGAAAGTGACTAAGTCAGCAAGGAACACAGGAACACAAGGGGCAAGACTACAAAACTGAACACGCCTTGGCTGGGGAAAAAGCAGTAGCCTTCCAACTGTAACCGTGTTCCCCTGGACAGGGAGGATTCTGGAAAAACTCTGTGCACAGCCTCAGAAGCAAAAGCCCAACAAGACACTCAGGGCATGATCCTGCCTGCTATAAATCATGTAATGAGGACCTTCTGAGGGAACCGTGGCACAGAGCAACAGTCCTGCGGGGCTCCAGTGGGCTGGGAGAGAGACTTCCAGAGGAAGCACCTGCCATGGGGCCTAGAGGGCCAATGCATGCTGCCTGCGCACCTTCTGGGGCTTCATGAGCACAAGTGAAGGACAAGAACAGCAGAGACTGAGTACGGGGACAGGAGAGAAAAAAACAAATAGGCAGAGGCCAGAGCAGACTCCAGGACAACAGAAAGCACAGAAGACACAGGGAGGGACAGTGACAGGTTAATGTCAAGTACCTGCAGAACCCACCAGGACAAAGGTCACACCAACCCTCATAGAGACAGAGGACACCAGTACCACAGAAGGCAGGCACAAACTCTGGGAGACAGAGAGACACTCCTCCTGCACTGGCCTTGGCTAGCAGCTGCCCAGAGAAATGGAACCTGAGGGTCCAGAGTGGGGAACTACAGGCCAGCAAAGGAAGGAGGGAAGAGGGTCAGGAGACCCAGCTCCAGCTCTTCACATCAGCACACTGGCAGGACAGATGGGGCTGCAGGGTGGGAAAGAGACAAGACAGACGTGCCTCGGCCCCACAGTAAGCCTAGCTGCTGGCCATCCAAGCACAGTGCGCCAGAAAGCTAAAGGCCACTGAGAGTTAAGGACAGCTGAGGGTGTAAGAAAAGTTTTCACAATAAATGACAAAAAAACAAAAGAAGAGAAAAACACAAAAGCAGGATGAAGACAAAGCCAATAAGAGAATACCCCAGCAGAAGCAGCCAGGAGCTATACCCAGCAGAAATGAGCCATAGTGATATGGGCTTGAGCTAAAGCAGCCAAGTAAAAGGGCTGCAAACTGGCTAGAAAGATGGTCAAGGAAACTGAAGGGGCAGGCCTACCAGCCAGAGCTGCAAAAAAACTGGGGGGCTGCAGATAGGGCTCAGCAGTTAAGACACTTGCCTGCAAACAACCCACATCCAATTCTCTAGTAACCACATGGGGAGGTAGATACGTAAGGTGGTATATGTATTTAAAGTTTTGTTTGTGGTGACTAGAGGCCCTGGCATGCCCATTCTCCCCCATGCTCACTCACTCGCATTCTCTCTCTCCCTCCTTGCAAATAAACAAATAAATAAATAAAATATTTTAAAAATAAATAAAAAGTGGAGCCAGGGAGATGGCTCAGCAGTTAAAAGTTAAAGGTGCTTGCTTGCTTGCAAAGTCTGCCAGCCCAGGTTTAATTCCCCACTACCCATGTAAAGCCAGATTCACAAAGTGGCACATTCATCTGAAGTTCCTTTGTAGTAGAAGGAGGTCCTGGCATGCCCATTCATTCTCATTCTCTCTCTCTCAAATAAATAAATAAAAGCATTAAAAAAACTGGGCATGGTGACATATGCCTTTAATCCCAGCACTTGAGAGGCAGAAGTAGGAGGATCACCATGAGTTCAAGGCCACCCTGAGATTATATAGTGAATTCCACGTCAGCCTAGGCTAGAGTAAGACCCTACCTCTAAGAAAGAGGAAGGAAGGAAGGAAGGAAGGAAGGAAGGAAGGAGGGAGGGAGGGAGGGAGGGAGGGAGGGAGGGAGGGAGGGAGGGAAGGAAGGAAGGAAGGAAGGAAGGAAGGAAGGAAGGAAGGAAGGAAGGAAGGAAGGGGAAAAGAAAAAGGTGGATATGGTGGTATATGCTTTTTTTTTTCACTTTTTTTTGGTTTTTCGAGGTAGGGTCTCGGCTCTAGCCCAGGCTGACCTGGAATTCACTATGTAGTCTCAGGGTGGCCTTGAACTCATGGTGGTGCACGCCTTTAATACCAGCACTTGGGAGGCAGAGGTAGGAGGGACACTATGAATTTGAGGCCAGTCTGGGATAGATGACACTCTACTTAAAAAAATAAAATAAGGGCTGGAGAGATGGCTTAGCGGTTAAGCGCTTGCCTGTGAAGCCTAAGGACCCCGGTTCGAGGCTTGGTTCCCCAGGTCCCACGTTAGCCAGATGCACAAGGGGGCGCACACGTCTGGAGTTCGTTTGCAGAGGCTGGAAGCCCTGGCGCGCCCATTCTCTCTCTCTCTCTCCCTCTATCTGTCTTTCTCTCTGTGTCTGTCGCTCTCAAATAAATAAATAAATAAAATTTATTAAAAAAATAATAAAATAATAAAATAAAATAAAATAAAATAAAAAAATAAACCAGGGCTGGAGAGATGGCTTAGCAGTTAAGGCACTTGCCTGAAAAGCCAAAGGACCCAGGTTCAATTCTCCAGGACCCACGTAAACCAGATGCACAAGGGGGCACACGCATCTGGAGTTCATTTGCAGTGGCTGGAGGCCCTAGCGTGCCCATTCTCTTTCTCTCTCTGTGCCTATTTCTCTCTCTCAAATAAATAAACAATAAAAACAAACACACAGGGCTGGAGAGATGGCTTAGCGGTTAAGTGCTTGCCTGTGAAGCCTAAGGACCCTGGTTCGAGGCTCGGTTCCCCAGGTCCCACGTTAGCCAGATGCACAAGGGGGTGCACGCGTCTGGGGTTCGTTTGCAGAGGCTGGAAGCCCTGGCGCGCCCATTCTCTCTCTCTCCCTCTATCTGTCTTTCTCTCTGTGTCTGTCGCTCTCAAATAAATTAAAAATAAATAAATAATTTTAAAAAATAAAAAACAAACAAACACACACACACAGAGGAACACATCCTTACAAAAGATAGGATTCCTTCCAGTAAATGGGGATCAACCCCTACAAAATTCTGTTGCTGAGGTAAAGATGGAACTCTAGGAGCTGAGGCTGGCCCAGGGCTAAAAGCATTACTGCAGGGGATCAGTCCCGCCGCCACATGATTGTATCCTGTCAACTGTCTAAAAGAATGCAGTAACAAATTGTTCCCAGAGCCTCCAAAAAGGAATACTTAGGAGCCTGGGCACAGAGCCAGCTGCACCTGAGCTCACAAACAAACAAACTTGAGTAAGGGACAAGTGCTATGTCTGGGAGGTAGCCTGCAGGATTGTTCGGAGGCAACTGGGACCTAACACAGAACTTCAACCCAGAGAGAGAGGTAGGGAAGCCTGTCTTCACAGGAGGTGACAATACAGACAGATGGGGAGGCCAGAAGAATAGGGAAGAAAACTGCCCAGAATGGACACTATAGGCAATTTAATACATGTGACCATTGTCACAGGGCTAATTTTGTTGAAGAAAGGGAAAAGCTACTGATAAACCCATACAAAAAATAAATAAATAAATAAAATTACAAGGTGATTATTAACCTCAGGAGAAATAAGCATGGATGAAAAGATAATTTTTTTTTTAGTGTTGGGAATCAAGCCCAAGGCCTTGGATATACAAGACATGTGTTCTACCGCTGAGCTCAGCAGCCAGTCCTGACATAGTAATTTTAATATGCTTTGCTCATGGCAGAAAACAACACTTAGTAATAACAGTAATGGAACCACTGAAATTCACCCACCATTTGTATTTATCATTGAGGAAAGAAGGCTGGGAGGGGCAGACATATCCTTATCACTAAGAAGCCACAATCTCAAGTTGGTGATTCATGAAACAGCAATGTGTGCAGGGTATTTGGAAAGCAGAAAGAGAACTGCTAATGATGGCAGCTAAGAGAGTTATGAACAGGCTGGGTATGGCTCAGTGGCAGAGTCCTCCAGGCCAGAAGCCAATCATTTTTAGTAAGAGTGTAGAATTCTTGGGTTGGAGAGATAGCTTAGTGGTTCAGGCACTTGCCTGCAAAGCCAAAGGACTCAGGTTCAATTCCCCAAGACCCACGTAAGCCAGCTGCACAGGAGGTTCATGTGTCTGGAGTTCATTTGCAGTGGCTGAAGGTCTTAGCATGCCCATTTGCTCTCTCCCTCCCTCTCTCTCTTCTATCTCTCTGCCCACCTCTCTCTCAAATAGAAAAAAAAAAAAATTAAAAATTGTGGAATTCTCTAACTTTTTGTTTTAGTGTAGAGTCTCACTGTAGTCCAGGCTGACCTGGAACTCACACTGCAATTCCAGGCTGGCCTTGAACTCACACTCATCCTCCCAAGTGTTGGGATTAAAGGAATGTACCATCATTACTGGCTTTGTTTGTTTGTTTGTTTGTTTTTCAAGGTAGGGTCTCACTCTAGCCCAGGCTGACCTGGAATTCACTATGTAGTCTCAGGGTGTCCTCTAACTAACAGCAATCCAACTACCTCTGCCTCCTGAGTGCTGGGATTAAAGGCATGCACCACCACAGCTGGCTTTAACTCTTAATAGATATGTTATTTTGACTTCAAATATAATTCATGAGACCATGAAGTAACACCTTACAATGTTCGGCTTTGTGATCATATGGTAAAGAAAAGTCAAGCTTCCTGCCAGCTACCTGACCAGCTGCAGGGTTGTGGTCAGACCTAGTGTCTGTACTAGTTACAGGGCCTTTAAGTCTGATTGCCCACAGTTAGAACTGTAATCTGAGCTCTGATCAGCCTGACTCAGGACAGTGGAGGTAGGCCCAGATCTGTCTGCTGGAAATGGGTGAGGCACCCTGCCCATGTACTTGCCTGCTTGCACCCATGCCCACACCCATACCATGGCCAGGTGGCTGAAGATAAAGAGGGTGCAAAGCCTGAGCAAGATACTCAGTCCCAGAGGAGACCCTAAAATAGCTCATCTGCTATTAGGCCATGAGTCCAGCCCAAGAGTCGGCCTGCTCTTTCCTTGAGATAAACACAATTCCTGACATTTCAAGGGACAGGCAAGAAACTCCAGTCCCTTGACACAGGAGAAGCAGTGAAACAAAGGTGTCCGCCCTTTAAAACAGTGCTTCCCTAGAGGAGGAACAGGCACTCTGGTGTAAGAGCAGAGAAAGGTCACTGCAGAGCACCACTTGAAATGTGTGAGAACTTCTCAAAAGATGAGTTCCAGGGGCACCAGACAAAGAACAAACTGTGCAGTTTTCCTAAGGCCCCAAAGACAGAGAAGATTCAGGTCACAAACCAACCCCTAACATAGATTCCAAGATGTCCATCCCCGCTTTACAAGAAACAGGTAAAACCCAGCCCAAGCAGAGCGGCACATGGCTGAGCTTGCCAAACATTCTGTATGCCTTCTCCTGAGTTTCTGAGGAGGTCATATGGAAACTTTCCTACACTGCTCTGTCAAGAGAAGAGAAAGGACAGGACAGCACAGAAGTCAGGCTGGACATCGCACAGGGAGATGTTCTCACTGAAGACTGAGCCCTTGTGCTCCTCTGCTTCTCAATCATCACCAATGGCAGCTGTTCCAGGGCTGATAACCAATCAAGAGTAGACTGAGGGCTGAAGGGATGGCTTAGCAGTTAAGGCATTGGTCTGCAAAGCCAAAGGACCCAAGTTCAATTCCCCAGGACCCACATAAGCCAGATGCACATGGGGCACACACATCTGGAGTTTGTTTGCAGTGGCTGAAGCCCTGGAGCACCATTCTCCCTCCCTGTTTTCCTCCCTCTTCCTCTGTCAAATAAATATATAAAAATAAAATAAAATAAAAAGAATAGACTGAGGGCTACAGAGATGGCTTAGCGGTTAAGGCACTTGCCTGCAAAGCCTAAGGACCCAGGTTCAATTCCCCAGTACTCATGTAAGCCAGATGCACAAAGTGGTACATGCATCTGGTGTTCATTTGCACCTGTTCTCTCCCCCCTGTTTATAAATAAATTAAAAAATATATAAATAAAGAATAAGGCCAGGTGTGGTGGCAGACGCCTTTAATCCCAGCACCTGAGAGAAAGAGGTAGGAGGATCGCCATGAGTTCGAGGCCACCCTGAGACTACATAGCGATTCCAGGTCAGTTTAGGCTAGAGCAAAACCCTACCTTCAAGAGTGGCCAAACAGACTCAGCCATGATGAAAGTTCCTTCCAGCATGTATACTGTGGCGGGATAGGGTTGGGCTGGGGAAAGACTAATACAGAGCACTTCTTCAATTCCAAGTATAGGAGACTCTACTGGTTAAGAGTCCTGACTACAAACTGAAACTTACCTTTTCTTCTGCTGAGACCTCAGCCATCTTAGGCAGTGGAGACGGAGCACGCTTTTTTATCAACAAAAGGACATCTAGAAAAAATAAGTTGTATCTAGGAAGCCAGTGACAAATTCATAGCCATTAATGACATAAATGCTTAATACTCAAGACAGAAAAGCATAGGTTCCATTTGGGCCCCACCAAACCAGACCCACTCTCCTCAGCTTTGGGGTAGCTGTGGGTTGCCATGGGTAACCAGTGACCAGAGGCTGGCACAGCTCAGCCCTGAAAGCCACACAAGAGCACTGGTGAACATCTTGTAAATTCTGTTTTCAAGGCTCAGTTCTAACCACCTGTGAAGCTGGAGAGCTTGGTCAGCAGAGCCTCAGAGACAGCAACCCGAGGCATGGCCCATCCACAATTCAAGCTGGGGGATCACCTCCCACCCAGTTTTGGACTTTGATCATACTCAGTGGAAGTCTGTGAGCAATACTTCCTTATTCTCAATGTAAGGAGTCCAACTTGAAGTCATCATTTAAATGACATATGAAAAACTGAGGCCCTGAGCAGGGTGTGGTGATGCATGCCTTTAATCCCAGCACTTGGGAGGCAGAGGTAGGAGGATCGCTGTGAGTTCAAGGCCACCCTGAGACTACAGAGTGAATTCCAGGGCAGCCTGGACTAGAGTGAGACCCTACCTCAGAAAAAAAACAACTGAGGTCCAACCAGTGCCTCCAGACATAAAACTATAAGCGATAAAAGTGGATGTGAACTAACAAAAACATCTCGCTCAGTGCCTGAAAAAGTACCTCCAATGATCACTTCCAATCCCACCTAAAACCCACTCAAGCTCCAGGATCTAGTTTTGCTTTGAAACAGGATTAAAAATAAAGTCTAGGACCTCTTAGCAGTTCAGGTACTTGCCTGCAAAGCCAAGGACCTCGGTTCGATTTTCCAGGTCCCATGTAAGCCAGATGCACAAGGGGTGCATGCATCTGGAGTTCATTTGCAGTGGCTGGAGGCCCTGGCATGCCCATTCTCTCTCTTTCTCTGTGTCTAATAAATAAATTATACACACACACACACACACACACACACACACACACACACACACCCGTGGGCTGGAGAGATAGCTGCTCGCCTGCAAAGCCTAAGGACCCAGGTTCAATTCTCTAGGTCCCACATAAGCCAAATGCACAAGGTGGTGCATGTGTCTAGAATTCAGAGACTAGAGGCCCTGGCACACCCATTCATTCTCTCGCCCCCAACCCCCCATCTCAAATAAAAAATTTTAAAAAATAAAGTATACATTTGGCTTCTCAGATGTCTGCTGCCTGCTCAGTTTGTGTTTCTACTATTGTTCACAGGACTGTGCGATACACACTTAATACAGGAAAAACAGAACAGTCAACCTGGCTCTCCTACACATGTCTAGTCGACAGGCACCATACCAGTGGTACCGGGGTCCAATGTCCCTGTGGACACTGCCCCCAAAGCTCACCTTACCTTGGTCCTGAATGTTCTCATCCAAGATGGTTTTGGTGTCAGTCAGCACCCTCTCTGAAGCAGCATGTATTAACTTATGGTGGGTCACACTCTTGGGGTCTTCTAAGTTCCCATGGGCACACTAGGGGAAGAATCAAGCCATAAATCTCTAGGTAGAAAGAAAGCTGTGGTGGTAACACAGAACCCAATATTCCAAGACATGTCTGGACTCACTGGGCTTTCTCAGTAGCCAAGGTGTTAAAGCACAGGCAACACCAAAAAATCCCCTCAAGTGACAGAAGCCCAGTGCAATGTCACCAAGCCTGATCCCCCAAGCCATCGAGCTTATCACTTGCCCACTGTGGATTGCTGAAGTGGCTCAGAGCTGGAGCGCACGGGACCTGCCGATACAGCAGCTGCAACTCAAGCTGCTTACGCTTAGAAAGAGGGAGAGTGACTTCGGATAAAAACAGGTCCCTGATGCCGGGCGTGGTGGTGCACGCCTTTAATCCCAGCACTTGGGAGGCAGAGGTAGGAGGATTGCCGTGAGTTCGAGACCACCCTGAGACTACATAGTTAATTCCAGGTCTCCAGGTCAGCCTGGGCTAGAGTGAGACCCTACCTCGAAAAACCAAAAAAAAAAAAAAAAAAAAAAAAACAGGTCCCTGGTCTCTTGATCACACGGAGACCCAGGTGTTTTGTGCATACGATTTTCCTCCTTCCACACACACACAGAAGGAAGCAGAGGCAGCAAAGAAAGAGGACCAATTCCTGGTGCTGAGGAGTTCACTGGGCAACCAGAGTCCCCAGAAGAGCACTGAACACAGATAGCCTCAGCTTACCTCTACCCCAGCCCAAGAGACAACCACACTCCAGGTATAGCTTACAGGAGATCCAGGGACACACAGCAGTGTCCAAGTCCACAGGGCCCTGGAAACCCAGTATCAGGGCAGGGAGGAGGGGACTGGAAGGCAGCCCACCCGAGGCACTGAGCGCAACCCCAGCAACAGGCACTAGGTGGCCAGCCAAGCCACTGGGATGGCTATGGGCTTCACACAGCAAGAGGAACCATAAGTGGACGGTCCCTCCAATCTTGTACTTATCACCTAGAGACCCCACCCACCACAGGCTGTGGGCAGGGGCCCAGCAGGCATCACTTATTATCTCAGCCAGGCTCCTCACGCTGCAAACAGCACACAGACATCCAGAGCACACACACACACATCTCCAGATGACAGAAGTCCTGCTTGCCTCTGGACCGCACCTATCACCTGACTGCCAAATAGACAGACAGCAAGACAGTGCTGACGGTGCCACACAGTGAGGACAGAAACTTGTGCCTGTGTTTGTGCGTCACACATGCTCACCTGAGTCTGTCCTCCAGCACCACACAGTCCCACAAGCCACCATCACACAAGGGTCACCTAGTGAGTTATGGCCTCTCCCCACAGCCAGAACTTTGGGTAGGAAGAGTGGGTGGAAGGTGTTCACTTCAGAAAAGACAAACAGGGTCAGAACCCCCCCCCCCCACTCAGAACAGGGTCAGACAGTACAATTATTTTTTTTTCCTTTTATATTTATTTACTCATGAGAGAGAAAGAATGCATGAATGGGCATGCCAGGGCCTCCTGCCACTGTAAACGAACTCTAAATTTTGTGCATTTGGCTCTATATGGCTCTACATGGATACTAGGAAATCAAACCCAAGCCATCAGGCTGTGCAAACAACCATCCTTAACCACTGATCCATCTCCCCAGCCCACAACTATTTTCTTATTCCTACAAGTTCCCTGGAGTTAGATGGCAGAATTATCTACAGATCAGAAAAGGAAGAAGCCCAGAAACCAGGTGAGACAGCTCCCTGGTATGTTCTAGAACCTGATAGGGGCTGGGACACAGCTGGCTTGGAAGGCTGTGTCTCCATTCCAGGATGCTTAGGGCACAGGATGGACACTCGGGGCCCAGGGTCCTCCAGGCCTTCCTGGGTATGTTGGAAGGCAAACTTTCTCACCAAGGCTCTGAAACAATAGCTGATGACCAGCCAAGAAGAAGAAACTGTAGCATGTGCTTCCCTCTGGACACTGGCATTTAAGAGCAACTAGAATTTTCCATCTGTCTCAGATTGCAAACAGCTTTTTAAAAAGAGACCATGAAGACTTCAGAAGTCAACATACATTCAGATAAAACTGTCAAGGCCAAGGGGCATGTAAGGTGGACTCCAGCTCATAACAAGCTACTCTCATTACTGTGACCGAGCAGAGAACCAAAACTTTCCTTGAAGCTGGCAACAGGTCTATGTGACTGTTAATATCAAATGTCAATTTATTTTAAAAAATATTCTTATTGGGGCTGGAGAGATGGCTTAGCAGTTAAGGTACTTGCCTGCAAAGCCAAAGGACCCAGGTTCAATTTCCCAGGATGCACATAAGCCAGATGCATAAGGTGACACATGCATACAGAGTTTGTCTGCAGTGACTGGAGGCCCTGGCATGTCCATTCTTTCTATCTAACCCCCCCCCCCGCCTCTTTCTCTCAAATAAATAAATAAAAATAAAATTATTTTTAAAATATTTTTATTTACTTATGACTAGAGAAACAGAATGAGCATGCCAGGGCCTCTTGCCACTGCAAACAAACTCCAGCCACATGCACCACTTTGGGCATCTGGTTTTACATGGATAGTAGTAAATCAAACCTTGGCCAACCTAGATAGGCTTTGCAAGCAAGTGTCTTTAAATGCTGAGGCACCTCCCTAGTCCCTTAAATGTCAATTTATTTGGATTAAGAAAGACCCAGGACGTGGAGGCTGGAGAGATGGTTCAACTGCTAAAGGTGCGTATTTGCAAAGCCTAACAACCTTGGTTAAATTCCCTAATACCCATGTAAATCCAGATGTACAAAGTGGTACATGCATCTGGAGTTCATTTGGAGCAATAAGAGGCCCTGAGGTGCCTATTCATATTCACATTCATATTCTTTCTCTCTCCTTGCAAATAAATTTTTTTTAAAAAAAAAGACCCAGGGAAGCTGGGATGAAAGCTCAGTGTGGTTAAAGGCATTTGCTTTTAAAGCCTGCCAAGCCTACTGATCTAGGTTTAATTCCCTATGTTAGCCACCCATGCAAAGCCAGATGGACATTCATTTGCAGGGGCAAAAGACCCTAGGCCATTCATTCATACATACATAAACACACACACATGCAAGCAAAGATAAAGAGAAAGAGAATGGGCATGCCAGGGCTTCTTGCCACTACAAACAAACTATATATGTGTGTGTCAATTTGTGCATCTGGCTTTAGATGGAACTGGAGAATCAAACCCGGTCCACGAGGCATTGCAAATAAGAGCCTTTAGTTGATGAGCCAACTCTCCAGCCCTAACAATTTTTTTTAATTTTTAATTTATATTTTATCAATTTGAGAGCAACAGACAGAGAGAAAGAGGCAGAGAGAGAGAGAATGGGCGCACCAGGGCCTCCAGCCACTGCAGACGAACTCCAGACACATGTGCCCCCTTGTGCATCTGGCTAACGTGGGTCCTGGGGAATCAAGCCTCGAACTGGGGTCCTTAGGCTTCACAGGTGAGCGCTTAACCGCTAAGCCATCTCTCTAGCCCAAGCCCTAACAATTTTTGTTTTTGTTTTTGTTTTTCAATGTTAAGGTCTCTCTGTTGCCCAAGCTGACTTGGAATTCACTATATAGTCTCACAGTGGCCTCAAACACAAGGGGATCCTCCTACCTCTACCTCCCTGTGTGCTGGGATTAAAGGCATGCATCACCATGCCTGGCTCCCCAATAAATTCTTTTTAAAAAAAGAAATAAAGACCTAGGGCATTAATAAGACACATCTTTGGGTGTATCTGTGAGGGCTTTTCCAGGGAAAATTAATTCAGAAAAGAAGACCCACCCTGAATGTTGGTGGCACCATCCCATGAGCAGGGAATTCAGACTGAGTACAAAGGAGAAAGTGAGCTGAGAACCAGCATTAACCCTCCTGATCCAATGAGATGTGAGCATGCAGCCTCAAACTGGAGCCACCTGCTACCATGCCTTTCCAGCCATAATGGACTGTGTCCTGTCAAACCATGAACCAAAACCAAGCTTTCTTCCCTTAAGTTGCTTTTGTCTGGTATTTAGCCATAGTTCCCAAAATTCAGCTTCCAAAAATGTTGAGTGGGCTGCTATGTAAGTCTAAGATATTCAACTAATCCTAGAAGATTTGTCAAGCTCAGAGTATAGTTTATGAAACACAATTTAAAAAAAAAAATCCTCAAAAAACCTGTACCTGCAACACAAGCCCTCATACCATGCATCACAACGGCTGTGTCCACACAAGCTGCACCTCATGCACACCCGAGAAGAGCAAGACCTCAACTTCTGCTCATGCCTGACACCATCTGTCAGGTGAAGACGACAGGACCTGGAACATTTTAGCAGCCACATCAGCAAGTCCTGTGTTCCATCCTGGCACTTTACACTACAGAAAAATGCTACCATAGCACGGGTCTAATTTGCTCATCACCACTAATACCATTTCGAGAGTTTACTGTGTCCCCTTCTCAGTCCTGGCCGGGCAATGGAGACTGGAGAGCGCCATGGTGAGCCCTCCTTGGATAAAACAATAAAGGGAAAAGCAAAAACAGAAACCCATTTCCTTAAGAATTGTAACAGTCAACTCCTTCTTAACATAGTAGTATGCTCCCAGGGAAAAAAAAATGCCCACATCATCCACTCCTCTCAAGGTAGAGGGGAAAGAGAAAGAAAAATAAATAAATAACCCCAGCTCAAGTGTGCATGGGAGTAATGGGGAAGGAGGACTCAAGCCAAGGCACACAGCAATGCAGTATAAGGGGACGGGTTTCCAGGGAGACGGTCAGGTACAGCTTGAAAATGCTTTTTTCTAACTAATGCATTCTAACTGCCTGAGAGACCAACGGTCATGAAAGTGAGGACCTTTTCTGATGGCTCAGTTCTCCATCCCATACTTTTTAAAATTATTTATTTATTTATTCATTTGAGAGAAAGAGGGGGAGGGATGGGGGGAGAAAACTGGTGCACCAGGGCCTCTAGCCACTGCAACAAACTCCAGATGCATGTACCGCCTAGCGCATCTGGCTTTACATGGGTACTGGAGACCTGGGTCCTTTGGCTTTGCAGGCAAGCGCCTTAACTGCAGAGGCATCTCTCAGCCCTCCATTCCATAATTTATGTCAGTTCTTATACCGTGAAATTGCCCTGCTGATTAGATCCTCCACACCTAAAGAGACTGCAGAGTGGAATAAAATCTCAACTTAAAGAAGGATAATGACAAAAACCATGTATATATCCCATATGATACAACCGCAATACTGACTGGAAAAAGTAATTAGCATCATATCACAGTTGCCTGCCTAATTAACCTCACTGCTTCTGAAATTTATTAGTAAGCATCTGTGGATTATTTCCTGCTCCCACCATAAATACCAAGATGATTATGTAAATCAATATATTACCGAGTCAAACAGAATGCCACACAGATGCAGGGGACATCCTGTGTCAATGCGGTTTTGGGGCTGACAACACATTTTCATTTATTCCCTTAATCCTCAGGCTGATTTTGGGAACCACTCTGAGCCAGAGGAGCCCAGCTCAGGAGTTAGGGACACAGTCCGTGATCAAACAAACGCCAATGCCTGACTCTAACAGTCTGAATGCCCACAGAGACCCCAGCCTTTCAGTGTGTGCTGCCCAGTGCTTTTCCACATATAGCAAGATCCCATGGACTGGTTCAGAAGAGAAAACATGGTCAAAAACACACCCGTCCTTGAGTATCCTTGAGAAGAACCAGAGGCCAAAGCCTCAATTACGCGTGTCCAGCGTGTTGCAGAAAGGGGCTTGCACCGTCTCCCACGCCTGTCTGCCAGTTACAGAGTGACTCCACAGAAGCAACCCTTGGGGGAAAGGAAAAGTACCCTCTACAAACAGTTGCAACAATAACTAGATGTGTGTCTTTAGAGGCAACATGTCTCATCTTAACAGTCTGAACCCTATAGATACCTTAAGTTTTCACAAGCAGTCCCCACCATAAAGCTGTGGCTATCTGTAACCCAAATTCTGACAGGAAAACATGACATCATGTCAAGTTCAGTGCTTCCCTAAGCCACCCAGTCTGACAGATATATCTTTCCCACCTGACCTGAGTAGAGGGCGTCAAGAACTGGCTTCAAGAAATACTGGCCCAGAACTAATTATACAAGGTGCATTTCATGCTAATAAACTTCAACAAGTTTCACTCTCTCAGGGAGGAGACCCTCGTCCTTCCCACTCAATCAACTGTTGTCCCATCAGAAAAGCAGAGAGGCCCGAGGAGTTGTCTCACCGTGGCACTATTTTAAGTGACTCCAGCTAAGAGCCAAGCCCTTCTGCAGAAAAGGGGCAAAGACGCCTCTTAACCAAGGGACCTGTAATTTACTTCTCAGCTCTTGGGGCAAACGACTGAAAAACAAAAAAACTTCATGCCAACAGCAAACAATCTCAAATGCTGGAACACTATGAGCCTTTACCTTCGCCTCTCCCAGCCTCCGTTTCCCCATGTTCCCATCTCCCAAGGTAGCTGTAGAAATTAAATGAGGGCGGCTGGCAAGCTGGGCTCACAGAAGGCTGCGTAAGTTTGCGGGTCGGAGGGGGTATTGTAAAAAAAAAAAAAAAAAAAGTAATAATAAAGGGGTCTGAGGCGCTGCCTCTGGGCAGAGAGAGGCCCTTGGGGGAAGGGGGCTGCGGGCAGCACGGCGGGCACCGGGCTTCCCAGGGCGAAGACACGAAGGGGTCAGGCAGGGGTGTGGATCACGACGGGAGTCGAGGACTGGGACGGAGATTGGGACGGTGGATCCCAGGCAGAGGTCCGGAATGGAAGCCGGGGTCCTAAGCGGGGGCTCTCGGTGGTGGGAGGGAAGGGGCCCCACGGCCTTACGTGCTTGAGGCAGCGCTCCTTGAGCTTCTCCACCGAGGTGTCCTCGGTCGTCTCCTCCAGCCACTCGGTGCCATCGGCCGCGCAGATGTGTAGCCGAAGCACCTTGCCCGCGAAGATCTTCTCCTCCTGCACGAACATCGCGCCGCCGCCGCCGCCGCCCGGGCCTGCGCCCGCCGCCCGAACCCGTGAAGGTCACCGCGGCGGGCGGGGCGGGGCGGGGCTGGGTCGCCGCGCGCTCCTTCGCTGGGCCGCCGCCGCCGCCCCGCCCCGGCTCCGGTCGACCCGACCGCCCGTCACTCGCCCGCGGCTTGAGCGGTTCTCCCCCGCCCTCCCCCAACCTAGCTGCCGCCACCGCCGCCGGGGGCGCGCTGTCGTCGCCGCTCAGGAAGTGCGTAACGGGCGCCCAAGGGGCATGCCGGGAAATGTGGTTCTCTGGTAGGAGCTCCGCTTCCGTGGCCGCGCAGGAAGTACGTGACGGAGAGCCCAGCGGTACGCCGGGAGTTGTAGTTCCCTCGTGGACTCCGGGCCGCTGTGCCGGAAGTGCCCGTGGGCACGCTACCTGCTCGCGTGGAGTTGTAGTTCTTCGGCCTTGCGTTGCTTCCCACACCTCTAGCCGTATGGGACGTGGAAGCTCCGGAGCTGGGGAGGGGCACGGAGTCAAATATACAGCAACTTCAAAGAGTAATCAGAAGAGACAGCACTTCCCTGTGAAGCTTAAGGACCCAGGTTCAATTCCCCAATACCCACATAAGTCAGCTGCGCAAGACGGTACATGCATCTGGAGTTCCTTTGCAGTGGCAGGAGGCCCTGGCGTGTGCTCTCTCTATCTCTCAAATAAATAAGATAATTAAAAAAAAAAGGATGTGAAAAAGAGGGAGAAGAGCAAGGGAGGGATATGAAATATCTCTATAATATCATGGGGCTTGGGATGTAGCTCATTTGACAAGAGTGCTTGCCTAGCATACACAAAGCCCTGGGTTCAATACCCAGCACCACATAAAGCTGGCCTGGTGGCACAGCCCTGTGATTTCTCTCTCTCTCTGCTTCTTTCTCTCGCTCATAAAAAGGAATAACATTTTAAAAATTAAAATCCAGAGTGTGTGTGTGTGTGTGTGTGTTTTAAAGCATGCCTTCAATCCCAGCACTCAGGAGGTAGAGGTAGGAGGATCACCTTGAGTTCAAGGCCACCCTGAAACTACATAGTGAATTCCAGGTCAGCCTGGGCTAGAGCGAAATCCTACCTCCAAAACCCCAAGCAAAACAAACAACCACCCTGTCTCAAACAAACAAAGCATAGTGATGCATACCCGAAACAGGAGTCCCTAGGGTCCACTCTCTATGGACCTCCTCTCAACCAAAGCATCGTGCGCTGGAGTCCAATATCTAAGTGACAGGAAAAGGGCACAGAAAAAAAAAAAAACATAGCAAGGCTGTAAACGCACCCTCTCTGTGTAGCTCAGAGCCACTTCTTGACTCTTCATGAGAAGTTGGCCACCAAAGAGACAGTGAGGGCACCCCATGGAGAGGGCCTCATGGTTTATTGCAAGGAGATACTGAGCACCTTGCTGCAATGAACACAAGCAAGTCCCAGGAGGGATACAAGCAGAAGGTACAGCTGGAGAGGAGCCAGGACTGGGCCTCAAGAGCACCCTATTGTGTGGCAGGAGGCACCTGGATCCCCATCTTGCCACCAAAGCCCACAGTCTTCCTACTTCTAGCCATGTTCAGCTCAGCATAGAGGGGCCCCTCCCTCCCCTCCCGCCCCGGGACCGTCATGTACACAAGGCCACACAGGCAAAGGCTTCTGCCATAGATATGAGTCTTGGCAGACCATCCTAGAATTGAGCAATGGGTGTAAGGAGTGGTTCTGAGGCCCTTCCTACCGACCTTTCTTGTCCCCCAGGGAGGCAGCCATGGGTCGGTTCTCACCACCTGCCATGTCCTGTGGTATCTGTACACTTTTCTTGCAGCAAAGCATCACAAACTCAGGGTGGCTGGAAGTAGCATATAAAATACTCACCTCCCATCCTAGAAATCAGCAGACCGAAAGCGCAGGTGGGCAGGCTGGCTTCCTCCCATAGCTCCAGGAGGCTCTCTCTGTCCCTCCAGCGGAGCCCAGGTACTCCTGGGTCAGTCCAGCATTCACCTCGCCTCCACCGGGCTTCTCTCCTTTGCACTCTCTTTCCTATATCTTTTTTTAAAGATTTTATTTTTATTTATTTATTAGAGACAAAGAGAGGGAGAGAGAGAGAGAGTGAGAATGGGCACGCCAGGGCCTCTAGCCACTGCAAACGAACTCCAGACGCATGCACCACCATATACATCTGGCTTACGTGGGACCTGGAGAATCGAACCAGGGTCCTCAGGTTTTGCAGACATGTGCCTTAACCGCTAAGCTATCTCTCCAGCCCTCCTATATCTTCTTTAAGAGACAGCTGTCATTGGATTTAGGCCCGCTATCCTAAAATGATCTTATCTCCTGGCCCTTCATGATAGCTCCAAAATCCTTTCCCGTGTACACTACAGAGTTGGGATTTGAATGTCCTTAAGGTTGACATGGAGGCCACTCCAAGCCTTCCTACCAACCCTCAGATGATAGATAGGGCAGCCTGGAAGGGCTCTTCAGCCATACCTCACCCCGCCTCCTGTCAGACATGGACCTCTAGTGCTCTGACGTCATCCCCTAGTCAGCAATAAACTCCTCTTTCCTCCCCCAGCCCAGGATGCTGCCACCACACACTGTGCAGACCTTTCTCTCCAGCCAACTCCCTGCCTGATGCCTGTGCAAACTCAGCCTGTTCTCCAGTGCTTGGGGCCTCCTCTTCCTCCAGGGAGTCATCCCCAGCTGCCTCCCTGGGCCACCACCAGTTCACACACTGAGAGTGTTGGCAGAGTATTCCTGAAGCGCCTACAAGTCAAAATGAGCACTCTCCCTATGAGGGCCATTACCCTGGGAATATCAGAGAGCAAGAAATGCCCAGAGGGGGCTGGCACAAGGGTCTTCCCATGCTATCCCTGTGAAGAGGGACAGAAGGCGAGGGGATCGTGTTGCCCGGCGGTCCTCGTGGTGGCCATGCTCTGTCCCTTCCCAGAGAGAGACAACAGGGCGAGGTCTTTATGTGGACACAGAGATACCACCCAGAGCCTTCTGAGGAAGGGCCCGCCCCCGGTCCTGACTAGCAACATAAGAGATCTGATACCAACACCTCGTGGGGTATTCAAGTGAGTATCTGCCCACCTGGCTAGGGCCTTGTGGGGCCTGAGTGAAGACCCAGTCTCTCCCCTACCTGGTGCTCTCCTCCCACAGGTGCAGGTCCCCAATGCCCACCACACCCCTGATCCCAATTTTGGCATTTGTTTCAGAAAACACGCTGGCTACTTTGGCCCATGGGCCCAGCGTGTGTTTGTTGAGCACCTACTATCTAGGCCCAGGGTGCAGCAGGGGGAAAGGGCATGCACAGCTCCCGCCCCAGCTGGTGGACAGAGAGCCTGTGTGGCAAAGCTTTAAGCAGCTCTTTTTTTTAAAAATTTTTGTGTGTGGTTTTTAAAAATATTTTATTTATTTATTTGAGAGCGACAGACACAGAGAGAAAGACAGATAGAGGGAGAGAGAGAATGGGTGTGCCAGGACTTCCAGCCTCTGCAAACGAATGCGCCCCCTTGTGCATCTGGCTAACATGGGACCTGGGGAACCGAGCCTTGAACCGGGGTCCTTAGGCTTCACAGGCAAGCGCTTAACCGCTAAGCCACCTCTCCAGCCCTTTAAGCAGCTCTTAAGTGCAGCAACTGAAACCAACTTTGGCCACTTCAGTCAGAGAAGGAATTCACAGAGGGTCTTCTGGGGGCACTCCCAGGACCTCCCTTGTCCATAAGAACCAGGGTGGAGTTCCAATGTCACGCTACTAGGATTTCCGCAGGAGAGCCTACTGCCACCTCCACAGTGGAACTGCTACCCCAAGCCCTTAGGCCATTAAGCTTGATGGGTAGAGGCGGGAAGCCTGCGGCTCCTAGCCCTGCCCCCATCCCTCAGGCACACCTTCCTTTTCTGAGGTTTTCAGGAACGGGACAGGTGAGTGCTCCCTGGCCTTTCGGCTCCCCAGCTCAGATGCTGTGAATGTGGCAGGCCCAGGCCTAGTGGGGAGCTAGTGAGGGCTGTGAGCAGGAAAGAGCGAGCCCTACCCAGAGGCTTGGGGTGAGCTGTCTGCCCCAGTGCAGCCCCGACACCTAGAGCTCCCTATAGAAGCCAAGAGGCCTGGGGTGGAGGCTGCCAGGGACATGGCTATCCTTCCCTTTCCCTCTCTTTCCCCTGCCCTGACCAGCTTCCCAGCCCAAGACCCTCTGAGACCTTTGTGGTACCAGTGTACAAGATGGGTGGGCATCAACCAGGCTGGGCATATCCTGAAGAGTTCCTTGGCCAAGAGATTCTGTAGTGCTTTGAGCACGCCACTAGAGGGCGAAGACAAGCTGCTGTGTGACCCAGAGAGGATTTTTTTTTTTTTTTTTTTTTTTTTTTTTTGGTTTTTCAAAGTAAGAGTATCACTCTAGTTCAGGCTGGCCTAGAATTCACTCTGTGGGCTCAGGGTGGCCTCGAACTCGCAGCGATTCTCCTACCTCTGCCTCCCAAGTGCTGGGATTAAAGACGTGCGCCACCACACTAGGCATGGAAAGGATGTTTGTGTGTTGACTGTGGTGGGGATTGTGGATGTATGTGCACCTGTGGAAGTATGTATGTGCACACATACGTGTGTGTACATGTGTATGAGTATATTTGTGAGTGTATGTTTGTGTCTGTGGACAAGTGTGTCAACATGGATTTGGGAAGGACAGACTTCATGGTTTCAGTGCTCCCTAAGAGAGCATTGGGGAATCCAGTTCTATCAGCATATTTCTGGTCAAAGATGCAGTGGGAGACCTGAGGTCCAGCAGTCTGGCTTCTGGTCACTTGTCTTGCCCACTGCAAAAGCCGGCACCAGGCCCATGCTTTGGGTATAGGAGAGTTCCCCATCTAACCCCAATGCCATACCTTCAACTGGCTCCAGTACCTCCCTCTGTGGTCACCCCCTATCAATGCCGTGGGATGGCCATCGTCTCGTGCCACAGTTCAAAGAGGAGGTCTGTTTCTCAAAAGATCAGAAATATCTTTTTCTGGAGACCAGCAGTCAACACAAAGGTCCCAGAAGGGCAAAGCATGCCTTGGCCCTTCCCAGCTTCCCATGGCTCTCTCAGTCCTGGGGGTGCCCTTGGCCTTGGTGGCATCCCTGCAGGCTCTGCTTCTCTACTACTGACCTCTTCTCTCTGCCTCTTTCTGTCCTTTCTTTCTTTTTCTGGTTTTTCAAGGTAGGGTCTCACTGTAGCTGAAACCAACCTGGAATTCACTATGTAGTCTCAGGGTGGCCTCAAACTCACTGCGATCCTCCTACCTCTGCCTCCCAACCAAGTGCTGGGATTAAAGGTGGGCACCACCACGTCCTGCTGTCCTCTCTTCTTATAAAATCCTGTCATTGGATCTAGTGCCACCCAAACTTCAGGACAAGCTGGAGGGAGAACTAGTCAGGTAGCTTTAGTTTCAGGTAGTCAGTTAGATGGCCCAAAGAGAGAACCAAAAAGTAATGTTATGAGATGGAGAAATTGCTAAGTGGTTAAGGCACTTGCCTGCGAAGCCTAAGGACCCATGTTCCAATCTTCGGCTCCCACATAAGCCAGACACACTGTGACATAAGCGCACAAGGTCTCACAACGGGGTGCAGGCATCTGGAGTTCAATTGCAGTGCCTGAAAGCCCTGACATGCTAATTCCCTTTCTCTCTCATACATACTCTCTCTCACTCTCTTGCATAAAAAATAAAAAAAAAAAAAAACACCAGGACTGGAAGGATGGCTTAGCAGTTAAGGCATTTGCCTGCAAAGCCAAAGGATCCCGGTTCGATTCCCCAGGACCCACGTAGCCAGCTGAACAGGGGGTGCATGTGTCTGGAGTTTGCAGTGGCTGAAGGTCCTGACTTGCCCATTCTTTTCCTGTCTCTGTCTGCCTCTCTCTCAAATAAATAAAATATCTTTATTTAAAAAAAAAAAAAAGCCAGGCATGGTGGTGTACACCTTTAATCCCAGCATTTGGGAGGCAGAGGTAGGAGGGTCATTGTGCGTTCAAGGCCATCCTGAGACTACGTAGTGAATTCCATCCAGGTCAGCCTGGACTACAGTGAAACACTACCTTGAAAACAGAAAAAAAAAAGAAAAAAAAAAAGGACAGTCTGTTGGGCTTGCCTCAAGGGAAAAAAAAGTGATGTCATGCAACACCTGGCTGCTTCAGCAGAACTGGAGTTCAGCATCTGATCCAGCCTATCCAATCAACTTCCTCCCTTTCTCTCTCTCCATACCCCTCCCTCTCTCTCTCTCTCTCTCTCTCTCTCTCTCTCTCTCTCTCTCTCTGTCCATATTCAGGTATGCTGACCTCTTCTTGAGTCAGCCCCCTGAGTCCAGACCAGTCAGCTCTCTCTCAGGCTCACCTTGATCTGAGGGTAAGGCCCACCACAATAATATTAAAAATAGACCCTGGGCTGGAGAGATGGCTTAGCAGTTAAGCACTTGCCTGTGAAGCCTAAGGACCCTGGTTCAAGGCTCGATTCCCCAGGACCCATGTTAGCCAGATGCACAAGGGGGCGCACGCGTCTGGAGTTCGTTTGCAGAGGCTGGAAGCCCTGGCGTGCCCATTCTCTCTCTCTATCTGCCTCTTTCTCTCTCTCTGTCACTCTCAAATAAGTAAATAAAAATGAACAAAAAAACACTTTAAAAAAGATCTTACCAGGTGGGCCTAGCCTATTTTTGGCTGTTCGTCTTGTCTGAACCTCTAGGTCTCTGCTCTGGTAAGCTCTCCTCATCTCAGCCTGGCTAGGATGATATTTGGGGGAACCCCTACTCCTACCGGGGCTCTCTTTTACTCCCTCCTGCCTTCCACATGGCAGGAGCTCTCTGCACTTTGTTTTCTTTCTTTCTCTTAATCAAATACAGTCTCTCTAAGTCTTGCCCTCTGGTCTGTAGATTTATTTCTTTAAATTCATAAGCCAAGGATCTGGGGATACCCTGAACTTATTGCTGTGTTGGCATCTTGGTGTATTGGTACGGAACCCCAACACTCCTGTTACAAGTTGATCTGAGATCCGAGACCAAAGCATGCGAGAAGACACTCTCCTACAAAGCCACATCCTCGGGTTCCAGGTAGATGTGAGTTTGGGTGGGGGGGGGCTCGTAAACTGACTGAACTAACCAAGAGGTCATGAGCATGTGCCCACGCAGGGTTATGTCTGTGTATCCTGCTGCCCTACCTGTGCCACCCCATCCTCCTCATACAACCCCCCCCACACACACACAATGAGATTTGGGCTCTGCCAAGGTCATTCCCAAAGGGTCGGTGCCCAGGATGGACATATTCAGGATGGGCAGGGTACAGGACAGACAGAGGACATGCCCACCCCTCTCCAGGAGCCATGGCACCAGGAGCCATGAAATGTGAGTGATCTCCAAGGTTAATTAATTATTACATTAAAATGCACCCATTGAGGGGCTGCAAACAGGAAGTATTAATCACCGTCTCCTCAGACTGACAAGCACATTTCCCTAAGTTCCTCCGCTGCTGACTTAACCAAATGATAATCTCCCAGCGGCGGCTGCCATCTCCCATGAAGTCACAGCTCATGAATATTCCGACATGGCAATTTGCTTTTTAAAAGGACAGACTTATTATTTCATTTTTAAGTTTACTGTCATGAATAATAATTTTCCAGCTCCCAAAATAATGAGGTGGCAGGCACTGTTCCGGTCAGCAGGGGAGTTCAGCCCTTGACTGTGAAGCGGGGCCAGTCCCTTTTATGTGGGGTCAGGAGGATGCGAGGTCATCCTGCTGTCTTGTCCTCAGCTTAGAGGAAGAGTGGCCACCTGAGCCAAAAACACTCTGCCCACCCCTCCCTTTGCACATGACAGAGGAGAAGCTGATAGCCTTTTGGTCCCCAAGTCTTGGCAGCCATGCTGTGTGTTGCCACCTGTGATTGGGGTAACGGGATGGGAATCATGACCTCAGAGTCAGACATTGAGTTTCAATTCCTGATATTGGTGCGGGCTGGTGCAGTGTGCTTTTAACCTCTCTGGGCCTCCGTGTCCTTTTCTGTGACATGGGGGAACCAGGATTGGACTCCGAGATGGTCTTCCTGTGCCCCCTTTATGATTCTGATCTAGGGGGAAAGAAAGAACTGCGGGACAGGGGTGTCCATCATGGTTTTGGATCTTCTGTTTTGCTGTGGCAGAAATGATGGCACTCTAGAACTGAATGCGGAACTAAGCCTCTTGCAGCCTCCCCAGAACTGCTTCCTGGGGCCATTTCTGCTGTTTAAGGCAATTACAGGCCAGTCCAAGTGCCCAATAAACCGTAGCAAGTCATTAAATTAACTGTAAGTGGAAAATCAGATTTCATGATGCCCTCCCATGATTGTTCTTATGGGAAGGAGCTTTTTCCAAGACACCTGCTTTCAGAGAGGGTGATGGGCAGTTGGAGGGCCGCCCAGACCCTGCCCCTCCTCCTCTTAGAATCTGGTACCATCTCCTAGGCTGCTGCCTCGCCCCAGCCCATCCAGAGGCTCCCTCTTTAAGGGTCAGCCTCCTGGGAGGTCAGATGACACACTGGGCTCCCTCCTCTACACCCCAACATTTCTCCCTTGCCTCAGCCTGTGACTTACCCAGGAAGTGTCTGTAGGTAGGCTCAAGGTAGGCTCCTCTCCACCTCTCCAGACTCTGGTCCTCTGGGATCTGTGTCCGGCCCCACCCACGACTGTCGCTTTCCCCACCAACAGCGTGCCTGTATCAGCAGGCAGCCACCACATTTGCTTTTGGCTGTTTAGGAAGGATGGATGAATCCTAATGGAGGTCGAGACACGGGCCAAGCCTGAGGATGAGGGGTCAAAAAGAATGGCTCCCAGGCTGGTTAAGCGGTTAAGTGCTTTCCTGGGAAGCCTAAGGACCCGGTTCGAGGCTCCATTCCCCAGGACCCACGTAAGCCAGATGCACAAGGGGGCGCACGAGTCTGGAGTTCGTTTGCAGTGGCTGGAAGCCCTGGCGCGCCCATTCTCTATCTGTCTCTTTCTCTGTCTGCCGCTCTCAAATAAATAAATAAAAATGAACAACAACAAAAAAAAGAATGGCGGGCTGGAGAGATGGCTTAGCGGTTAAGCACTTGCCTGTGAAGCCTAAGGACCCCGGTTCGAGGCTCGGTTCCCCAGGTCCCACGTTAGCCAGATGCACAAGGGGGCGCACGCGTCTGGAGTTCGTTTGCAGAGGCTGGAAGCCCTGGCGCGCCCATTCTCTCCCTCTCCCTCTATCTGTCTTTCTCTCTGTGTCTGTCGCTCTCCAATAAATAAATTAATTAATTAAAAAAAAAAAAAGAATGGCTCCCTGTGGAGTATGTCAGAATGCTGGCACAGAGGATATGTAAAGAAGGATGAATTGACCCAGGCATAGTGATGCACAACTATACTCCCAGCCCTTGGGAGGCAGAGGCAGGAGGATCGCTGCAGTATATCAACCTGGTCCACATAATGAATTTCAGGCTAGTCAGGGCTTCATAGCCAGACCCTGTCTCAAAGAGAAACGAAAGGAGCCGGGCGTGGTGGCACACGCCTTTAATCCTAGCACTTGGGAGGCAGAGGTAGGAAGATCGCTGTGAGTTCGAGGCCACCCTGAGACTACATAGTGAATTCCAGGTCAGCCTGAGCTAGAGTGAGACTGTACCTCAAAAAAGAAAAAAAAAAAGAAAAGAAAAAGAAAAAAGAAACGAAAGGAAAAGAAAAGAAAATGATTGATTTTTATCTCTCCCTAGATTCACATCGCCCCCTGCTGGCAATCAGTTTGGTCCAGCCAACCTGGGGCTCCAGGCAGCGAGTCAACCCAACAGCAGACATCTCTTGTGCAGCCATTAGTAGCGGCCCTCCACCCGCTTCTGTGGAAGCTATTGAAGTGAGACCAGGGTTTTACTGTAACTAGTGTCTTTAAGCACCCCCAGGAATTATGTCACAGAGACACTAAGTGGCCAGGGCCTCCTGAGGCTTGGTTTCTGGAAAGCTATATGCTATTCCTAAAAGGATGTTTGTGGGACTTGTAGCAATCTGTAACAGTGGCATTACGGGTGAAGGATCCTTAGGAGGTGGAGCTGTCCAGCAGACAGGCTCCTGGGTACATTCCTGAGCTCCCTGTGACAAGAAGGATGACAAGCTCTGCTATGGGTCCTACCACCCCAGGAGGGAGGCCTGGGGCCAGGTGCATACAAAAACAGGAGCCAGATTTCTTCCACTCTGGCACCAGCCTTGTCTGGCCCTTCCTTCCCTAGCCAGGCTAGGAAGCCCCGGATCCCAGGAAGTCCTCAAGACCCCAGAGGAAGTCAAGAGGCCCAGCAGAAGGGTGGTAGCATTCTTGAGGGAATGGAGGTACAGAGGAGGGTGGCATCCATGCCTCCTGGGGCTTCACCAGGCACTACCCGCCCCACACGGCGATGCCAGACCGCCCAGCGGGCCCCTTTTCTCTGGTAGACCAGGGTTCTCGCTGTGCACGGTCCTGGGAGGATCCTCCTCCTCACCAGAGCAGTCCTGGGAGTGCCTGGCTGGTGGGGCGAAGACCTGAAAAGTTGCATGAAGCATCTTTCCTGCTTCCCCCTTCTCCCTCTTCAGGCCCAGTGCCAGTGCTAGGGGCACCATGCCTCTCTGCAGGGTGCTGAAAGGGCCCCAGTGGAGTTGCCCTCCTATTTCTGCCTTGTACTATTTTGGCACCAATGCTCCCTGGGCATATATAGACTCTTCGCCAACACTCATCACCATCTCCATCTTTTTTTTGTTGTTGTTTGTTTTGTTTTGTTTTTTGAGGTAGGGTCTCACTCTGGTCCAGGCTGACCTGGAATTCACTCTGTAGTCTCAGGGTGGCCTCGAACTCATGGCAATCCTCCTACCTCTGCCTCCCGAGTGCTGGGATTAAAGGCATGCGCCACCACGCCCGGCACCATCTCCATCTTTTAACTGTAGTAATTACACATAGTATCTTTTAAAGTTTCTATTTTAGGTATTGGGGGGTGGGCTCGAGGAAGGGTCTCGCTCTAGCCCTGGCTGACCTTGAATTCACTACGTTGTCTCAGAGTGACCTCAAACTCATGATGATCCTCCTACCTCCTGAGGGTTGGGATTAAGGGCATGCAACACCATACCTGACTATTTTACATATTTTTAATTTTTAATTTATTTATTTGAGAGTGACAGAAATAGAGACAGAGAGAATGGGCATACCAGGGCCTCCAGCAGCTGCAAACGAACTCCAGATGCATGTCCCATCTTGTGCATCTGGTTTACGTGGATCCTGGGGAATTGAACCTGGGTCCTTTGGTCCTTTGGCTTTTCAAGCAAGCAGCTTAGCCACTAAGTCATCCCTTCAGCACTATTTTATGTAGTTTTAAAAAATATATTATTTATTTATTTGAGAGAGAGAAAGAGAGAGAATGGGCACATGAGGGCCTCCAGTAACTGCAAACGAACTCCAGATGCCTGCGCCCCTTGTGCATCTGGCTTACATTGGTCCCGGAAAATTGAACCGGGATCCTTTGGCTTTTGCAGGCAAACGCCTTAACCACTAAGCAATCTCTCCAGCCCTGTTTTATGTATTTCTTTTGGGGTAGAGTTTCACTCTAGCCCCAGGCTGACCTGGAATTCACTATGTAGTCTCAGGGTGGCCTCGAACTCACAGCCATCCTCCTACTTCTGCCTCCTGAGCGCTGGAATTAAGGGCATGTACCAACACATACGGCTCCATGTGACATTCTTGAGGTCCATCCCTGGTGTAGCAGGTGCAGACTTTCTTTCTGAGTGGTAGTCCACTGCATGGACAGGCTGACCCTGTCACCTGGAGCTGGACACTCCACTGTTTCTTTTTTCTTTTTTTGAGGTAGAGTCTCGCTCTAGCCCAGGCTGACCTGGAATTCACTATGTAGTCTCAGGCTGGTCTTGAACTCACAGCCATACTCCTACCTCTGCCTCCCGAGTGCTGACATTAAAGGCGTGCACCACCATGCCCGGCTCACTTACTTTTTTTTTTTTTTTTAACCTCTTGGCTATTGACTGGAGCTGCTCTGAATGAGGGGTGCACAAGTGCTCTTCAAGGCCCTGCTTACACTTCTTTCAAGTGCAGACCAAGAAGAGGGATCGCTGGGTCTCCTGGACGTTCTGTCTTGAGTGTCCTCGGGAGCCGCTGGGCCGCCCCTCTTGCAGCTGTACTGCTTTGCCCCTCCCCCGTAAGCACTCCAGGGAGCCAGTCCCTCTGCCTCCTCACTTCTCTCCTCTGGTGGCAGCCGTCCTGGGTGGTGTGTTGTTCTGTTCTCCTCTGATGGGTGTTTTCGGTTTTGCTTCCTTCAGGGCTTCTGCAGTAGCAGTTAGTTAAAGATGGGTGGCTTACAGCATAATGTGGACCCAAATCCTAGCCTCGTGGCTCACAAACCACATAACCCAGCAGTGGTCAGGAATGCCTGTGAGTTGTGAAACCATGGCAGTTGTTTCCCTTACTGGGATTTCAGGCAGGGCTGTGTCAAGAATGATGCAGGGGGCTGGAGAGATGGCTTAGTGGTTAAGTGCTTGCCTGTGAAGCCTAAGGACCCCGGTTCAAGACTCGGTTCCCCAGGTCCCACGTTAGCCAGATGCACAAGGGGGCGCACGCGTCTGGAGCTCATTTGCAGAGGCTGGAAGCCCTGGCGTGCCCATTCTCTCTCTCTCTCTCCCTCTATCTCTCTCTCTGTGATGGTCGCTCTCAAATAAATAAATAAATAAAAATTAAAAAAAAAAAAGAATGATGCAGGGATTTGCTGGGGAGGTGACTGTAATCTCTCTCTCACACACAGAGAGAGAGACAGAGAATTTTTGCACCAGGGCCTCAGTCACTGCAATGGAACTCCAGATGCCTGCGCCACCTAGTGGGCATGTGCAACCTTGCACTTGCCTCACCTTTGTGTGTCTGATTTACGTGGGATCTGGAGAGTAGAACCTGGGTCCTTAGGCTTCCCAGGCAAGCGCCTTAACCACTAAGCCATCTCTGCAGCCCGACTGTAACCTCTTGGTGACACATGAGAGGAGGCAGTGGTCATGGCCCCCACAGAGCCTCTTTCCCCTGTTTAGGCAGCAAAGAAGCTGACACCCGCAGCATGAGCTAAGGCTTCCAGTTTAGAACTAATGCCTCCAATGACGCTCGGGAGCTGGTATTTGGCGCCCGGGTGCAGGAAGCTCCCAGCACTACTTCTGGGAACACAAGACGTTTAAGTGACTTCCTTGATGAATATTTCATGATTTACATTAATGGCTTTCTGGTATTTTTTCATAACAAAACTCTCTACATGATGATGGGTTAAATGTGGTTATTCCGGTCACTCTTGCTCTGAAATCTCTCCCCGGGAGAACAGCAGTGCCCCTTGCCCCTCTGCTGGGGCTCTTCCCTGAGGCTCCCCTCCCAGAGATGGTGCCGCTTACTTGGTTGTACAACGGGAGCCTGCACACAGCTGGGGCTCCGACACAGGATGTGGGTTAGCTGTGACATGGATGGCCAGGGCCAGGGAGCTGCCTTGGGTGGGCTTGTAAAGTGGCCTGGGATGGAGGATCCAGATAAGCAATGACCCATGTATCACAGCCTATGGGGGCGGGGGTGTGATTTATCCAAGGTCACACTTCATCCCAGAACTGCCAGGTTCCTTCCACTTCCCTGGGAATGTGGTCTTTTAAATCACAAGCCCATGCTTCAGCCAGGCTCCCATGATTCACCTGATGTCCTGCCTCTGTCCGGGGATGCACATTGCACTTCATTCTGTGTCCCCTTTGGGCTCTCCTTGACCGTGGCAGCATCTTAGATATTCCATATCAGAGACAAGCTGGGCAGGTGTTTTGCAGTCTGCTATGACTCTTGTGCCGGGCTTGTAGAGGGCCTGGGAAGAGCTCCAGAGAAGACACTGCCCTCATCCCGCTGTGTCAGGGGACCCTGGTGATAGTCTGTCACTGTTGGCATTGGCCTTGACAACCTGGTAATGTAGGCCAGCCCCTGCCCCTCTCATCCCTGCAGGGAGGAAGTTATCACACATCCTCATGTAAGCAGAGTAAGAACTCAACCTGCTAAGTTACTTGGAATTGCTCTTCAGGGTGAGATGTCTGCCTTCGGTCTCTGGCTCACTTTTTCGTTCACTCATTGATCTCTTTCCGTGTGGACCCCCATGAGTACTGAGGGACTCTGGTTATAACCCAGTTCTTCATCAGCGTTGCTCAGATGCCTCCCGCTTTGCCTGCTGGGCAGCCAGTGCCCCCTTTGAAATAGCTGTACTTCTCTTCCCCCTGATCATTTCCTAAATAGATTGCTTATTTTTACAATATCTATTTACTTATTTGAGAGTCAGAGAGAAAATGGGCACACCAGAGCCTCCTGCTGCTGCAAATGAATTTCAGACACATGTGCCACCTTGTGTATCTGGCTTTATGTGAGTCCTGGGAAATCAAACCTGGGCCATCAGGTTTCTTTATTTCTTTAATATTCTATTTTTATGAATTTACTTGAGAAAGAGAGAATGGGTGCACCAGGGCCTCCAGCCACTGCAAATGAACTTCAGACACACGTGTTACGTTGTGCATCTGGTTTACATGGGTCCTGGGGACTCCAATCTAGGTCCTTTGGCTTTGCAGGCAAGTGCCTTAACCACTAAGCCATTCCTCCAGCACAGGCCGTCAGGTTTTGTAAGCAAGCACCTTTAACGGGCTAAGCCATATCTCCAGCCCCCCTCCAAGTATATTTTTAAAGATCATTTCCTGAATATATTGTTTTTGACTTCTATGTTTTAACTGTGTTTGTGTACATATTACAAGGAGGGCATGTGTGTTCACGTAGATGAGTGCAGGCATGTGCATGCCATGGGTCGTGCGTGGAGATCAGAGGAGGACAACTTTGGGTGTTGGTACCATCTTCCGCCTTGTTTAATATATTCATTACGCCAAGCTAGCTGGCCTGTTAGCTTGAGGGGAACGCTCCTGTTTCCACCTGCCCTCTTGCCTAGGCACACTGGGATAACAGACAACAGCACTACAGTGTCTGGCCACACATGGGATATGCGGAGCCAAACCCAAGCACCCGTACTTGTGTGGCAAATGCTTCATCCACTGACCCGTCCCCCCAGCCCCATCTCTGGGCTTAAATTTAGCGTCAACAGCCAGCAGCAGCTAAAGCCTCTTGTTGGTGGGTCTGGGAGGGCCTGGACCATGGAGGGTGGCAGGGATCTGTGCCCAGCTACAAGTGCCAGTGGTGTGTCCCAACCTACAGACTTCATGAACACGTGTGTCCTCCTGGGACACCCAGAAGCTGGGTCTCAGGGAATGCTTCTGCTAGGCCAGAGGTCAGGTCTCTCACTGGGCACTAGAGGAACCAATGCCCTTCAGGTGCCTGAACCTCTCCATCCTGGACCCAAAGCCCTACTGGGGATGAGATATTACCATCTCTACCTTCCTCACGGTCTCCCACAGTAAGGTGCGTATGGATGGTTCATGCAGGTGTTGGGGGTGGGGTTTCCACCTCTCAGGTACCACATGGGCATTCTATACCCTGGGTGCCCTTAGCTTGAGGGGCAGCTGAACCAGGCAGGAGGGGTGCCAGCAAGTGCCCAGGGCCTTGCTTCCCACAGTGGCTGCAATAGGCCTGGTCCCTTTGCAGTCATCTCCGGCTTGGGCAGCAGAAGTATGGTTGCCCTGTATGATCACACTCCCACTAGTGAGATAGGAAACTGAGGCAGAGAGGGGGATGGATTGATTGCTTGACTAGTTCCCCAAAATTCATTCCTTCCCTTTACCCCTAGCCATCTCACCCCTAGCCACTTCATCCTTTCAGAAGAACCAGAACTGGGCTGGAGAGGTGACTTAGCAGTTAAGGGACACTTGTCTGTGAAGCCTAAGGATCCAGGTTCTATTCCCCAGAACCCATGTAAGCCAGGTGTACACGGGGACGCATGTGTCTGGAGTGTATTTGCAATGGCTAGCATATATATATATATATATATATATATATATATATATATATATATATATATATAATAAATGAATAAATAAAAAGATATAAAAAGTAAAAATGAAAGACCAGAACTTTTAGTCAGCTGGCTCTGCCCAGTTGACACTCCCATCTTCACTGGCCACTGAGCCTGGAAAACATCACTGGCCTTCGCTCCTTGGGCAGCCTGGGCACGTGAGTTGCATTCAGATCTGGTCCCTGCTGAGGAAGTGGAGGGAACACAGAGTTCTCCTGGTGCCCAGCCAGACGGCGTCCCCATCCCTCCTCCACTCAGGCACTTCCAGCAGCACTTTCGGCTGAATTTCAGGCCCTGCCTACCCCCACCCCCAGACACACATAGCACACAGCTGAGGCCCCATGGATAACTCCGTCTGGGGAGGGAGACGATGCAAAAGGATGGGAAGCCCACCTTCCTATGCGAGAGCTCCAGGACCCCACGAAGGGGAGCTAGGCCACCGGTATACTGTGGCCCCAGCAGTGGCGAATCAGGACATGCACACTCCCCACCCCCGCAGGTTGTCATAGGGACACTCCACATTTGAATGCCTGGCACTGAAAACAGATGTGATCTGTGCCCAAGGCTTCCCTGGGAGTGCCCCCCTCCCCCGGCCACCACCTCCAACACAGGGCCCGTGCAGCTGCAGGCATGTGCCCTCCTTCTGAGGACCCTGGGCAGTTCTGCCATTTCTCCCAGGCTTTCTTCACCTTTCTCCACCGTGTTCTCCTGTCAGCCTTGCAACCCCCACCCCACCCACCCACCCCCGGCCTAGCCCATCCCCGCTGGGCCCTGGCTCTTGTGTCCTTTTAATGGACACTTCAGAGTGCCAGGTCCAGCCTCCAACATTGTCTGGGGAAAGGACATCCAGGGAGTCCTTCAGGCTCAGGAGGAGAGCCGGGGGGAGGGGGGGGGGAGGCCAAAACCAGCATGGTAGAAACGGACCACCCTCTCTTAACTGGGAAACTGTTGGTGGCAGGTCAGAGATTTCTGGGTCACCAGGCACCGGATGGCAGTCAGGAGCTGAGTCAAGTCTTGATAGGAGTGCATTGTGGGGTTGTAGCCCTGCCCTCTATGGGGAAGATTCAAAGAGCAGGAAGAGAACACCCCAAAGTGGGCAATCTGTGGGATCTTGTTATTCAGGGGAGCAGGCTGGGATAGGATGGGTATCAAGGCCACGGGGCCCCATGAATAATGGGAGGCTGGCTTCTCCAGAGTGTCATGAGGTCTCAGCAGCAAGACAAGCATGCCATCCCCAATGGAGGCCAAGGAGCCCCTCGGACCTCTTCAGAGCTGGTGTATCACACCCAAGAGCAGACAGCCCAAGGTCCTTAGGCAGGGACAATCCCAACACCCCAGAAGAAGGAACCTCAGAGGAATCCTTGCTACAGTGCTGCCAACTCAGAGCTAAGCAGCACTCCCTCACTTCCCAGGGAGCAAGAAAGTTAGGGGAGAAGAAGGGAGGATTGGGGCACAACTGGGTAGAGAAAGAAACCACCATGCTTGTAGCTCCTGGCGGTGGCTGGGGAAGTGGCCGTGACTGGCTCTGAGATGTTCTATAGCAAGTTTTCAAAGGGCATGTTTCAGCAAGGCAGACAGTACCCTCTGACCTGTCTCTCCCTCACTGCATGCCCCACCACAGGGAGGAAGCTAAGCAGGCTTGCTGAAGGCCACCTGTCACCTGGGGACAAGGAACCTGTCAGAACTGGGACGCTGTCATCACTCCTGTCCCCCTCCCTGCCAAGACCAGGGACCCTGCTGCAGGCTGCCCCTGGGCATGGTCCCCTAAATATACCTGGGCCCTGTCCGATGGCTGCCTCTCTCCGGGCTCTGGGTGGCGGAGGGTAAACTCTCTCTGCCCAGCCTGGTCCAGAGGGGCCACATTTCCCCACTGTTTTAGGGAGTTGAAACCAAGAGTGAGTCCTAATTAGATAGAGTGAGAACCAGGGGATTATGCAGTGATTTCCCAGACCAGTTGGATCTCGAAGAACAAACATCCTGTTAGCGTCACTTCTGTGAGTCCCCACGACTGTGCTTACAGGACAGAGGAGACCTGCCCCCGCGTGGCACGGCGCGGCCACCCGAAGCCGCTTTATGGAGCCGGCAGAGGGAAACGACGGCTCCCAGCCTGATTTATCTGCTTTGACACTTTGCAGTACTTCAGATTAATAAAAATATTTAATAAAGAATCAAGATGGTTTATCTGTAATGCAAAGAGAATCACACTGCCTGTATTTTTATTACTGGAAAATTGGAAGCAGGAAGAAATAATGATATAAGCGACCATGTAAATGACAAAAATCCCCATTCTGGTGGCGTGCTTCGCCCCGCAGTCTCGCTGCCCTGTAAACATAATCTATCGCCTCCCTCTTTCCATGGATCCCGGAGATGGAGACTTGCTCAGCACTGTGGAGTTAATATCGCCCCACTCTCCACGGTGCGGGAAGTGATTAAATAAGAAATAAATTTGGCTGTCATTGCATTTAAAATCAAATCAAGGATCATTTGTTACTCCAAATGAGGCCGTTCTCCTTCCCTGCCCGTGAGCAGGCTGCTGTTTGCCGAACCATTTAGAAATGTGTGTACAGTAAACTCGGCGCCTAATGGCTTGTACTATAACATGATCTTTATGGGGTTGTCGCACTGAGCTGCTGAGAGGTGCCCAGAAAGCGGCACGTGGCTTTTTAAATTTAAAGTTATAGGTGTGAGACTGTGCAGGCTCGTCTGAGATCCATCTGAGTCTTGTCGGCAGAGGCCCCTGGTGAGTGGTGGGGCTACTGTCCAGGTCCCCCAGCCTCCTCAGCTCCTGTTCTGCCCTCTGAAGGAGGCTAGGGAGGGATATGGGCACCTCAGACCCTCAGCACTGGACATTGGTGCTAGCTGACCCTACGGGATGGAGAGGAGGCTCACTTCCCCAGGACAGCGCCAAAGCAGTGGTGGGTGTGAATTGCCAGTGTGGAACATTGTCAGAACAGCACAGTGAAGGTTCAGAGCATAAGATGGGCACCCCCAGGTTTCCTCAGTCTCACCCCGGTGGTCTTGGTGGCTTCTATCCTGGTCTGGTGTTCTCTCTGAAAAGGTACAGAGCATTTGGTAGGTGAGTTTTAGAAGAGTTTCCAACAAGAATAGTTCAAAAGATTAGTGTTCAAAGGGGTCAAGTTTGAGGAAATATGCTGAAACCCCACCCCACAATATGGCCTGCCTGTCTCCAGCCTCACAGTGTTGGGTGAGACCCAAGTGATGGGAACCCCAGAAGAAAGGTGCACGTCTTAACCCCCAGGTCTTAACAGTCTGCCATGTTCTAGTGTGGGGTTGTTTTTACATGCAACTACTTAGGGCTAGGCCACATTGAGTAGAGTGGTCTCAAATCCAGTGTCCTTAGAAGGAGACCACCATGCAGGGACAGGGAAACCATGGCAGGACTGCAGAGACATAGACCAGAGCCCAAGACTGCAGGGCTCCCCAGACCACTAGAAGCCTCAAAAGGAAGAACCTCGCCTGGCACCTTCTGCCCACACAGGAACTCAGGACAGCTGGCCTCTAAGCTGTGAGGGGGTGCTCGCTTCGACAGTACATATACTAAAGTGTGAGGGGGCTCTCAGCATTGAGGTTTGGCATAGAGCCAAGGAAGCTCATGGGAGCCTCATTCCAGCCAACACTGACAACCTATGCTGTTGGCCAGGCCTGGCCAGAGCCTGAAAAACATCAGTGTTCAGTGAATGGGTGGGTGCGTGAGTTAGTGAATGAGTGAATGAATGAATCTGTTCTTTTCCACCCTTCCTCTCACCTCCTCTAGAAAGCCCCCTCCCACTGCGTCATAACCCACAAGGTATATGGACACCTATCCCACCTGGGTCAGGCAACAGAGTCAAGGGCAAGGCTTAGCCCAGCTGGGAACTGGCTCTGGAAGTCAGAGTCTGTAGGTAGTTCCCTGGCGGGTTGTGGCCCCTACTGCTTTCTCTAGAGGTAAGGTAGCCCACAGGCTCCCTAGAGGAATTCCAGGGCAAGGCTATCCGTGTGGCCTCCAAACCCATGGTACCTCCTGCTTTTCTGTCTCTAAAGCCACAAAGAGTCAGGCAGGCCCTGGGAGTGGCCAGGCTAGGAGAGCCTCCTAGAGGTGGCAACCAGCCCTTCCACCAGCTGCCCCAGTCATTGGCCCCTCTCTGGCCCAACCTGGCCAGCCTCTCTGTTCTGCGCACCTCCAAGGCCTTGGGTCCCCATTTCTTCCAAAGCTGTCACTTCCCCGCACCTATGGGGCATAGGTGTGGTTAATCTCTGTGGTGGGCTCCATAGACTCAGGTGGGGTTTTGTTTTGTTTTTTTTTGTTTTGTTTTGTTTTGAGGTCGGGTCTTGCTCTACCCTGGAATTCACCCTGTAGTCTCAGGGTGGCCTTGAACTCACAGCGATCCTCCTACCTCTGTCCCCTGTGTGTACCACCATGCCCATCTGACTCCGGTGTTTTATTAAGCTGGTAACTTGGGTCTTCAGCCACTTGGCTGGAAGAGGAGTGGATGCTGGGGTATTTCCCATAGGTGTGTTTTGGGGGAGGGTCTGATTCCAGCCCAAAGGTAATAGTGTGAGCCCTGGCAGAGTTCCTGTCTGCTGCTCTTTGGTGGCGGTGTCTCTCTGCTGGGATCTGCGAACGGGAACCCTCCATGGATGGGACTTCCCCTGGATCTGTAAGCTTGAAATAAATCCCTTCCTCCCATAACCTATGTCTGGTTTGGATGTCCGTCCCAGCAGCTTGGAGCTGACTGCAACAGGCTCCGTGCTCTAAGCTCCTCCCCCTTCTCAAAAAGTCTGGTGGACATTTGAATTGAGACCTGGGGCGGGGGGTGGGGGGAGACCACAGTGGAGGACAGGCAGGGCAGGACCCACGTTGAGCCCATTTTTTCTAGCTTGTCCCCCCAAGGTAAGCCCGTCCTACACCAGCTCCTGAACTTTGGCACCTGCCCAGACTCTCCCAGTTACTCCAGAGCCAACCACAGTTCACACCCCACACCAGTCATTGCAGACACCATGCATTCCCCCTGCTGGTCCAGAGAGGCAACTGAGAGCCCGTGAGGTCTGGATAGAGCAGCAGCAGGTGTGTCCCTTGTCCAGCCAAACCCCCAGCTGTCCTCATCCTGTGCTCCTCAGGCTGGTATGAACCGAGATACAGTCTCTCTGCTCAGGCACTGGTGACTTGGCCACTGATTCCCCCCGCACCTTCTCCTTTCCCTTATCTTCCCCCCTCCCACCTCTTCACCTTCTCTTCCCATCCCCCTCACTTGTGCTGAGATGAACTCATGGCTTACCAAGTGCGTATGCTAGACAAATGGTCTACCTCGGCTCCCTGGGACACTTTGTTCAAAGCTGGCCAGAGCTCACTCGCTGGTGCCCTTCTCCTCAGTCACCCAGACTCTTCAAGGAGGGTCTGTCTGCTGGTGCACAGTCTGCGGAGGGAATGCCGGGAAACGAGAGCTATTCTGCCTCTAGCCCCAGACCTCAGAGTTGGCTGCAGCAGCAGGCCCCAGCCACAGGGGAAGGCAAGGGAGGGCAAGAGAGAGCTGGGGGTGGGCGGGTGGGGAGGACTAGGGAGGGGCAGGAAGGGAGGACTGAAGGCAGCTAGAGATAGAGGCAGGTAGGAGTTCAAGTTCTGGAGTCAGACAAGATTGAAATGCCAGCTCTGCCTGTGTGACCTTGAGCAAAACAGATTCCCTCTGGACTGTTGCATCTTTGCCTGATACTGGGGTGTCCACAGCACCCACTCTGAAGGACTTCTGAGAGAAAGCACCCAGGTCAGCTGAGGGCTTGTAGTAGATGACCAGGAAGCCAGCGGGCCTGGACTGATCACAGTGGTGTGTGTAGGGGTGGAGGCAGGGGGGAAGCCAATAGCATCCAGTCACTGGAGAAGCCAGGAGTTCTCCAGAGCTCTATTTTAAGTCCATACTTAACACAGCCCCGTGACAGAGGCCCCAGCCTCATCTCTGACTATCTCTCACTTGAGCTCTGACTTATTTAAAAAATTTTTTTGTTTATTTTTATTTATTTATTTGAGAGCCTCAGAGAAAGAGGCAGAGAGAGAGAGAGAGAGAGAGAGAGAGAGAGAGAGAGAGAGGGAGGGAGAGAATGGGTGCGCCAGGCCCTCCAGCCACTGAAAACAAACTCCAGATGTGTGCACCCCCTTGTGCATCTGGCTAACATGGGTCCTGAGGAATCGAGCCTTGCACCGGGGTCCTCAGGCTTCACAGGCAAGCCCTTAACCGCTAAGCCATCTCTCCAACCCCGAGCTCTGACTTCTGACCCCAACCCACATTTATCCTTCATAACCCACTGGACCCTCACCAGTGTCCATCAAGAGTCTGGCCACATGGGAGGGTCTAAGTAGTCCATTACTACCAGTGGCCAGCTCAGCTCTGCCCTCTCCCTAGGGTGGGCACCATCTTCATCATCAGCCCCTGTCACTAGGGTACCTGTCTGTTCCCTGCCTAGGGACACTGAGGTGCAGTCCAAGACCCGACCTGTTGAGGGTCCTGTGTCCATGCAACCTGTGAGCCTGTCCAGCAGTGTCCACAGCTGCCTTTGCCAAGTACATTAAGGTTAATGTCACTGGCTCACTAATGGCCTGCTGTGTTATAATGTGTAATATAAACTTAAAAATTAATTGTCTCACCTTCCAAAGCGTCTTTAACTGCTCCTGAAAGGAAATATGGCTAATAACCATAATTTTAATGTCATCTCTTGTTAAGAGGTTATATTTGACCAAATTTCTTCTGTTAGTTCATGATTTCACATTTTTTATTTCTTCCCTCGGGGGAAAAAAATTCTCAGTGTATGTTTTAGCCCTAATTTGAAACATGCCCAAAGGAAGATAAATCAGTCCTTTCGTGCATCCATAATTAATGATGTTTGCAGATGCGTGCATGGTTGAGGAGATGACTTGGGCCACTGTGGGATGTAGGTATTTCTAGACCCCAGAGGACTGTGAACACCCATCAGCACAGGCCACTATAGGGATCAGGTGGACAGCCCTCTTCTGAGTCACAGGGAGAGCTCAGGGGTGTGGAAGGTGGGCACCTCTCTTCCAGTGTTGGGATCAGTCAGCCAGAGCAGATCTCCCTGGGGGCTATGAGGGATGGAGAGGTATGACTGCTGTGTCCAGCAGCAGGGGTGACTTCTGTGTCCAGCAGCCCTACCCAGCTCATGGACCAAAACAGCCGTTATACCTCCTGCCATCATCCCTCTAGTCTCTATGGCTGGGTGGACCACAGGGCCTTGGACCAGGTGGGGACCCTGGTCCTGAAGTCCCTGAGCCTCTGGGACTACTCCCAGGGACCTGGTTCACAGATCAGGTTCCCTGGACACAAGGCCACCACCTGCTCTCAGTGATGGAGCAAGGGCCTGGTTGGGGAGGGGGCCCTGGCCCGGAGTGCTGCAGGGTCCACTGGACTGGGAGTTCCTGGAGATAGGCCACTACCAACTCCACCACCTCTGAGTAGAGCCTCACTCCTCAGAGGTGGAGGAAAACATGGGATCGGTTTTCTTTTCTGTGTGTAGAAACTGAGGCACACGAGGGAAGTGCTAAGACTAAACCAGGAAAGAAACCTAGCCCTGGAAAGAGATAGCTCCTGTGTGTGTGTGTGTGCGCGCACGCACACGCGCGTGCATGTGCAGGGCACAGCAATGTCACGGGCCCCCAGAGCTGTCCATATTCCCTCACGGGGTATCTGGTTCCTAAGACCATCCAGCAGGGCCTGCTGTATGGTAAGCTCAAGGTCAAGTTGTCTGTAGCCCCAGCACAGCTGGCAGCCCAAGTGCAGTAAGAAAATCCCAGGGCAGGTCTGGAGAAGTGGTGTAGGGGTTCAGGAGCTTGCCTGTAAAGCCTAACCACCCGGATTCTATTCCTCAGCGCACATGTAAAGCCCGATGCACAAAGTGGTGCTTGCATCTGGAGGTTGTTTGCAGTGGCTAGGGGCCCTGGCACACCCATTCTTCCCCCTTCCCCTTCCCCCTCTCTATTTCTTCTTCTTTTTTTTTTTTTTTTTTTTTTTTGAGGCAAGCCCAACAGACTGCCTTTTTTTTTGATGCGGGGGAGGGGAGAAGGGAGAAGAGAGACAACTGGCGTGCCAGGGCTCTATTTCTTCCTGCTAATAAATAAATTCATTAAAAAAAATCCCATACCATCCAGTGAGTTGTTGGTCAGGGAGGTTCCTGATGCCTCCAAAACATTATAGGCCATTGCTAAGGCCCTTGGTTTCCCACCAGGAATAGATTGTAAGACCCTATTGCTGAGGACTCCACATACTTGGGCTGCAAGGCCACTGAGAAACCCTGCTGGAACCGAGCTGATAACCTCCTCCATGTAGACCAGCTGACAGAAAGCTGAAAGAAGCCATTCTACATGCAGTTCAATGGGAGAGAGATACCACCAGTAATGATACTCAACAGTGGACAGTGTAAGCCTTATATTTGGCCAGCCAGGAAAAATGAGCCAACGGGTGCAATAGTGGCACATCTATCATGGTGGAAACCAAGTGCCCTCCAATTGGACTGGAGGCCCGCTCCATGGGAAGGAATACATCCCTGATACTGAAAGCTTAAAACAGGGGTAGTCATGAGCCCTAGGCATGTAACATCTGCTGATGTCTGGATAAATGTATATACTATGCTTAACAAACTGCCCAGTAAGCACTTCTCTTAATATTCATACCCTTATATTAATGCTACTCTCACTTTGGGTAGAGAATCTTCTCTTTTCAGATGGCAGTGACCTTGGGACGACTCAGAAGGTATTATAGTGCTGGAAAGAAGTGACTGGAATACTGAGTACATCTCAGTCACACCTTCCAAGGCTCAGGGTCTAATGCGGAAGAGGTGGCAGAAAGAATGTAAGAGCCAAAGGAAGGGTAGGACTCCTTACAATGTGCTCCCTCCAGACATAAACTGACCTGGATATCCATGACCTCATAGTGCCTGACACTACCTACACAAGACCATTATAAGAGGAAGAAAAGATCATGACATCAAAATAAAAGAGAGACTGATTGAGAGGGGGAGGGGATATGATGGGGAGTGGAGTTTTAAAGGGGAAAGTGGGGGGAGGGGAGTACTACCATGGGACATTTTTTACAATCATGGAAAATGTTAATAAAAATTGAGAAAAAAAAAATCCCAGGGCCATTCCAAGCATGGTGCTAATGGCCTTTAATCCCAGCACTTGGAATGCTGAGGTAGGAGAATTATTGTGAGTTCCAGGTCAGCTTGGGCTACAGAATGAGTTCTAGGTCAGCCTGGGCTAGAGTGAGACCCTAACTCTGGGAAAAAAATAAAATGTCCCAGGGCCTCTTCCAAGCTCCAGGGCCTTTGGAAAGAAACCTGAGGTCCAGGAGCCCAGTCTGAGAGGCGGAGCCAGGCTCTTTCCTTCCCAGCCTTCCCCGTGAGGGTAACAGCAACCCTCAGAAGTTCTACCAGAGCTGCCTGCAGGCCCCTCCCTCAGCAGGTGGACTTTTATTGCCCAGAGAACAGCAAATCACTTTCCTACCATAATGGGGATGAACAAGCACTTAATTACAAGGCCAGGAGACAGCACAATTATTAATCTTAAAAGGCACAGCCCCGTCCTGAGACCGTGTTTGGAATATCCCAGGCTCATGGGGCCCAGGAACTGCCGTGTCAGCTCCAGCGAACCAGGAAGGAAAAAAAAAAAAAAAACTGAACTGGCCAAGCTCAAAGATGGGTGGGGGAGGGGCATAGCACACTGAGGCTGGGGGACTTCCAAGAGTCCCAGGACCTAGGAGCTACTGGGGGCTCCAACATCTCTCTTCTTCAATGGGAGGCCCAGGAAGATGGGTCTGGGCTCACAGGGAACTAGAAGGCCAAAGCTCTTGGATCCCCAGAGGTGGCATGTTACTGAGGTGTGACCCTAGCAACCTCTATGTCCATAAGGGTCAACTCTGGCTGAGGACTGGGGCCAATCAGAGCTCACACAACTGCCAATACCACTCCCAAGAATGGGGGTCCACTGCCCTGTGTGTGCTCAGGGCCAAGGAGCTTGGGCTGAGGAGGGTCCATGTCTGTAGCCACTCGTCCAGCCAGAGCAGGTGTTGACGGGCAGCATTAGCCAGGTGTGGAAAGGGACATCGCAGAGGAGCTGGAGGTACTTGTGACCAAAGCAGCTTCCAGGGTCCAGTGTAGAGGACCCTAAGGGCAGTAAGACCCCGGCCAGATCCATGGAGTAGACTCAGAGGGACACCAGCTTCCGCTTACAGGCCTACACAGGTACCTGAGTCCTCAGGACTCAGTGATGTTTCATGTCTCCTCCCACGGCCAGTGTCCTGCGTGGTTTCAAAGTTACCAGCTCCCCAGAGTTCCTTCATAGCTCCTAAGGTGTCATTGAGCCCTGGGGTCCCCTCAGTTCTTACAGTCTAAGGGGACTCAGGGACTACAGAAGTGGCAGGAGGGCTATAGCTCTTTATAGATGGAGACACGGAGGGATGGCACCCTGAGGGTGCAGTCAGCTCTGGAGGGAGGCCGGCAAGCAGCCTGGTGCCAGGCCGGGCAGCTTGTGTGAACTGCCTGCGAAGCAAGCTGGCGGCTGGCGGCGCTTGGCAGGCGGCGGCGGGGGTGTTTGCAGACTGCCGCCGACAGCTTCGCAGCTGAAACTGCCCTGGGTAAACACAGGAGTACGCCGTGCCCACAGGCACTTGTGGGGAGCTAGAGGCAAAGAGAGCTGTTCTGGGGAGTCTGGAACCTCCCAAGCATTTGCTGCCACTCCCCCCCCCACACCCCGACTCCCTGCCTAGGCTCAACTTGGGCTCTGGCTTCAAGGCTGGCTCCCAGCTTCCCATCTGTGGAACTCTACAGCAAGCGGAAATGGGGAGTCCTGATGTGGGCGACACGAAAGGCAGGAGGCGGGTTAGAGAGATTGCTCAGTGGTTAAGGCGCTGGCCTGCAAAGCTGAAGGACCCAGGTTTGAGTCCCCAGGACCCACGTAAGCCAGATGCACAAAGCGGCATGTATTTCTGGAGTTTGTTTGAAGTGGCTGGAGGCCCTGGAGCATTCTCTCCCTCTCTTTCCTCCTCCTCTTTCTTTCTCTCTCAAATAAATAAATAAATACATTAAAAAAGAAAAGAAAGCTAGGAGAAGATGAGAGTGCCCTGGGCTTCTTGTCTGGCTCTCAGGGTCCTGTTCTACAAGCTGTCCTTCTGAATAGACTCTCCCCTGTCTGTGACCCAAAGTCCCAACTCCTGCACAGGCTGCCTGGAGGTGCCCATAGGTTGGGGTTCTCCTCCCCAGTCTGCATCCCAACCTCTAGGGCCCGACATACCCCCAGAGGCTGCTGCAAACACCTCAGGCCAACTGGCAGAACTTCTGCAAGGTGGACTGGGTGCACACAGGTGGGGCAGGTTACTGTAATGGCAGAGATCACCAGAATTCATTGTTGTTTGTATGGTTTTCCTACAGTGCTGGGGATCAAACCCAGGGCTTCATGTGTGCTAGGCAAGGGTTCTGCCACTGAGCTGTATCTATCTCCATCTTCACCTGTCTATAGTGTGTATGTGTGTGTGTGTCTATGTGTGGTATGGTGTGTGTGATTCATGGTGTATGCACACCTGTGTGCAGATGCTTCCACCCCATGGGTATATGTGCAGAAGCCAGAGGAGAACATTAGGTGTCTTTCTCTTGTCCCTCATTTGTGTATTTCCTTGAGAGAGGGCCTCTGCCTCAACCTGGAGCTCCTGTTAGCAAGTCCCAAGGTTTCTTTGTTCCCATGAACTGTGGTTACAGACAAGCTTGGCCACACGGGGCCACGCCCAATTTTTTTTTTTTTTGTTTGTTTGTTTTGGTTTGGTTTCTCAAGGTAGGGTTTCACACTAACCCAGGCTGACTTGGAACTCACTATGTAGTCTTAGGGTGGCCTCGAACTCACGAAGATCCTCCTACCTCCGCCTCCCAAGTACTGGGATTAAAGGCATTTTCCACCACACCAGCTACACCAACTTTATTTTTTTTATGCCCAACATTTCACATGAGTTCTGCGGAGTTGAACTTGGCAGTCTCTAACCAAGACGCTTTCATGCTTGCTCCGTAAGTGCTCTTAACCGCTGAGCGTCTCCTTAGTCCCATACTCCTATGTTCAATGTGACAATCTCGAGCAAGATGTCAAGGACAGTACCAGTACCGTGTGTAGGTGAGCTCTGACCACTGCGGGCCCTCCTTGGGACCCTCCCCAGCCTTCAGGTCAGGCCATCCCATCTCATCCCAGTCCCAGAGACAGCTCATGCTGACCCCTGCCTTGTTCCTTATGTCAGTTTTGGTGTGCCCTGGATGGTGGGGTATCTCTGCTATGCATATGCGGCTGGAGGCTGAGGCCCTATCAGCTTTCCCAAGGTCCCCACATCAGAATGCACACCTGAGGGTCAGCCTGGTCCCAACACACTTGGCATGAATTTCCACGTGGGGGTTGAGTGTGGTGGCCAGTGAGGGGCACGATGCAGGTCTTTGCTGGGGCTGGGCATGTCCCTCCCTCTGGACTCTCCTGGGCCTGTTCCCCTGTGGGCTTGGCTCCGTCTCTGAGAAAAGCAGACTGAAGTGGTTTCTGCCGCTGTCCCCGGCACCAGCGTCCCCTTTACAAAGGAGTACAATGAGGCTCGGGAAGGCCAATGGTGTCCAGCCCTTGAATCATAATGGGTAAGTGCCCCCAAGAACATCATTTTGCCTAACCCAGGGGACAACAGGGCAAGCAAGGCCTTGAGCTCACCAAGCCCCAACTTTGTGGGAATACTAATCTTTTTGTTTTCTTTGAGGCAGGGTCTCACTCCCTCTATAGTCTCAGACCGGTCTTGAAGTCTTGGAGATCTTCCTGCCTCTGCCTCCTGAGTGCTGGGGATTAAAGGCATGTGCCACCACATCCAGCTTTGATTTAATACACACACACACACACACACACACATATATGTAGATATATATTGGTTTTTTGAGCTAAGGTTTCACTCTAGTCTAGGCTGACCTGGAATTCACTATGTAGTTTCAGGGTGACCTTGAACATACAGTGATCCTCCTACCTCTCCCTCCGGAGTGCTGGGATTAAAGCAATGTTCCAACATGCCCAACCCTTCTGACATATTTTTAAAAAGATATTTATTTATCTGCAAGGAGAGAGAGAGAGAGAGAGAGAGAGAGAGAGACAGACAGACAGACAGACAGACAGTGACACAGAGGGAGAATGAATGGGCATACCAGGACCTCTTGCCACTGCAAATGAACCCCACCACTTTTGCATCTGGCTTTATGTGAGTACTGGGGAATCAAACCTGGGTCGTGAGGCTTTGCAGGCAAGTGCCCTTATCTGCTGATCCATCTCTCCAGTCCCGGAAAGACTGACCTAAATATACAAATTGTTGTGAAAAGTAACAATATAGCATTTGAAAAAAAAAATACAGGTGCCTATAAAACCACAGTGAGAGCTGAGAAGAAGGAACATATTCAAGTCTGTCATCACGCTAGGTTGTGGCCCGGATCAAGGAGACACCCCCACGTGAGATGTTAAACCTGCATTTCAGACTGTGGTAGAGCAGCCAGAGCAAGAAGGAAGGTGGTCCTGGCTGGCAGAGGGACTAGCAGGAACAAAGGCCCTGTGGCAAGGACAAAGAGAAGGAGACCAGCGAAGAGGAGCAGAGGGACTGGAGAGGGGACAGAGCTGGGTGAGGGTGTGACGCCAGCACCAGCATGGAGGAAAGGGAGGTGTGGTGGTTGGAACGTGCAATGTCCCCCATAGACTTGTGTGATTGTGATTAAGCCTCATACTCGATCCACAGCTGGTGTGAGCCTTTGGGAGGTGGGTCCCTGCGAGAGGTGTGTGGCTGCGGAGGTCTTGGGTTGTTACGACCATCCTCACTTGCTCGGCACGTTTACTTCTTCCTCCCTGCTGAAGAAAAAGATGCGGTGCCTGGCTGTCAGCTGCTGCCATACCTACCTTCGTTAAAGTTCCCCTGCAAACTGTAAGCTGGACATAAATTGTTTCCTTCTACCAGCTGCTTCTGATGGGGTATTTGTCCCAGCAACCAGAAGCTAACTGCTACAGGAGGATTGGCAGAGAAAACATAAAATACCCAGTTAGGTGTGAATTTTAAATTTTAAAATTTTTATTTATTTGAGAGAGGGAAAGAGGCAGAGAGAGAGAAAGAATGGGTGTGACAGGGTTTCCAGCCACTGCAAACGAACTCCAGGTGCATGTGTTTCCTTGTGCATCTGGCTTTTGTGGGTCCTGGGGAACCGAATTGAGGTCCTTTGGCTTTGCAGGCAAGCGCCTTAACCGCCTTAACCGCTAAGCCATCTCTCCAGCCCACGTGTGAATTTTAAATAACAAGTTATGTGTTTGTTTGTTTATTTATTTATTTGCAAGGAGAGAGAGAGACGAAAAATGGGCACGCCAGGGCCTAGTGCCACTGCAAATGAATTCCAGGCACGTGTGCTACTTTGTGCTCTGGTTTTACGTGGGCACCAGGGAATCAAACCTAGGCCTTCAGGCTTGGCAAGCAAGTGCCTTTAACTGCTAAACCATGTCTCTACTCCTGTGTTTGTTTTGTGGTTTCTTTAATTTATTTTTAAATTTTATTTACCTATTTATTTGAGAGCGACAGACACAGAGAGAAAGACAGATAGAGGGAGAGAGAGAGAATGGGCGCGCCAGGGCTTCCAGCCCCTGAAAATGAACTCCAGACGCGTGTGACCCCTGTGCATCTGGCTAACGTGGGACCTGGGGAACCGAGCCTCGAACCGGGGTCCTTAGGCTTCACAGGCAAGCGCTTAACCGCTAAGCCATCTCTCCAGCCCTTCTTTAATTTTTTAAATGTATTTTATTTATTTGAGAGAGTATGTGTGTGTGAGAGAGAGAGAGAGAGAGGAAGAGTCAGATAGAGAGAGAATGGGTGTGCCAGGGCCTCCAGCCACTGCACACAGACTCCCAACACATGTGCCCCCTTGTGCATCTGGCTCATGTGGGTACTTGGGAATCAAACCTGGGTCCTTAGGCTTCGCAGACAAGTGCCTTAACCGCTAAGCCATCTTTCCAGCCCCTGTGTTTGTTTTTTTGAGACATGGTCTCACTAGGCTGGCTTCGGATTCCGGGGTTCCCAGTGTTCTTCCTGCCCCAGCCTGTTGAGTAGCTGGGACTACAGAGGTGTACCCTGTGCCCAGCTAATAAAAGAATTAATACAAGCATATTCTAAAATTGTGTGGTCCATACTTGAACTAAAATTTTATTTGTATGATATGCAAATTTATATTATGTTCTGGTTGTTTTGTTTTGGGATGGAGTCTCATGTAGCTCAAGGTTGGCCCAGGATTTTTTGTTTTATTTTTTATTCATTTAAGAGAAAGAGAGAAAGAAGCAGATAGAGAGAGAGGACATACCAAGGCCTTCAGACTGCAAACAAACTCCATATGTATGCATCACCTTGTGCATCTGGCTTATGTGAGTCCTGGGAAATCGAACTTGGATCCTTTGGCTTTGTAGGCAATTGCCTTAACTACTAACTAATCTTTCTAGCCCTTGAGCTTTTCTTTTCTATTTTTCTTTGATTTTTCTTTCTTTTTCTTTTTTGTTTTTTTTTTTTGTTTTTTGATGTACGGTCTTGTTGTAGCCCAGGCTGACCTAGAACTCCCTATGTGGTCTCAGGCTGTCCTTGAACTCACAGTGATCCTTCTACCTCTGCCTCCCGAGTGCTGGGATTAAAGGCATGCACTATCATACCTGGCTTCCTTGAGCTTTAAAAAATATAATATTTATTTGTTTATTGGATAGAGAAAATGGCAGAGAGAAGGAGAGGAGAGCAGGGAGAGAAGGGACATGCCAGGGCCTCAGGCCACGGCAGAGAACTCCAGATGCAGGCACCACCTTGTGCATTTGGCTTATGTGAGTACTGGGGAATCGAATCTGAATCTTAGGCTTCACAGGCAAGTGCCTTTTCCACCAGACCATCTCTCCAGCCCCCAGCCTTGGGCTGTTGATCCTTCTGCCTCCACCTTCTTAGTGCTGTGATCCAACCTAGGGCTTCATGCATGCCAGGCAGGTGCTCTACCCACTGGGATATCCCCTGGTCCTACGTTCTGCATCTTAATTTGTGATAGCTTGCTCCCCTTCCTGGGGTGACTGGTTTGAGAACACTCACCTAGTCACAGGATAGACTCCTGTGCACATCGCACTGCTGCGGCCCCTCTCTCCTGGTTCTGGGCTCCTGGGTCCCAGCGAAGTAGGAAAGTGCTAAGCCTGGCCCCACTCAGAGCCGCTCATTACCCACAGGAAATCGAGCCTTTACTCCGCTCCCGGCCAGGCTTCCAACCAGGCCCAAGATATGGCTGTCTTGCTGGCATGAGCAGAGAGCTAGTCGGCCCTCGGGCCATCCAGCACTGCCACCTGACCACCCCGCACAGAGGCCACTGGATTCCCCCAAAACAGGTGATAAGTGTCCACCAATCAGATCTATTATTAACAGTGCATGTGCTACTTACGGGAAGCCTGAGCAGTGCACCCTATGAGGAGAGATGATGTTTCTTCTAGCCTGGAGGCTGCCTATGGCCCCCTCTCCTTTTCCTGGAGGGACAAGATGATCAAATGTATTGTGGGCACAAGATCAGTAAGCACTTAGCAGCCTCTGGGCTGGCTCTGAGGGGAAGTGGAGGGGAGGCTGGGGTGGGTTGGTCTGTAGGGCTCCAGGAATCATACCTTCCCCCATGGGGTAAGCAGGTCTGTGGGGAGAGGGGACACACAGAAGCCAGCACAGGGGGTGGAAAGAAATGGGAAAGTCCCTCCTCCTGCACCCCTCAGCAAAGCTTTGCTCCAGGGAAGGACCCAAGGAGCCCCTCTATGAGCTGGGGACCTGGAATTCACTATGTAGTCTCAGAGTGGCCTCAAACTCACGGCGATCCTCCTACTGCTGCCTCCCAAGTGCTGGGATTAAAGGTGTGTGCCACCACACCTGGCTTTCTTTTATTTATTTATTTTTTATTTATTTACTTGTAAGGAGAGAGAGAGAAGAGAAGAGAGACAAACAGGGAGAGAAAAAGGGCACACTAGGGCCTCCAGCCACTGCAAACAAATTCCAGACACACATGCTCCTTGTGCACCTGGCTTACATGGGTCTTGGGGAATTGAACCTGAGTCCTTTGGCTTCACAGGCAAACGCCTTAACCATTAAGCCATTTCTCCAGCCCTTTCTTTTAATTTTTTAAAATATAATTTTATGTATTTGCAAGCAGAGGGAGAGACAGAAAGAGAGGGAAGGAGGGAGGGATGGAGAGAGAGAATGAGCCTACAAGAGCCTCTTGCCACTGTGAAGGAACTCCAGATACATGTGCCACTTTGTGCATCTGGCTTTATGTGGATACTGGGGAATCGAACCCAGACCATCAGGCTTCACAGGCAAGAGCCTTTAACTGCTGAGACATCTCTCCAACCCTCTCCTGTGGATTCTGTTGCCGCAACAGGCATCGGCCTTTCCACTGCCTGCTGGACGTCAATATTCAAAAATAATCGATGAGTCTTTAGTTCCCATACAATAACCGTCTCATTAAATCTAAATTTAATGTGCATGTGGAATCCTGAATTTAGTGTCCCCACACAGCCATCTGCTCAGCTGGTCTGCTCTAAATACAAATGCAGCAAGCATGTCACTCACAACAGCTCAGTCAACCACAGTGCCTGGGTCAGCGCCCACCCCAGCTTCTCTAGGTTCAGGCTGGCTCTGTAGATATCGCCCTTGTGAGGCCTAGCAGAAAAGAGGCTGCCTTGGGCCTGGCACTCAAGGCAGCTGGAGCTGTCTGCTCTGCCCAGACTCATCCGGGGCTGAGACCACCAGACCACACTGGAGCTCCGTCCTTTGTCCTCCGGCTTCATCTCTGCCTGCTCATACCACCCTCAGGACCTGCGTGGGCAGTGTCAGGCCTTCTCTGGCTGTGACCCTAGGCTATCTTCCTCCTTAGATGCATGCCAGGTGACTTCAGGTATCCCTTCTTTGGAAGTCCATTCTGGCTACCTGAAGGCCTGGCTGCCATGGCCAGTGTTAGTCAAACTCAACTCAGAGCTGTGAGCCCTAGGTTAGAGTATGCTTTTCTTCTTTCTTTTTCTTTTCTTTTTTTTTAAAAATATATCTTATTTATTTATTTATGAGCAAGAAAGAGAGACAAGAGAGGCAGACAGAGAAAGAGCAAATGGGCATGCCAGGACCTTCAGCCACTGCAAATGGACTCTAAATGCATGTGCCACCTTGTGTATCTGGCTTATGTGGGGAATTGAACCTGGGTCCCGAGGCTTTACAGGCAAGTGCCTTAACTGCTAAGCCATCTCTCCACCCCAGAATGTAGCTTTTCTGGGCATCCACGTGACTTGAAGTAGCTCACATTATCCATATGAAGGGGACAAGACCCTTGGGTGGGAGAAAGGCTGGGAAGGATATGCAGGGGACTCAGCGTTTCCAGCTTGGAAGGGGCAAGATCGATTGGGTGGGGCCCTTGATTGGCTGGCCAATGGCCCATTATATTCTATGACCTACTCCCTGCCCCCTAGGCTTTCTAGAAATTGCCCTAGCTGGCATAATCCTTGTCCTTGCAGAGTGGGAGCAAGTGGTCTGGCTAGGACCAGAGGAGTCCTGGCCCCCTGGGGCTCCCCTGGGCACACACTCCATGCCACCTTCTTCACCACCACCCTGATGAACTGCTGGCATTCCATCCAGCTATTCTTTCCTGCATGGAGACCCCAGCCAACAAAGCTGCATCACACCCCTGCATAGGGATGAGTTTGGAAGGCATCCAGGGACTCACACCTTCCTACCCACAATGCCCAGCAGGCCAGCAGATTACCCTTCCTTGCACAAGCCAGAAGAGCGGGGTGCACCGGTTTACAAGCACTAGGCTCCACTGTATCAGTTAAATATGTATATATTACAGTTATTTTTTTGTTCGTTTTTCAAGATAGGGTCTCACTCTAGCCCAGGCTGACCTGGAATTCACTATGTAGTCTCAGGGTGGCCTTGAACTCACAGTGATCCTTCTACCTCTGCCTCCCAAGTGCTGGGATTAAAGGTGTGCGCCACCACACCCGGCTCGTTACAATTATTTTCTAATTGCTGTGAACAAATACCCAACCAGAAGCAGAAGCAACTTAAGGAAGGAAAAGTGCTTTATTTGGCTTATGTATATATTTTTTTCTTTTCTTTTCTTTTTTTTTTTTTTTTTTTTGAGGTAGGGTCTTGCTTTATCCCAGGCTATCTGGAACTCACTATGTAGTCTCAGGCTGGCCTCAAACTCACGGCAATCCTCCTACCTCTGCCTCCCAAGTGCTGAGATTAAAAGCTTGTGCCACCAAGCCTAGCTTGGCTTACAGTTTTTGGGGGGGGAAGCTTCACGGTGGGGAAGACATGGTGGTGGGAGCAGGAGCAGAACCACTCACTTCTTCAATGAGCCAAAAATCAGAGAAAGAATAGGAAGTGGGGCTGGGCCACACCCTCAGTGACCCACTTCCTCCAGCAAGGCTCTACCTCCTAAAGGTTTCACAACCTTCCCAGAGAGCGTCACCAGTCAGGGACCAAGTGTTCAGAAATGAGTCTATTGGGCACATTTCCCATTTAAACCACAGCAACTCTCACCAGTGCAGGGTGGAGAGTAAGGACAGGCCAGACTCAAGTTTTCCATCACACTGCATGGCCCACTAGCTATGAGGTGGTTGTTGTGTGTGTATGCATGTGCGTGTGTGTGTGTATGCATGCGCGTGTGTGGTAAAATACACCAAACCATCTCACCCATGTCTGCTGCAGAGTTCGGTGGCGTTAGTGTGGGTCTCTCACGCTACGCTGCCCCACTCCCGTTCCTCCTGCCTTCCTCCAGCGCCCTGCACCACTCCTCTGCTGTCTTGCTATGGCTTTGCTTGTTGTAGACTTTTCCAGAAAATGGAATTGCATTACGTGTGCGGGAGATCAGCTTCCTTCACTCAGCCTTGCATTCCCAAGGCTCGTCAGCGTGGTTACGCTTCCTGTAAGGACTCCGGTCAGGCTACCTGGTCACACTGGTCAGGCTAGCCCGTGTGTCCGTCTTGTCAAAAGTGCTTGGCTCTTGTGAACTGTATCACTACTCACGGACTGCCTGTGGATCTCCCGTGTCTGTACTTACAGTACAGCTACCAGAGTACATGGTGACCCTGCGTCACCGTTTGAGGGGCTGTCAGACCCACCATCGCACATGCTCACTGGCCCTGACACATGCATGGAGCAGGCATCTTGGATCCTCGACTTTCCTGTCTGATGAGTGGGAATGATCTCATCCTGCAGATGGCTCCCTGGCATGGGAGGAAGAGCCAAGAAGTGGGGGACGGAGTCCACCACGCAAAGGGAGCCCTGTGTGACTGTGGGAACCACTGGGCTGGTGGGTGGAACACATGCCCCACCTGTTATAATAACCCAGTGTCCTTGGGACCTGGGTTATAAAGGGCAGTGTTGGCAGCACCAGGGGGCTGGCTGAGCTGCCTTCAGATCATGGGAGTTTCTGAAGGAGGGGTGTGGTCACTGCTCCAGAGAGCTGCACTGACCTCAGTGGGACTTCAGTCCCAATCATTCCCGCAGGGCCTGAACCCATCTGATGCTTCAGGTGGACCCTCCCTTGGGGTGGCCACAGGGAACTGACCTCTTCCCCCATACACTGTCATGAGCGTGTGGTGCCACACTAGTGTCCACTGCCCACAGAGTCACATGGGCATTGCTGTCCTTCCTGGAGGACAAAGTTGAAGGCCGGAGCCTGGGAGGGAGAAGGCTGCATACAGTGGTGCCAGCCGCTGCGGGAGTAAGGGGCGAAGGTCCTGATCTGGTCTAGTCCACCTGTCAGCAAAGGGGGAACAGCAGAGGCCTCGGAGACCCTAGTCCTTCATAGTGTCACTCCGTCCTTGGCCTCCCACTCTTCAATGTTTTGCTCTCTTTGGGGAGGGCAAGACTGAGAGTCAAGGTGGCAGTACCTCCCTCTCCCCCCTTCCTTCCTTCTTCCTTCTCCCCCTCCCTTTCTTTCATTTTTCATTTTTCAAGGTACAGTCTCGCTCTGGCCCAGGCTGACCTGGAATTCACTCTGTAGTCTCAGGCAGGCCTCGAGCTCCCGGTGATCTTCCTCCCTCTGTCTCCTGAGTGCTGGGATCGAAGGCGTGCTGAGATTCTTCAGGCCCTAGTGGGCCTTGATTAGCAGCTGACCTCTGGCTCGGAATCCCCAACCAGGCATTCATCAGGTGCATACCATTCTCCAAGTGTTGATAGGCTTTTCTCAAAAGTTGACCTTGCTGGGCGTGGTGCCATATACCTTTAATCTCAGCACTCGGGAGGCAGAGGGAGAGGATCACTGTGAGTTTGAGGCCAGCCTGAGACTATATAGTGAATTCCAGGTCAGCCTGGGCTACAGCAAGACCCTACCTCAAAAAAAGGGGGGCTGGGGAGATGGCTTAGTGGTTAAACACTTGCCTGTGAAGCACAAGGACCCTGGATCGAGGCTTGACTTCCCAGGACCCACGTTAGCCAGATGCACAAGGGGGCACATGCATCTGGAGTTCGTTTGGAGGCCCTGTCACGTCCATTTTTTTTTTCTCTCTCTCTGTATATATCTGCCTCTTTCTCTGTCACTCTCAAATAAATAAATAAAAATGAATAAAAATAAAAATAAGGGCTGGAGAGATGGCTTAGCGGTTAAGCGCTTGCCTATGAAGCCTAAGGACCCTGGTTCGAGGCTCGGTTCCCCAGGTCCCACATTAGCCAGATGCACAAGGGGGCGCACGCGTCTGGAGTTCGTTTGCAGAGGCTGGAAGCCCTGGCGCGCCCATTCTCTCTCTCTCCCTCTATCTGTCTTTCTCTCTGTGTCTGATGCTCTCAAATAATAAAAAAATAAATAAATAAAAAATTTAAAAAAAAATAAAAAATAAAAAAATAAAAATAAAAATAAAAAAATAAAAAAGGAAGGGTAGGACTCCTTACAATGTGCTCCCCCCAGACACAAAATGGCCTGGATATCCATGACCTCACAGTGCCTGACACTACCTACACAAGATCATCATAATAGGAGATAAAGATGATGACATCAAAATAAAAGAGAGACTGATTGAGAGGAGGAGGGGATATTATGGAAAGTGGAGTTTCAAAGGGGAAAGTGGGGGGAGGGAGGGCATTACCATGGAATATTTTTTATAATCATGGAAGTTGTTAATAAAAAAAGAATTTGAAAAGAAAAAAAGTAAAATAAAAAAGTAAAATATATTTTTAAAAATTGTCACTTAAGCCTCTCGTGCAGTGGGTATCAGGGTGACCTCAAGTGACCGGAGAAGCCAGATCAGAGGTGCCACCTAAGGAAGGGGTGAGCAATTAGGAGCCCCCTGTGCCTCTCAGCCTGACGCCAGGACTCTGAGTTAGGGCTGAAACTGATCTCTGATAGCTGAGGGCCTGGCACCCCTCCCCCAGGCAAGCAATTCCTCTGAAAGTTTTACACATTTTTTTTTTCAGAGCTGGTTCTCTGCCCGGATCACAGCCATGGTCTCCCCAGTAATTGACTGCTCTCTAATCAAATTGATTTTCATTCCAGAGAGTCCTGCCACCAGCCTCCGTTCCAGGAATGGTATTTTGAGCCGTCGGTGCTTGGTACAGATGTATAACCCAAGAGCAAGTAGCAGAGGGCACCGTGGGCCTCTGCCAATCCAGTGAAAGCTAAATGGCCGGAGCTTTTAGGCCTAATAATTTGTTTCCCACTCAGGAAGGGTCATGTGCCGGCCAATCAGCCATCAGAGTGAAGAGAGGGTTTTGTGCTATCTGCAGGGGGCTGTGCGTCTCACTTCCTTCCCAGCCTAGTCTCTTCCCTCTCCCACCCTGGGAAGCCACCCAGTCCCCTTCCACACCCACAGTCCAGACTACCCTCGGCAGTAGCCCTGCATGGATCTATGTGTGCCGCTAGGCCGGGGACTCTCCTGAAGTCCTCGTATGGGCAAGCCTGAGGTTCTGTGTCAACCCATGGTGCTTCGGGTCTCCTTGACCCACTGGTCCAGAGGTGACTTCACAGTGCTGAGGATGGAGCATGGATGTCAGGTCCCTAACACCCTGTGTTTGGTGCCCTCTGAAAGACCCAGGGCCTCTTCAGTCAGGGCCAAGCCAAGCGTGTCTAAGCCACCCCAAGAGACTTCAGAGTAGGGATCCTACATCCTTCTCGGCCCTTCATCCCCTACTGGGGCCAATGCTCATCACGTTTCATTCCCTCCTCAGATGGAGGCGAGAAAGACAGCCAATCAAAAGGCCCTAGGGCTACCCTGCCACCCCCTCCTCAGACCCTGTCTGGTCCTGCGGCACTTCCAGACAGAAGAGCCAGGAGTCCTGGGCTGGAGCCGGGAAAGGCTTCCTTCCTGCACCTGGAACTGACCAGCTAGGTGCTGTAGGGGCCACCAACCTCCCCAGCCCTCAACTGTGGTATCGCTATGGTGGGAGTGTGACAATGGGAGATGGCTTCCTCGTAAGAGGTCGAATGAGGGTGCCTGGTGGATTGGGAGTTCCCCGAGAGTGGGCAGTCAGCACTCAGAGAATACAGAGGAGGAGGGAGCTCATGGAGCCCAAAGTCCCGACTCTACTGTCGGGCTGCTCGTCCTAAATGCAGCTTCCCCGCAGCTCAAGTCCTGTACTTGGAGACCGAGGTAGAGCAGTCGCCAGTCCGTGGGATGCAATGGAGGAGACAAGCTTCGGCTGGGGCCTCCTGCCTCTATGTTAGTGTACCTAGGGTCAGCTGGTTCAGGGTCACAGCTCACAGGCCAGCCCCCATCCCAGGTGGTCTCCGCTGGCTCTATGGCCTGGCAATGGCCACAAGAACCTGAAACTGAGGCTGGAAGCAGGTGGTACCCTAGGTCATGATCAGCCTGTCCTGGGAGAACAGATGGCCTATGCCCCTATACTGGTGACTCGGCCTCTACAGCACTAAGATGGGTCTGGCCTCTTTTCTCTACCTTTCCCCCCATTCAAACACAGCAACAAATGCTGCTTCATAGCTACAGCCAGGCAGCAGGGATCGATAGGCTAGCTCAACCTCCAGACCCATCCCTAGGTAGGGTAAGTCCTACAGCTGAGGCATGAGAGAAATGTGGCCCATGTTTCTGCCTTTGGAGCAGAGAAAAAAAAAAATCTCGAAAGCCAGGCGTGGTGGCGCATGCCTTTAATCCCAGCACTTGGGAGGCAGAGGTAGGAGGATTGCCGTGAGTTCAATGCCACCCTGAGACTACGTACTGAATTCCAGGTTGGCCTGAGCTAAAGTGAGACCCTACCTCAACAAATGAAAAAAAAAAAATCTTGAACTTTTTTTTTCCAAATGGTAACATCAATACTTTATTTATATTTATTTATTTGAGAGAAAAATGCAGAGGGAGGGAGGGGGGAGAAAGGAAGAAAATGGGTGTGCTGGGGTCTCCATCCTCTGCAAATGAACTCCAGACGCATGCACCACCTTGGGCATCTGGTTAATGTGGGCCCTGGGGACTCAAACTGAGGTCCTTTGGCTTTGCAGGCAAATGATTTAACTGCTAAGCCATCTCTCCAGCCCCAATGTCTAACTTTTATTTGGTCAGTGCCCAACCCCATAGCAAAATAAGAGCCATAAAGACAGCAATCTGGAGGATGAGTCCCCGGGGCCTCAAAACAAAGGGTTCTATGGATCTATAAAAGTGGGGACAGCTGGGCATGGTGGCGCACGCCTTTAATCCCAGCACTTGGGAGGGCGGAGGTAGGAGGATCGCCACGAGTTCGAGGTCACCCTGAGAATACAGAGTGAATTCCAGGTCAGCCTGGGCTAGAGTGAGACCCTACCTCGAAAAAAAAGAAAGAAAGAAGAAAAGAAAAAAGATGGGGACAAATATCCCACCAGAAAACAGGCAGAGGACACTGGACTTTTCAGAGATGGAGGGTCAAGTGGCCCACGGACCTGCAGGTTGACCAGCGTAGGTCAGACAGTTGTTCTGGTGTTCAGTAGATATGACTTTACTGCACTGGGGTTACTTGGGGGAGAAAATGGGCAGCAGAGACTTCCCACTGGGTGGAGGGAGGGGACAGTTCTCTTTAAGGATGATAGTTGTAACAGAGAAGTATAGGAAGGGAAAGTGACAGGGGCCTCCCAGGCCATAAGGCTCACGGCCCTGGGGTGTGGGCTGGAGCAGCAGCCCATCCCCGTCCCATCTGAGAGCCAGCCCCACACAGAAGTCCTGCCTCTCAACTCCTCACCCGGCTCTGCGCCCTGACAGCCACCCTGGGAAATCAAGCTGCTTTCCTGGAACTCCGTCTATCTCCCATCTATCTGTCTGGAACTATTAGTCAATTATGGGTCCCAGGAGGCTAGGACCAGCTTCTCTGCTCAAAGAAGTCTGAGTCCAAGGAGGAGAGGGAGATCTGGCTGGGACACCAGTGCCTCTGCTGGCTCTGCACTGGGAACCACCCCCCCCCCAAGAAAAAGACCCAAGATCACCCTGCCACTGAGCCCCTCCCACCTGACAAGAGGTCTGGGGTACAGGAGGGCCTTCAGGAGCCCCACGCCTCATAGCCCTGGAAAGGACCTGTAGGCCCATGCCATTTTTACCTAGGCAGCTTTGTTTCGACAGAAGCCGCCTGGTCTCTTCAGAACTCACCATCTCTGTCCCCAAGGATGGTCACAGATGCCCCAGGTGGTGTGAAGTCCAAGGGCAGTGAGTGGGACGATGCAATGGCAGGGATACAGCCTCATCAGGCCTCCCTCAGACATCAGCTGTGGGTTCCTAATATACCTTCCCACACTGCCTCCTGCCCAGGCCTCCCTTTGGTCTTGGAAGCTGAATTCCTCAGGGCAGGGCAGCTCCTCTCCAGCTGCCTCCTCCTGGGAGTGGGCTCTCCCTCCTTGTGCCATGTAACCCCTATGTGATGCAGGCAAGTTCCTTACGGTTGAGCATTACACACCCTCCCCAGGCCTCCCTGGCCAGCAGACAGCTAGTTCCCTGCTGAAGCACAAAGGCGGGGACAAAGGCCCGGGGTCCTGCTGATGCAGCAGCCACCTCCCTGCCACAGGACAAAGGGGCAGAGGGGGCTGGGTCGGACTGGACTGCTGCAAAGGCTCTGCTCAAGCAGATTCAGAGGCCTCAAGGGCACAGGGTCAGGGCAGGGGCTGAGCCATGGTAGCAACTGCGATTGCCCTATCCTCAGAAAGCCAGGGATGACGCTGGCACCCGAGAAGGGCTGGGTGACTGATTGATTACCAGGCTCCTTGCTAAGACCTATCTCACAGAGGCCCTCAGCTATCTTGGCCATCGGGGGCTTAGGACTTACTTGTATGGACGCCCTCCAAATGTCCCAGTTGAGCCCCCTGACAGCTGGGCATCGGGAATCTACTGTCCCGAGTGGATGTGGCAGCAGGGGCACTTGCCGCAGCAGGTGGTCTCTTGGAGCCTGCTAGCAGGCGGGGACCATGGTGTGAGACAGGAACGCATCCCCTTGCAGAAGGTGGATATGGAAGCACTCACGCAGGGCCCACCTGAATCTGTGCTTGACAGTAGAATGTGGGTGTTGTTCCCCACTTTTGCCTGCCTCCTGGATCCTTAGGCATTTTGATGGGGTCAGTGTAGTGATGTGGCTCCAGCAGGAGGAAATGGCTTGGGGTGACCGAAACCCACTATCTCACTTTAGTACAGAGGTCCCTTGTAGGAACCATGGCCAGGCACCCTTTAAAAAGAAAGTGGCCATGGCCAGTGGCATATATATTTAATCCCAGCACTTGGGAGGCTGAGGTAGGAGGATCACCATGTATTTAAGGCCAGTCTGTTGCCATAGAGCTTCAGGTCAGACTGGGCTACAGTGAGACCTTGCCTTGAAAAAAAATAATAAAACAAAAAAGTGATCACAATGGGTCTTGCCAGGGTTCTAGGATACATCCATAATGCAGTGCTATTTATTCTTGGTGGACAAGAGACAGGGTACTATGAAACCCGTAAAAGAGACCTAGAGTCTCTTTGATAGGATAGCTATTAAATAACCAGAGGTGGCCCTGGAGAGATCCTTACAGATGGAGGAGGTGTGGAGCCCACCACGCAGGCATCAGGCACTGGAGAAAGCTATTCCAGCGCACGTGACCAGGGCTCAAGGCGAGCCCAGAAGGCTGTTTGGGGATACAGTGGTGGGACTGACAGGAAAGCAGCTACCAGGTTCGAACTGAGCCCCAGCCCAGACTGCTAGGCTTGGGATAAGCTCTGCCCACCTGGAGGAGGGCCTAACCAAGGTGGGAGCCACAAACCTGTTAGGTGGTAGGTAGGTAAGTCAGGTGAAGCAGAAACCCCATTTTGCTTGTCCTTTTTTATGAGAGAGAGAGGGAGAGTGGGCATGCGTGTGAGAAAGAATTGGCAAGCCAGGGCCTCTAGCCACTGCAATGGAACTCCAGATGTGTGCGCCACCTTGCGGGCATGTGTCACCTTGTGTGTCTGGCTTACATGGGTTCTGGGGTGTTGAACCTGGGTCTTTAGGCTTCATAGGCAAGAACCTTAACCGCTAAGCCATCTCTCCAGTCCAGTAGCCCTGTTTTGTAAACAATAAATCCTAACCCAGGCTGAGCATGGTGGGATACTCTGCAACCCAGCACTCTGGAGGTAGAGGCAAGAGGATCAGGAGTTCAAGGTCATCCTTGGCTACACAATGAGCTTGGGCTACATGAAATCCATGTATGTCTAGAAAACGTTAAGTATAAATGAATAAATAACAACTAACCTCACAAATGTGAGTCCCTTCCCTGTCAGTATGGACTCAGGGCAGAACCCCCATGGAAGTACTTCCAGGGCATCCTGCCTTCCCGTCCCTTTCTGTCTTCATGAAGACACTGGGAGAAGGGGTCAGATTCCCTGAAGCCACAGTCCCTCTGTGTGGACAGTGAGCAGGGAGCCTGGTGGTGGCCATCCCTGCCCTCTAGCAGCGCTGGGTCCGGAATTGGGGGCCCTTCTGGGATAGTGCTCTCTCGCAGCCAACCCGCAAATCCCAATGGTCAAACAAAGTTCACAAAAAGCTGGGATTGAACTGACTTTATTATTTTGTAAATGTGAATTTTACAAAGCGCTTTACAACTAATGATGACGTCCTTCTGTTTGCCGTGGACTTCCATCTTGGAGATGGCAGAGCTCAGGCTCGCAGCCTTCAGGTTTCCCTGGTAGCTTGCGGACATTGCTGTGGTTTTAGTTATTGATACAATGTTGTCAGCCATGGCTACAAAGTAACAGTCTTGTCACTACGGGATCACAGCACAGAGAGGGAGTGAGGAGGATGCAAGAGAGACAAAAACAAACAAACAAACAAAACAAAACAAACAAACAAAAAGGCTTCCTCCTCCTGAAAACAAAAAGCCAGCATCACGGCAGCTGTTCTAGCTCAGTGGTTCTGTGAAGCCCTCCTCAGCAGCAGGGGAGCAACTGACTCTATTAACTTATTTTCTAACAGTCGTAAGTTACAGTACACTACTACATTAACCTCTAGACAGAGCCTTTGAAACAATCATCTCTCTTTTGAGTCTCTTCTCCAAACATCCCGTCAAGGGGATGAATGCTCCGCTTTGTACCCAGGGCCACCCAAACGTTCAAGTCAAAAATATTTATACATTTCATACTTAGTATTTTTTTTTTGTCAGCTAAAAATAGTATTGCAAGTTTTGGCTTGTTTTGACATAAAAATCACAATCGTGTGCAAAACGCTAGCAAAGGAGGTGACTGACGGAACACAAGCAGGCTGTCCAATCTGAATGCTTTTCACTCGACATCATTTTCCTCTTTCAACACAACACAACACAACAGAAGCAAAACTCCTTTGCCATTTTGAAACAGCTCGTACCAAGCCCTCACGCGCCTGCGTGGAGCCGGCTGGCTGACACAAGGAATCACACAGCAGCAGCGGTGGCAGCACCATTTGGAAGCAGTGGTTAGAGCTGGGGCGCCAACACGCTCGGGTCCCAGTTTGGGGTCCACGGACAGCAGAGGCCAACAGGATTTTCAGCTGATTAACGGGTCACTGGCCCTTCTCACTTCAGCTAAGACACTTCCCTTAAGACTCACTGTCTGAGGGGAACCCAGGCAGGGCATGATCGGGCAGGGTGGGGCTGGCGCTGGGACTGGCAAGTTCTAACTGTTGAACTAGGTCAGCACCAGGTATCCCAGAGTCCCCTCGGAGAGGACAGGCCCTGCCAATCCCTCACAGGCCCTTCTTTCTACCTTCCACTAGGCTCTAGACGCAAACACACACCTAGTTTTCCCCGTGGACTGGCCCCACGGTGGTCACCCTACGCAAGACCCTCGGGGGGGTCTCTCCTTGCTTGCCTCTCACACACAGCTGTGTCCACATTCGGGGACAAAGTAAAGATACTGAATCTGGTGTAAGCTGAAGCAACTGGTGCAGAAAACAAGACAGAATTCAAGTCCGGAGACCTCCGCCTAGGCGGGCGGTCTCTCCGAGCTCACAGTATCCACCCTGCCTGGGTCCCTTCCTCTGGACCTTTGGCCCTCGTCCCAGCTGCCTCAGGGACCATTCACTCTGAGGACAGGGGAGGATGAGGTGGTGGCTAGAGCCCAGCCCCCAGTAGCTCCAGTCCTGACTGTCCTCGTGGGAAAGGTGCCAATATAACTTACAGCTCTATAATAGACTCTAAGTAGTATATGCGTATTGCTAGTAGTCAAGCCGGGGATAGAGGTGCAGGTATCTCATAAATACTGAGAGGCTCTTGTCTACAGGGTCTGGACGAGTCAGGGTCACGCTGGCAGGACAAGACAGCCCCAATTCTGGAATTAGTCATCTTGTAAACAAAGGAGGGGGGAGGGTCCGGTTTTCTTAATTGGTTTTCCTTGGGAAAAAATGATCAAAAGATGCTAAGGCACTCTGGAAGGCCCCTCCGAGCCCAGGCCCACCACCCACCGGCCCCGTGGTACATTCAGGATGCGGAGGGAGCCCTCCCCGCCCCCCCGGCAGGTACAGTAATCGGCCACGCACGTCTGCAAACGCTCCCGACCACGTCCACCACGGGACACATTAGTGCAAAACGCTCGGCCTGGCCCGCCCGGGGCGCAGGGAGAGCTCAGAATCCATTCACATTTAATTATTATTATTATTACTTTTTTTAACTATAGCTCTTGCCTTCCTTACCCAGAACAACAAAACAGACGGCGACTAGAAATAACTAAGGGACAGAGGTCAAGGGACATTGTGCTAGCCCGAGCAGTGGTCAGGCATTCTGTGCGGCCACCACCTCCTCCAGGGGCCAGCAGCGTCCTCCCTGTGTTGGCCCAGGGTGGGGGCCGTGCCCATCTTGGAGTGAGGGGATAAAGAGAGAGCCCTTCTGTCACTAGCCAGGACAGGCAGGTCCATCTCCCATAGGTCCCCAGGGATGGTCAAACTAAAGTGCAAATTTGGGTGGGGGAAGCAGATGAAGGAAAACTCTAGAGGGGCCACCCTGGTCCACTGCTCATGGCCTCTTCCCAGCACCAGGTGGGTTTAGTACAGGTTGCCAGAAGGCTGGGTTGGGTTCCAATCTACCTGGGCCCAGGATGGGGACCAGAAAGGCATCTGGTCAGGTGTTTCTAGGCATGCGCTAACCTCTTCACTGGGCCCAGGATGGGGACCAGAAAGGCATCTGGTCAGGTGTTTCTAGGCATGCGCTAACCTCTTCACTGGTCCCAGGAATGCAAGGCTTGGATCACCCAAGGGGCAGTGAGGGGACTAGGTCTTTCCTGTGGTGTACCTCCCCCTTTCCAAAGCCACAGGTCTTTGTCGGGAGAGGAGACACTGGTTTGCAGCCAGTACATTGTGAAAAGAGGCTCCCTGTGAGGTCTACTCAAGGATCCTCCATAGAAACAGAGCCCAGAGGGGGGTCTAAACTGCAGCCTGGGCTCCCCACATCCTGGTCCAAGCTTGGGAGGACCTTCTCAGCCTGTGTGCACACAGGCTGGCTAATGAGGCAGCAAGCTCAGGATGGATGGAAGGACAGACAGCCACAGACCTTGCAAGTCTTGGAATGGTGGTGTGTGTGTTGCGGGGGGAGGGGGGACAGGGAGGATTTGGCCACATCAGGAGTTGCTGAGCTCTGCAGATGGGCAAGCAATTCCTGAACAAGGGACCAGGAAGAGACACCTGGGCAAATGGCCCCAGGAGCATGTCCCATATTCTGTGGGAATGACGTACTAAAAATGACTAAACTAAGTGAGTGTTCTAGCCTCAAACCACCAGCTGCCCTTGTGGGCCCCTCCTCCGGACCCAGCCTGGTGCTTTCCTGACCCTCTGGTCTCCAGTGGGGTCAATTTTTGCCAACCACTCCAGCCTAGGTCTGTGCCTGCCACCCAACACCTGTAGTCTGGGGCACCCACAGAAGTGCCCATAGTGTGATGAGCACAGCTCAGGTGGCAGTGCCCCACACAGCAGAGCCCACAGGCACGAGTTCAGCCTGCCTACACCGACATCTCACTGTGCTTCCCTGGGGTTGCTCTGCCTCCAATGGGAGGCAAGTGGGTCTTGACCCAGGATGGGGGGCCGTGAGTATGATCTGTGGTAGGCTGGGACAGGGACCAGTCCCTCCCTGATTTTTTGCTCTATTGGGTCTGAAAAGTTTTCAAATCATACACGAAATAGATCTAAACTAAACAAAAACACCAAACAAGCAAAATCCCAGAGTGGCTGGGGAGGCAGAGGGCGGTGAGGGTGGGACCAGCTGCGCATGTCCCATGGAGGGCACAGGGTGGCGGCCCCACCCCATGGGACGGCAGGCAGCCAAGCAAGGCCAGAGGCAGAGGGACCCTGGGGGTCAGTAGGCCAGCCCCTGAAGCTCCAGGTGGAGCACAGTGAGGGTACAGGTGCGGGGGGGGGGGGATAGGGGGAAGGATCAAGCGTCCCTCCCCCTCCCCCAGGGGACTCGTCACATCCATGGCTGCAGCTCAGTCACTGGTCTCTGTGTGCACACACGCACATTCGCACACACAATGCACACACTCACTCTCACACGCGCACACCACCTACCCACTTAGGTGGCGTCTTGGAAAGAAGGAAAAACAAGAGGAGCCTGGCCCCTGGGGACCCAGCACTGTCTCACTGCCCCAGCAAGGTCCCCACGAGTAAGAAATGGAGTGCCATATGCCTGCCTCCGCCCCAGCCAACAGGCCATGACTGCTCAGCTTTCTCTTCCCTTCCGAGGCAGGAGGAACGCGAAGGGTAGGTGAGGCAGGGGCCTCTCTGGAGGCCTCCTGTCCCTCCCCGAGTAGGGGGAGGGGGAGCTGCCATGGGGGGGAGTAGCTGGGGAATATCAAAAAGGAGCCCTGGGATCTTTCTCCCAGTGGGTGGCCAGCGGCCTAACTGTTTACAGTATAATGAATGCATGTTTCCTTCATCCACTTTAAATACAGGCAGAATAAAAATCACATTGTAGTCAGGCAGCAGTAGCAGTTCAGTAGGTAAGTGGCTTGATCACATTTGTTTGTATTAGTAATGCATGCAAGCAGCTCTAGTACTCTGTTCCTCAAGTGGGGGCCTCACCAGGCCCCTTACAAGGTCCCTGTGTAGGTGCCCTCTGGCCTTCTGGTCACCGCAGCCGCTGGCGTCTGGGGCCTGCTGGAGCTGGCGCTCGACTGCTCAAAGGCCTGCGGAGGACTCTGGCCATCGGTGGGCAGTGGCTCAGAGGCGGCCACCTCCTGAATGACGGAGCCAGCCCCATCCGCCTCCTCGCTGGCCTCGAAGGTGGGGTTGGCGGCGGCGGCACTCAGGTCAACATTCACGGCGTCAGTTCTCAGAGCCACGATGGTGGCCGCATCGCTCCGACGCTCGGCGTAGATGCGCTGCTCAAATACCTGAGCGGCGGTGGGTGGGAACTCTGGGTCCAGGGGCAGGCTGGCAGCCGAGGAGCCCATGACGGTACGGTACATCTCCACGCCCTCTGGCAGCATGGACTTGATCTTGGGCAGCCAACGCTTGCGGACGCGGCGGGCGTTGGTGCACATGTCTGCAGCAATCACGTTCATCTCGCTCTCCTTGAAACTGGGAGCGAAGTTCTGACAGTACACTGTGGAGGGAGGCAGAAGAGCGAGGCGTGAGAGCGGCCTCCCGCATTATACCCCCGCCTTCTGTCTTCCAAGAAGCTACAAACCAGGGTGTCTTGCATGAACCTCAATGTCACAGCACTAATGAGTGCAGCTGCTACCTTCATGAGTCTCCGATCGTACTGGCACCAAGCTCTCCTGATCTGAGCTACCAGACCAGCGGTCACTTTCTCCCTGCTTGGCCCAGGAGGCCCTCAGAGTCCTCCAGAGTGATCTGTTGGTGAGGTGGTTTGTCCACCACATTTGGACCCATGTCCAACTACTCTGGCCCTCTCTGCCTCCACCTGCAAACTGGGACAAGGTCAGAGGATCCTTCTTACACGGTGACATGCATAAGACATCAGCTTGTCGAGCATGTGTGAAAAAGACTTCAACTATTTGATTTCATAGTACTTGAATCCAATAGCCATCCTCTTTGATTTATTGTCCATTTTGTATTCCATTATTCCTCACATGAAAACAATTTCCAGGGCTGGAGAAATGGCTTAGCGGTTGAGCGCTTGCCTGAGAAATCTAAGGACCTCAGTTTGAGGTTCAATTCCCCAGGACCCACGTAGGCCAGATGTACAAGGTGGCAATGCATTCAGAAGTTCGTTTGCAGTGGCTGAAAGCCCTGGCATGCCCATTCTTTCTCTCTCTCTCAAGTAAATAAAATAAGTTAAATATTTTTTTTAAAGGGCCAGAGGTGCTGGAGAGATGGCTCAGCAGTTAAGGTGCTTGCCTGCAAATCCTAAGGACCCAGGTTTGATTCCTCGGTACCCACATAAGATGCACAAGGTGGCCCTTGCATCTGGAGTTTGTTGCAGTGACTAGAGGCCCTAGTGTGCTCTTCTCTCTATTTCTCTATCTCAAATAAATAAAATATATATTTTGTTTTTTCAAGGTAGGGTTTCATGCTAGTCCAGGCTGACCTGGAATTCACTATGTAGTCTCAAGGTGGCCTTCAACTCACAGCGATCCTCCTACCTCTGCCTCCTGAGTGTTGGGATTAAAGACATGCACCATCATGCCTGGCTAAAGATAATTTTTTAAAAAAAGAACAAGGGGCTGGAGGGATGGCTTAGCAGTTAAGGTGTTTGCTTGCAAAGCCAAAGGACCCAGATTTGATTCCCCAGGACCCATGTTAGCCAGATGCACAAGATGGTGCATGCATTTGGAGTTCATTTGCAGTGGCTAGAGGCCCTGGCATGCCCATTCTCTTTCTCTCTGTCAAATAAATAAATTAGTAAAAATAAAATATTTTAAAAAAAGAACAAGGGTGTGTGTAGTGGTGCGTGTCTTTAATCTCAGCACTTGGAAGGCAAAGGTAGGAGGATTAACATGAGTTCTAGGCCACCCTGAGACTACATGCTGAATTCCAGGTCAGCCTGGGCTAGAGAAAAAAAAAAAAAAAAAAGAAAAGAAAAACGATCAGAGTTTGATCCCTAGCACCTACATAAAAAGCGTGTGCCTGTAATCCCAATGCTGGAGAGGGAGACAGAGGCAGAACCCTGGGGCTCGATGGCTAGTTAGTCTAGTCAAATTGTGAGCTCCAATGTTAGTGAGAGATCCTACTAAAAAAATAAAATAAAATAAGATGGAGAGCAACTACAGAAAACTTCTTATGTCAGCCTTTGGCCCCCACATGCACACTCACAAACATGTCCCCCCCCACCAAACAAACTTCCCTTCTCCATAAGGTCAGAAGCCAAGTCCAGGTTCAGGGGTCCAGGGCTCTAAAGAGCGTACCAAACCAGAACCAGGTCCCTGAAAGCTACAGGCTCCCGGCACCTTCTGGATCACTGCCTCTCTGCTTTGGAAAAGTAAGTACACAACGGTAGGGCCCCTCTGCTGTACAAGAGGATTAGCGTCATAAGGGAATGTTAAAGAAAATGAGACATATTTCTCAGGCCAATGGCTGTACTTTTGTCCAGTCTAGTGTGTGCCAGGCAGCAGTGGCTCCTTCTGCATGTGGGGGTGTGGGGCTGGGCGGCGGCCTGCCACAGAGATGGACCAGGGTCCGCCCCGCCACCCAGGAGCGGGAGGCAAAGGCAGTCCGAACAGATGGCAGAAGCTCAAAATAACCTCAACATGTAAATAAGGGGTTTTGTTCAAAAAGGAAAATTAGATCTATTTCACATATTAAAATAGTTTCGCAGCTGAATTCATCACGCTTGGAAACCTACCAAGGACGGTAACACCTCGAGCTCTGCTTGCTGCTCTTTTCTTTCTCCTCTCCCCAGCTCTGTGGGCACAGGGTGGGCACCTGCCCCGGGACCCACCAGCCTTCTTCAGGTGGAGATTTGTGCCCCAGCAGGGCCTGGTGGAGCTTCCTAGGCCCCACCCTGCCCTGGAGACCCTAGACAACTCACATTTCACAGCGTTCAGGACTCGACTGTCCAGTGGCTTGCGGCTTGGGTCGCTGGTAGAGGAGCGGATGCCAGTGCCACAGCTGTTGGCCAGCGTGTTCCTGAAGGAGGAACGAAGAAAGGAGACAGAATGAGGCCACTGGCCTGTGACCCAGGGAATGGGGCTTCCCCAGCCACACCCCAGGTAGAAAAGACAAAAGCAAGCCCCCTTGTCTCTAATGGCCTCTACTGGACAAGTGTGGTTGTCTTTTAAGTCATAGCAAGAGATGAGAAGTAGATCCAGCCTTCCTCTAACCTTCCTCTAAGAGACAGGACACAGGTAAAGCCTTTGGCTTAGTGGGTAACTTGGGTGGGAAACTGATAGATCATGGCACTGCCAGCAAAAAATCCAGGTCATCTGAGAGCCCCTTGGGAAAATGGCTCTGTTGACCCATCCATAAGGTGGAATGCATATGGCTTTTTTTTTTTTTTTTTTGGCCTAAGCCCTTTGGAAAGTGTCAGGAAAGCCAGCCCTTCCCCAGACTAAGCCCTGATGTGAGGTGATGTGCCACCTTCCAGAGTTCTCCACCATCTTCAGGTTGAGGGGGCATGTTAGAGTCAGGAAAAGGTGTAAATGCTCTAACCTTTGACAACCAGAGAGCTCACGATTAGAGGAGTCTCTAACACCTCCTGAAGCACCCTATGCCCACTACCTACCTGTCAAAGAAGGTGGCCAGGAGCCTCCGTAGTAGGACCTTGTGCTTCACTCCTGCACACAGGTGGCAGTTCATGAGCTGGCCACGTGTGATGTAGACCCCAGAACCTGCAGTTAGCAAACATTGACGCGTGAAGCCCATGGACTTGTGCCTCAAAACCCAGGACTCAGTCCCATCTAGGGGGCTCCAGCGGAATCTGCACTGGGGTGGGAGGTGGGGAGAAATTTCTGTAGGTTCCAGGATGACAACTATGGCCAAACCCTGCCCACATCAGGCTCCCATCCACAACTGGAAGCCAAGGCATTCCCACACCAGCACCAGGTCCTAAACTCCCAACTTCTCTTGCTGTGCTGGTGGCGAGACGTAAGCAGCCAAGCCCTGACTGCCTCCTTAGGAAGAGGCTCCCAGAGGCTGGCTCTGGCTCTGTCCCTACCAGCTGCCCTGTCCCTTCCCCGATGCAAAGAGCCTCCGGCAAAGAAGATAGAGACAGACTGGGGCCCACAAGGTCCAACTGTGGCTTCACCTGGCACTGGTCCCTCCACCTCCTGTATCTAAGGAGGATCCAGTACAGGAGTGACCAGGAAGGCCATGCTGTGCCACGGATCTCATGGAAGCCTGGCAATGTCCCAGGAGCACTGGCAGGATGTGGGTGAAAAAAGGACTGAACCTACAGCAATCAGAGCCCGCCAGGACAACAAGGAGGCCCCTGTTTATACAGTGTTGGCATACAGAAATGGTGGCTACCAAAGTATGCTCACCTGACTGAAGAGAAAGGAACTGGTGAGAGTCATGAAGGGGGCACAGCCCAGGGCTCAGACAGCTCAGGGTATATGTCACTGTCTCACTCAGGTCTCTTCCTATTTTGTTACTGAGTACATACTCAATCTTTTTTATTCTATTTTTTAATAGTTTTATTTATTTATGAGAGAGAGAGATTGAGAGAATATGGGTGTGACAAGGCCTCGTGCTACTACAAAAGAACTCCAGATGCATGTGCCACTTTGTGCATCTGGCTTTACGTGGGAACTGGGGGAACCGAACCAAAGGCATCCAGCTTTGCAAACAAGGACCTTTAACCTCTGAGCCATCTCTCCAGCTCTCTTCTATATTTTCTGAGGCAGAATCTCTCTCTAGCCCAGGCTGACCTAGAATTTACTCTCTGTAGCCTAGGCTGAATTTGAACTCACAGCAATGCTCCTACCTTAGCCTCCTGAGTACTGTGATTCTAGGCATGAGCCATCACAACCAGCTATTTTATTTTCTTTTGAGACAAGATCCCATTATAGAACCCAGGCTGGTCTCCAACTCTTACTTCTCTGGCCTCAGCTCCCGAGTGCTGGGGTCCTGAGTCACGATGTCTGGCTCCTAAATCTTCCTGACTGCCATGCCCATTAGGTCTTTGTGGAAGAAGAGATGAGACAGGAACCAGCTCTTGCCTAGAGGAACCACTCACAGTGGCTTCAGGACCAACTCTACCTTCCCAAATAGCATCACCTATGGGGCCATCCCTTCTCCCCAGGGATACTGTCTTGGGGACAGCAGTCTCTACAATTACAAAGGCGCTCTTCCCTGAAGAGGCTTTTGTCCATGTGTGTCTAAAGGTCCTGTGTTTCTTGCTCTGGCAGGGCCTACCTGTCCCCAGCCCAAGTCTGTCAGGGCCAAGGGAGCCAACATACCCTGAACATCTCCCCAGGCTCTCACATTCCAGATCTAGGCTGCTGCTGGAGGGTGGGGCAACTGGGGAAGCTGTTTCTACTTGAGAAAATCTGGGAAGACTCCAGGACCTGTCTAGACCTCACTGTCCATCGCAGCCTGACACCAGGACTTCAAGGTGAAGGCCCAACCAGAAATGGCTGCGGCCTCAGGGTGTGGCATGTTGTGACTTGCCCCCACCAGGCCAGAGCAGCCCCACTCCATGCCACCAGGGAAACAGGGAGCTCCTGAAAGAATGGCAGCTGACTGCCCACCCACAGCTGGCTATGAAGTTGGCCACAAGACAGTGGTTTCCAGGAGAGAGGGACAATTGGGCAGGATCTGGGGCCCATATTCTGCTGGGTGAGTGGATGCCAAGATGCTGCCCACGTCGTGGCTGTGGGATGGAGTGGTCTAGGGAGATAGGCCTGGGGTTCAGGGATGAAGGACTTGCCAGCCCATGCTTGCAACTTTTTTGGTAATCAGAAAGAAATTATGTAGAAATGGAATATCAACTGAATGGGGTAATGGCACCATCCACTTGCATCTTTTTGTTTTGTTTTGGTTCTTCGGGGTAGGGTCTCACTCTAGCCCAGGCTGACCTGGAATTCACTGTGTAGTCTCAGGGTGGCCTTGAACTCACGGCGATCCTCCTACCTCCGCCTCCCGAGTGCTGGGATTAAAGGCGTGCACCACCACGCCTGGCTCACTTGCATCTTTTTGTTGAATGGCCTTAAAGCCTGAGACTAGCTGGACGAACCCCAGCACTACAGGGATGGTATTTCTGATGAAGGTACAGGTCCTGAGGGGCTTCTGGAGACAGCAACAGTGCCCTCATTCCTGTGGGATTTTGCTCTGGACTGTGAATTGCCATTCAGATGCTGCAACTGGACACTGGGCATGGGAAGAAAGCTGGTAAACCACACGGCGTGGTTCTATCTGTGACCTAAATTGAAACGCATCATGGATACAGCCCCTGCCAATCAGGAGCATGGCCAGCCAGGGGATTCAATTAAAATGCTAAATTAATTCAATTGAATAACTCCTCTTAATGACACATTCTTCTAAAAGGAAATTAGAGGAAATTTAAGATTTTTTTTTTTTGACTGATTGGTGATGAGCACATTGTTCAGAGCTCTGAACCAAACAAGGGGGAATGCGTTTGCATGCAGGCACGGGCGGGGCAGCCTCACCTGCCACAAGCTCCAGCTTCTCGCCTGGGTCGCCCTCCGAGTAGAGCTTGGGGTGGCATCTGTACCCGATCTGGCTGATGAGGCTGGCAGGCAGAGCTACCAGGTCGCGGCGGATGAGGACACAGGAGCGGCTCTCCAGCGGCACTGGCTCTGGTTTCTCTTGCACTGTTGATAGAGAATCAACCTGGTTAGGTGAGTGTCTGCAGGCCAGGCTGGGCTGCTCTGTGCCTGCCTAACATATTCCCCTGAGGCCCAGGTGGCAAGTACTTTGTGCCAGCCTGGGGCCAAACTGGACCCATGGCGGCTACCCTCCACACCTGTTGCGTGTCCACCTTTGCACATAGTCTGTCCCACAGGGATGCCCAAGATAATGAGTGAGTGGGAGGTAGCCAGCAAGGGATGCTGGTCGAGGTCTGGGAACAAGTTACCTAGGGTGGGTGGTGGCCCCCAGGAAGTATCTACCTAAGGGGTTTTAGGCCATGTGGGAAAGAATGCGAGGGACTGAAGGAGAGGCTGGGAGTGGGATGCAGGGCAGTCTGGTCACACTGCATAGCTGTAGATGGGGATGGGCCCCTGCAGCCTGGTTCTACTGTCAGAAAATTGATGGAAGGATATAGGAAGGAACTAGAATGTGGCCCCAAGCAGGAGTCCCCAGACTCTCCTCACAGTGGCTCTGCACAAGAGGCAGGTAGGCATGATCAGGCCTACCTGGCAGGTAAGGGGATGGGGACTTGGACGGTTGGCCTAGCTCAAGGAGCTGCCTGAAAGTGCTGGCTAACAGAGCCAGGCAGCCCAGCGTCACTTCTGTCTTGGAATGCTCCTATCAGGCCATTGCTAGGGATAGGCCCTGGAGCCAGGCAGCCACTCTTCACTTGCAGCTCCGAGGCATGCACCCATGACTGACCTGCAGCAGTGGGCTACAGGCCTCTGCGTGCGATCTACAGAACACAGCCGGCCAGTGTCAGCTCTGCCCCAAGAAGGCCAGCCCCGGCCCTCCTCACCAGGCCCAGCCTGACCCGATCCCCCAACTGGCATGGTGAGGGATTCCCCCTACTTGCCACAGATGGCCTGGGCCAAGACCCCTTGTTTAATGAACAGTTGCTGGCACTCTGCATACTGCAAGGCCAAGGAAGACACACGGCCCTGACCCCAATCCTGCCCAAGTCCCGTCACGCCCCTTGTCTCAGGAGGCCTTGCGGATAGGCGGGGTTTCTCTCAGCCAGCTCCCCACAACGTGCTCCCGTAGGGCACAGACTTCAGGCTACCGTGCCTGACATGGAGACCTGGTGTGCACACACAGCCAACCCTACTCAGAGAGAAGGCAGAAGTGCCACCTCGCCCTTCCATGTGTCCCTAGCACACACGAGTTCCTGGGAGGGTTGCCTCCTGCAGGCCAGCTGTCCTCACCAGGAATTCTCATCAACTTCCCTTCAACAGGGGGACTACTCCTGTCCTGCGGCCGATCCTTCCCAGCCTCTGGAGTCCGTAGGCTGCGCTCGGCACTCCGGTCCCTCAGGGTGGGTCTGCTTGGGGCAGGTGGTAGTTCCCTTGGCAACTCGGTAAGGTCAAAAGGTCCTACAGCTCCCATGTGGGAGGCCTCTTGGGGCTTTTAGGGTTAGCACTTTGACAGCCAGAGCTTGCTAGTCCTGTAGGCTCAGAGCACAGTGGCAGGGGCAGGTGGCTCAGACTTAGATCCCGCCCTACGGCTGTTCCAAGATCAGAGCAGGTGCACCTGGCTGCTCCAGCTGGGCCAGCACGCTTCCCCTCGGCGCAGCTCCACAGTGGGGACTCAAGGCACTTCTCGGCAGGGGGCTGCTGTGCAGGGACCCCAGGAGAGTGGGTGACAGTGCAGGGTCCCGAGCAAGAAGTAGCTGCAAGTCATCTTTGGGACTGCCCGCGGCACCAAGGCCAATATCTGCACGACCAAATGACCACACACACTCTAAACAGCAGGAAGTTGCTATGGGAGAGGGTGGGAGGTTTTCCAGTAGGGAGGTCCGGGTGAGAGCGCCACGCCCTCCTGCAGTTCAGCCCTGTCCCCGGTGTCTGGAATCAAGGAATGTGGTTCCCAGGCTGCCTTGGGGCCCCCAACACCCCATTCCTGTGTATCGCAGGCCCTCCATGGAGGCCTCTGATTCATCGGACCTGCCACTAGGATAGACGTGGACCCTCGCTTGGCACCAAACGAGGATGGGTCAATCAGGTGGGCCACGTGGCATTTCCCATCGGGCAGAGCAATGGAGAATCTTTACAGCCTGGAATTACCCAGGGACTGAGTGAACACATGGAAAAACAATCCGGATGGTATTTTAAAACATAATTACCCGCCCCCCGCCCGCCGTGATTACACATGCAAACGAGCAGCGCCAACGCTGCGCGTGGCATTTACATAAAGAGTGCTCACCAACAGAAATAATTCCCCATCCACAGCACCGCTCTGGAGATGTTTTTCTCAACAGCAGAAGTTGTTTGCACTGAGCACACCCCTCCCCAGCCTCAGCCCAGTTCTCCAGGAGTCAGAGACTGTCAGCCCAGAGTCCCGAAAAACCACTTCTATTTCTGCCCTACCGAGTGCCGAATGCTGCTGCTGCCGCTGCTGCTAAAAATACCCCATACAGAGCCTCAGCTCGCCTTCGAAGGTGCTCGATGCTCCTTCACGTACCCCGTGCCTCCCCCAGGTCCCAGATCACAGGCCAAAGGGACTGCCAGGACGGGCTGCAGCTGGGAGTGGAAGGAAAAGTCCAGAGGCTTCTTCCCAGCGGCCCTCAGCCAGGTCTTAGGGGCCCATAAGTCACTCCAGGACTGGCGGGCCTCATGGGGGACTGGGAGCTGAGGAGAGTCTTTGTGACCACATGGAAGTCCCCACACCTGGACCTTGGGGTCTAGAAGACCTGTGGCTCCTGTAGCTCAGGACTGGTCCCTGTGGCATTGCTACCACCTTCACGTTTGATTAACAGGTGACAAGGCTCCTGTTTCCAGGATCGTGTGTCCCAGGGAGGAAGCATGACGCCGTTAACTACTATCTCTAGGAGGAGGTGACAAACTACAGTCACTGAAGCAGAGTCAGAAGTCAGGGCAGAAAGGTCTGAAACAGCAGCCTGGGCAGCCAGGCACCAGTTTGAGAAGACAGGAAAGCCATTACCCTCGGAGCACACCTCAAAAGCAAACTGGACACTTGTACTCACGGACGTGTGCGCAATACTCAGGACAGTGTCCTGGTGTGGGAACCAAGCAGTCTTGTAGTGTCCAGTCTGGGTGGTGGACACATGGGCCCCAAATCTCAGAGAAAAAAGCCACTCCTGAGGACAGGGGCTGAGTGTGATGAACCAGACATAGAAGGACAAACCCACAGGATTCCACTTAATCAAGATCCAGAAGTCAGACCATATATAGAAACAGGAGGTCAAATGTGAGTATAGGGCTTGTGGAGGGGGAAATCAGTATTTAATAGGCATTATTATGTTATATATAATATACAATATATATAATATATATTGTTATAGTATAGTATTTAATGTCTAATTAGGAAGATTTCAGGGTTCTGTGGATGGATCGTGGTGATGGCTGAATGTGCTGGTGCCACTGGAATGCAATAGTCAATCATATTCTGTGGTTTTTATCACAATAATTACATTTTTTTAAAACGAAGGCAGTCAGGCACGGTGATGCATAGCTTTAATCCCAGCACTTGGGAGGCAGAGGTAGAAGGATTGCTGTGAAATCGAAGCCAGCCTGAGATTACATGGTGAATTCCAGGTCAGCCTGGTCTACAGCGAGACTCTATCTTGGGGAGGAGGGAGAAAGAAAAGAAGGCCAAATGTACTCAGATGTATTGGTGCAAGCCTATAAGCCTAGCACTTGGAAGGTGGATGCAAGAGGATCAGGAATTCAAGGATCTCCTTAGCTACATACTGAGTTCAAGACCAGCCTGGGCTAAATGAAACCCTGTCTCAAAAACAAACAAACAGGAACGGGGGAGGGGGGCATAGCTTAGTGCTGGAGCACATGTTTAATTTGAGTGAAGCCCCAAGTTCTATTTCTAGCACCAAAAAGAAGAAGAAGAAAAAAAAAAGGAAGGGAGAAAGGAGAGGGAGAGAAAAATGACTGTGTAGAGGGCAGGAGGAGGGGAACCGCCCCATCGTGGAGCTCAGGGCCCCTTCCAAACCCGTGCATACCAGGTTTCTGGCCTCATGCTACTGCCCAGCAGGTGCCAGGCTATGAGCCCTGCTCCAATCCTGATTCATGAGTGTCCTTGGGGCTAACTGTGGTGGCATCCGGGGAGGCCGCACAGGCAGTTATACCCCTGGGAGCCCTGTCAGGAAATCCCAGACTGATGTGAGTGACTGTCAGTAGGGAGCTGCCACAAGTCGCCTAGGGATGGGAAGCGGGGTCACCCACTCCACAGACGCACATACCATTCGAAATGCAGGATAAAAAAACAAGCCCCTAGTCCTCAATGATAAAGAAGTACACAACATAATCACAATGACAGCAAAACATGGATGCGCACTCTCGAAGATTCCCAGTAAAGCTGTAGCCGTCAAGATAGCACTGGGGAGATGGCTTGTGGGGGCTGTGGAGATGACTGAGTGCATAAAAATGCTTGCTACATACATGTGCATGAGTACCTGAGTTCAGAACCCCAGTATCCGTGTTAAAAAAAAACCAAAAAACAAAAAACAGATGTAGCTGGACATGGTGGCACAAGCCTTTAATCCCAGCACTTGGGAGGCAGAGGTAGGAGGATCACCATGAGGCCACCCTGAGACTACATAGTGAATTCGAGGTCAGCCTGGGCTAGAGTGGGACCCTATGTTGGAAAAAAAAAAAACAACCCACAGATGTTATGGCAGGCATTTATAATCCCAGCCACATATACAGGGATGGAGACACAGGAGAATTCCCAGGACGCTTAGGGGACAGCTAGCCTGGCAAAGATCCGACGGTGAACAATGTGAGCCCCTGCCTCAAAGGAGGTGGAACGGAAGGACTGACACCTGAGAGCTGTCTGTCCTTCTGTCCTCTGACCTTCACATGACCCACACATATGTCACACACTATAAAACACACTGGGAAAACCAAGACACATGGTACGAGTGGACAGACGTGAAGCTCCTCAGCAGAAAGGAAGCCACAGACAGACCGCACAAGCACGCTCTGATGGCTTCTGACAAAAGGACGTGAGCTACTCAGCAAAGCAAACATTGGCCCTTTCACCAGCAACTGGCCGCTTACTCACCCACCCACCCACACAAAACAACAAAGGCAGGGCAACCCTCAATCTGAGCCTCAATCCTCACATCAAAGTATGCCGTGAAACTCAGAAGCAAACAGCAGAAAACCCTTGTGACCTTGGGTCAGGGAGAACACTGCCCTGACTCCAAAGCACAAATCCCTGCAAATAACAACCAGAGACACGAGCTTTTTCAAAATGAAAAACTTCTTGGGCTGGAGAGATGGCTTAGCGGTTAGCCTGAGTGTGAAGTCTAAGGACCCCGGTTTGATTCTCCAGGTCCCACGTAAGCCAGATGCACATGGTGGCGCATATGTCTGGAGTTCGTTTATAGTGGCTGGAGGCCCTGACACACCCATTCTCACTCTTTCTCTCTCTCTCCAGCTCGCTGTCTGTAATAAATAAATAAAAATTTAAAAAATCTTATAAAAAGAAAGACCTTGTTTTTTTAAAAAAGAAAAACTTCTACAAAAGAATGGCAGATGTAGATGAGAAGAAAATATTTGCATAGGACTTGTGTCTAAAGAAATAAAGTACCCTCAAAACTCAATGGTCAAAAAACTGCCCAGGGCTGGAGAGATGGCTTAGTGGTTAAGACATTTGCCTGTGAAGCCAAAGGACCCCGGTTCAATTCTCCAGGACCCATGTAAGCCAGATATACAAGGGGGTGCATGCGTGTGGAGTTTGTTTACAGTGGCTGAAGGCCCTGGTATGCCAATTCTCTCTCCCTCTCTATCCATCTGCCTCTCTCTGTGTCTCAAATAAGTAAATATTTAAATAAAACAGCCCAGTTTCAAAAATGGGCACATGATGCGGACAGAGACACTGGTGGAAAATTTGCACAGAAAAGGTGTTCAGTTAGAAGCCCAGAGGGCATATGGGACGGGGGTACCCAGCAGGTAAAGCTCTTGCCCTGCAATCAATCGTTAAGAGCAGCACTAGGGAGGCAGAGACAGGACTTCTGCCCAGGACTGGTGGTGGGGTCCATGGAGCCCGGTAGCTCTGGGGTTTGCAGACTAGCTAGTCTAGCCAGAATCAGTAAGCTCTCAGTTCAGTACGAGACTCTGTCTCAGAAAACGAAGTGGAAAGTAACTGAAGAAGACACTGACGTCAACCTCCGGCTTCCACACACAAACGTGTGTAGCACATACACACACGCACGCACACACTGGGACGCCATCCCCGTTGTTCAAATGGCAGGACCTGGAAACATTCACGGGGAAAGCTATGCGCTAGCGAGGGTAGGGGGCCAGTGTCCTTGTGTCATGGACGAGAACACAAGGTTGGACCCTCTCTGCAGAGCAGCTCAATGAATTCTCAAACAGGATGACCAAGTGGACACCTCTTACCCACCTTTAGGGGCATGCCCATGGTGGTCATCAACCTGAACAGGGGCACAGGCATGCCTAGGGGCCTCACCGATAGGGACCCAGGCAGGCTGGGGCATACAACAGACTTTGGAGATGACCAGAAGGCAGGGCATGGGGGAGCTCTCCTGGGTGTTCAGAATGGGGGGAGTCTCACACATGCCCGTGCCCAGACCCTCCTCCACACAGGGCTGTGTTCCCTCATTTCCTCGAAGCACACACCTGCTGCTGCCTGATATCAGCCAGGTCGGGGCCACCATGTGCTTCCCGGCTCCTGGCTTGGACACTTCCTGATGGCCACAGCCTGGCCAGCTGAAGGTCACCTCATGAAGACATGGACACCCAGTATGGTCAGTGCTGCTTTGAGAAGTTTTTCCTCCCAGGTGTCAGACATCCACACCAGTGTTAGGGGTAGGGTGCATGGTGCCAGCTAACTCTCTGTTGGCTGGGCTAGCCTGCTCCCACACATGCCCTCCATTCAGTACGTGTCCTATACATGAGTATCTTGTTGGTACAGGCACTTCCTGAAGCGCTGCTCCTGCCCACAGCTCACGAGCCCTACCTTGCTCGAGGAAGGACCAAAGATGCTAACTGCCACATATGTCCCTTTTATGTGTCAGAGGACAGAAACACCTTCAATGTCACCAGGACACACCAGGGACTGTGAGACGTGCCCATTCCACAAATGCTAAAACATGAGAAAAATACATCTGGGATCCAAAGAAATGTAGTGTGTTGGGCACAAGAGAACATGGGCCAAGGGCACAGATGGGGTGGGGGAGGGAGGATGGATGTGGCAGCCGGATTCCGGGTCAGAACCAGGGCATCTACACTTATCTGGCTACTGTGGGCTTCTGGGGACAGCACAGAAGAGGCATGGTGGTCTCTGGGGTCACTGTGCTCAGCTGGAGAAGACACAGGCAGTGAGGATGAAACCTCCAGAGCAGCATGAGGAATACACAGTGGCCAGACTAAAGAATTTAAACGGCCTCTCTAGCTCTATTCTCAGGGATCCATGAGGCTTCCGTGAGTAACCCGGCCCTCTGGGCTTCTCCACTGACTTGACTGGCCCAGTCTAACTTGGCCCAAGGCTGCTTCCACACCCACAGCTCTGGCCAACATTCCTTCCAGGAGCGGAGCTCATCCAGCCACAGCGGGTTTTATTCCCAAGGGTCACTGGTACCCTGAGTCCAGCCAGGAGGCTCCCCGTGGCTCTCCCACCTTGCCCATGACTTTTGGGTCATTCTCATTGCCAACCTGGCCATATCCCTCTCCATCCTTCCATTAATTTCTCCAACATGTCCAATGACATCCAGGAAGCACACAGTGTCACCTTCACACAAGACCAGGTGGTACCACCAGGTCCAGGCTATGGCCACACCAAGGGCACTGAAGACAGCTATCATGTATGGAAGCTAACACCCATACACGCAGCAAGCCAAGAGCCAGGTGCGAGACCATGCCACTACCTCATACATGTGGGCATGTATATATGTCTGACAAAGAGACAAGTGCCCAAGACGCGGAGCCTGTGGGTGCAGCAAGGGAGGCTGGTGCTTGCTAGGTGCCCTTTTCATGGTTTCTATATTCTATGCAGAAATAAGCAAATTTAATGTGTAAAAACACCCCAGAGACCCTGGTGCAGCTATGCGGAGCCACCAGGATAGTGTGACTCTTCACCAAGAAAACTGTAAGAGCTGTGCTTTTCAGCTCACGTGGTCAGGACTTAGGGGCTGAGACCCTAAGGAGAGGAAAGCGCAGGGCTCAGGAATGGGAGGGACAAGAGAGCTGGCACTTAGGGATGACATTTTGGGAGCAATTCTTCACATGCCCTGGCATGTTTATAGAATACGAAGCAGCACATACACAGGACAAGAATTCAGTGTCCTGCATCCTGTGGAGAGAGACTGCAGAGCCTGCCCCGCAGGGCTTCTCACTGCAGCCGGGCCCTCCTCATAACAGATAGCACTTCTTCTTATTATTTTTTTTTTCCGAGGTGGAGTCTCACTCTAGCCCAGGCTGACCTGGAATTCACTATGTAGTCTCAGGCTGGCCTTGGACTCATGGTGATCCTCCTACCTCTGCCTCCCAAGTGCTGGGATTAAAGGCATGTGCCACCACGCCCAGCCCTTTTTTTTTTTAAATGTGAGAAACAGAATTGGCACACCAGGGCCTCCAGCTACTACAATCAAACTCCGCATGCATGCGCCCCCTTGTACACATGTGTGACCTTGCATGCTTGCATCACTCTGCATCTGGCTTACATGGGACCTGGAGAGTTGAACATGAGTCCTCAGGCTTCGCAGACAAGCACTTTAACCACTAAGCCATCTCTCCAGTCTAATAGATAGCACTTCTAAAACCACTTCAAACAATACCCAGCCATCAAGAAAGCAATACAGAGGAGGCCAGAAAACAGCAACAAAGATATTAGATACAGACCTATAGACCAAATGATTGATTAAAAAAAAAAATTTACAAGAAGACATTAGATCAGACAATTAACGGATATGGACTTCAAAATAGCCGTCACAAGTGTGTACGGGAGGCGTGGATAACAAGATGGGGAGCCTCAAGGAAAACCAGAATCAATATGGACCACAGTAACCGAAATCACAAATTCAAAAAGGATGATTTAGGGAGAAATTAAACCAAGGGGATGAGGAGATTTGTAAAGTGGAACGTAATGCAACACAAAATATGCAGCTGGAGGCAGAAAAAGAAAGAAGAAACAACAATGACAGGAAACAGCCTAAGAGAAACAGGGAACCTGGGACGTGGCAACAGCCAGGCACGAGTGGGGAAGAGGACGTTGCATAAAAGACCAGTGCTGGGTACCCCACAGTGGTCAGGCAATGAGGTCCCTCAGAAGGAACGGGGCCCCAGGTGAGACGGAGAGGCAACGTAGGGAAACCTGAGGGCACCAGAAAGGATAGCTACACAAAGGTAGGTGGAGCCGGTGTGCTAAAACAAGTCAGGCAGAGCTTCAACGGTTCCCAGACTTAGAAAGTGGGCGCAGCAACAACACAGCAAGGTGGGGGTGTGAAAGAAAGAGCGGGGCACAGAGGCACGCACCCGTGACTCCAGCAACCTACAGTGAGATGAGGGGTGGAGGCGGAGACTCTCCAGGAGCTGCTGGGCCAGCTAGCCAGGCGTATCTCCACACACAGTGCTGAACAAGAGGCCTGGCCGCAGACGAGGTCGACAGGCGAGGACCAACATGGAAGGCTGTTCTCTGACCTCAACACTACGCATCCTGGTACACACGCTCACTTGATCACACGTGTGTGCGCTCGCTCGCGCTCTCTCTCACACACACAGACTAAAAAAAAAATTCTAATTTAGGAGCAGGTGTGGTCCTAGCTACCCAAAAGGCCGAAGAGGAAGGAGCCCTCAAGCCTAGGAGTTCGAGGCCAGCCTGAGCAACCTAATGAGAGCAAGAGAGGACAGGACAGGACGCGCCGCATACACGGCACGTGGCAGGGAGCTGGGCACTGTGTGAATGTCATGGGCATCGAGGCCAGCGTAAGGGCCGGTGTGGAGGGGCTTCTTTCACAACAAACACAGCCATTCACCAGGAAGAGAAGCAAGGCCGACATTAACACGCACCCAGTAGAGCCAGCAGGACTGGGTTTCATACATACACCGCCTCTGTTCCAACCCCGAGCAGCGTGGTCCTGGAGGAACACGCAGCTTCGCTCTCACTCCAGGTGCAACTTATTAGGCAGAATGTGCAATTTCTTCTTGGTGCACTTGGGAGCCAAGCCAGGCACCAAACAAGCCCTCACATGTTCCAGAGCAAGGAGGAAGAGGTAGAAAGAGCTCAGGGGAAGCTCCATGGCCACGCGGGACTCAGAGCAGACAGCCTAGCAGAAGCTGGCCTCAAAAACCGGAGGGTTAAGGCACAGACTGCTACCAAATCCAAGGGCAGCCGGGCGTGGTGGCGCACACCTTTAATCCCTGCACTCGGGAGGCAGTGGTAGGAGGATCGCCGTTGAGTTCGAGGCCACCCTGGGCTAGAGTGAGACCCGATCTAAAAAAAAAAAAAAAAAAAAAACACAACCAAAAAAACAGACTTAGGAAAAAGGGCTGGGAGACGACTTTGGTGGTGAAGCTTCAGGTCATGCAAATGTGAGGGCCTGAGTGCAGCCATCACCAACACCCACGGAAATACCAGCTAGCTAGGCTGCTGGGTCAGCAAGCCCTAGGGTCAATGAGACACTGTCTCAAAAACTAAGGTAGGGTAGCCGGGTGTGGTGGCGCATGCCTTTAATCCCAGCACTCGGGAGGCAGAGGTAGGAGGATTGCCATGAGTTCAAGGCCACCCTGAGACTACAGAGTTAATTCCAGGTCAGCCTGGACCAGAGTGAGACCCTACCTTGAAAAACAAAAAAAACAAACAAAAAAAAAAAAAAAAAAAAAAAAACTAAGGTAGGGAATAATCGAGAGAGACGCACGATGTCAACCTCTGGACTCCACGCATATGTGCACACACGTGTATACACACCCTTACACATGCACACACACACAAATATGCACACACACCACATACAAACACACAAAAATTCAAAACCCATAGTTCCCTGCCCTCTATGATAGCTTGGCCCTTGGGTTTTAAATTTATGTACATATAGGGCTGGAGAGACAACTTAGTGGTTAAGTGCTTTCCTGGGAAGCCTAAGGACCCTGGTTCGAGGCTCAATTCCCCAGGACCCACATTAGCCAGATGCACAAGGGGGCTGTTATGAGCATGTAAGGACCAGCATATGGTCCAGGGCCAGTTTAGATAAATAAGTTTTTTTTTGTGAGAGTAAAAATGCAAAGTCAAACCTTGTAAGCAAAAACTAAGACTAAGCTGTGTGCGGTGACATAGTAGAGATTAGCAGGTGTGTGTGTGGAACTCTAGATAAGTAGTGGAAAGTATAAAAACCCCAGCTGCTCAGCAAACGTTGTCTCAGTCTTCCCGACACTATGACTGACTGAAAGGTTGCTCAGCAGTCCGGACCGAGACCTCCACGAGACGCATCACCGATCCGAATTCATCTGCCTGACACGCTGTCCGAACGATCAAGACTAGGCTTGAAACACCGCGAACCGAGAGAAAAAGTCGCAGCACGGACCCCGCATTACCAGGTCGTAAAGCGTCCGAGACGTAGCAACCCAAGTCTCGCGATACTGCGTCCCAAGTCTCGCGTTATCAGGTTGTATACATGTTAGACTCGTTAGAAATATTCTTGTGTTAGTAGTGATGAATATAATTTGGTTATATATTATATTAGCTATAATATTAGTTGTGATAGTTTAGACTTGCTTGTGTGTGACTTTCATCCCAGTAAACTCCTTTGCAAGTACACCAGTGTCTCCGTATCATTGACCTTCGTGGGCGGAATCCTCTCAACCAATCATCTTTGAGAGTGCTCACGAAAGGGGCGCACACGTCTGGAGTTTGTATGCAGTGGCTGGAGGCCCTGGCGCACGCATTCTCTATCTGCCTCTTTCTCTCTGTCTGTCACTCTCAAATAAAAAATAAACAAAAAATTAAATTTATATACATCTATATAATACAAACAAATATAGATATACACATACACACACGCACAGGCACGTGTGCATAGAGTATGTGTGGTATGCCATGTGATGTAGTACTATGCACACATGTGTGCCCTGTGTGGAGGCCAGAGGACAGTGTCAGGTATCCTCTCTTCACCCATCTGCCTGGCCTGTTTCCTTGAGACAGTCACTCACTCAACCCAGTGCTGCTGTCTTCACCATTCCTGTTACCCCCCACCAGCAAGCTCTAGGGATTGTCCTATCACCCCCCACCTGGCTGCCAGGGAAATCAAACTCGAGTGGTTCTCAGGCCCTCATGCTTGGGCAGCAAGTGCCCCCTAGGATGTTCACACAATGGTGAGGTTGCCTAATGAACTCTAGCATTTAGCAGTGCATGGCTACAGTTAGGAAAAAAAATAAAAATAAAAAATAAACCTTTAGTCAAACTTAAAACATGACAGTAGGCCAAGAAAAAAAATACATTGCTCCATCATTTCACAGTGTAAAAGCTTTTCCTGGGGCTAGGGAGATGGTTCAGTGGTTAGCAGTGCTTACTTACAAAGTCCACTGGCCCAGGTTCAATTCCCCAGCCCCCACAGAGGGCCAGATGCACAAAGTGGCACATGCACCTGGAGTTCGTTTACACTAGCATGATTCCCTGGTACACCCATACTCACTCTCTCTGCCTGCAATTAAGTAGATAAAAATAAACTTTCAACAGCTTTTCCTGCACTGAGAGGTGAGGGTGTGTATGGGGGAGGGGTGGGAGAGACAAGTTCTGGCTAGTACCAGGAGGAAAGAAAATAAATAAATTGGTTAACATCCAAAATCAAATTGCTAATCAGATGTGGTGTCATACACTTGTGAGGCTGAGGCAGAGGATCACAAATTCAAGACCAGCCTGGGTTACATAGTGAAAATGTGTCTCAAAAAGAAAGAGGAAAAAAAAGAAAAGAAAAAGGAAGGCTAAATACACATTGTTGACTGGGGTTGTAAGTCAGTGATAAAGTACTTGTCTAATATGCATGAGGCCCCGGGTTCAGTTCCCAGCGTGAAGGGAGGATGGATGGAAGTTGCTGCTAGCAGAAGATTATATACACAGAGAATCCAAAAGAGGGAATTGAGGTCCCCAGAGCCTACATAAAGTGGGAGTCAGGAGAAAGTGTCTGCAATTCCAGCCCTACTATGGCAAAATGGGAGATGGAGACAGGAGAAGCCCCCAGACGCCTGCAGGTCAGCTAGCCTCACGTAAGGAGCAGTTACAACAAAGAGACTCTGCCTCAAAAAAGGCAGAAGGCGGGCTGGAGAGATGGCTCAGCAGTTAAGGCACTTGCCTGCAAAGCCTAAGGACCTAGGTTCACTTCCCCAGGACCCACGTAAGCCAGATGCACAAGGTGGCGCATGCGTCTGCAGTCATTAGCAGTGGCTGGAGGTCCTGATGTGCTCATTCTATCTACCTGTCTTGTCCTCTCTCTGTCTCTCAAATAAATAAAATTTTTTTTAAAACTTATAAAAGAAACTAGAAGGGGACTGGAGAGATGGCTTAGCAGCTAAGGCGCTTACTTGCAAAGTCTAAGGACCCAGGTTTGATTCCCTAGTACCCACATAAGCCTAATGCATAAGGTAGCACATGCATATGGAGTTCGTTTGCAGTGGCTGAAGGCCCTGACACACCCATTTTCTCTATATACATCTGACCCCCCTTAAGCAAATGAATAAATAAATAATTCAAAAGAGGTAGTAGGTGAGAACTAACACTTAAGGTTGTCCTCTGACCTCCACAAGCATGCTATGACATATATGTGCCCACATTCACACACCTACACACAAACAAAGAAAGGGGAGGAGGGAGAGAAACAGAGAGAGAGAGAGAGAGAGAGAGAGAGAGAGGAGAAAATCCAAAATGAACTATTACATTTGAAAATTTAGCAAGGTAACTAGAGCCTCCTGTGTCCCAGAGCCTCCTGCCTCTACCTCCCAAGTGCTGGGATACAGAGAAGCACCACCACATCCATTTTATGTGCTGCTGGAAATCAAACCCAGGGCCTTATGCCAGGCAAGCAAGCCCTCTACCAACTGAGCTATATCCTGAGCCCAACAAGGCGTTTTTTTGAAACTGTCTGACTCCTTTCTATATGTTAGCAATAGACTACTAGAAGGAGAAATAAATACCACAGAATTAAAAGATACAATGAATTTCTAGAAATAAGTATAAGAAAAAGTCCCGCAGAGTACTATGAAATCATCCTGAGGCAGGGCGTGGTGGTGCACACCTTTTAATTCCAGCATTGGGGAGGCTGAGGATGGAGAATCACCTGAGCTTGAGGCCAGCCTGGCTACAGAGTAATTCCAGGTCAGTCTGAGCTAGAGAAAGAGAGACCCTGCCTCAAAAACCAAAATGAGGGCTGGAGAGATGGCTTAGTGGTTAAGACACTTACCTACAAAGCCTAAGGGCCTGGGTTCAACTCCCCAGAACCCATGTAAGCCAGATGCACATGGTGGCGCATGCATCTGGAGTTTGTTTGCAATGGCTAAAGGTCCCCACTGGTGTGCCCATTCTCTCTCCCTCTCTTTCTCCCTCCCTTCCTGTCTCTCTCTGTAAATAAATAAATAGAAAGAAAGAAACAAACAAACAAAGAAAGAAACAAAGAAAGAAAGAGGAAGAAGGAAAGAAAGAAAGAAAGCTATTCCTGAGGAAAACTGAAAGGAGATGTAAGCAAACTGAGGGATTCAGCACGTCCGGAGACTGGGGAACCTGACAGTGAGAGGACGCCAGTCCATCCCAGGTGGATCTGCGGAGTCTGTGCAGGCCAAGAGTCCAGGCGGCTCCTCTGCCTGTGGGACTTGATAACTTGATTCCAAAACCACGTTTGAAAATGTGAGTAGCCAGGAAGAAAAGGTTGGGAATATTTACACTACAGAGAACATGCGTACACCCATGGGATAACAGGAGATGGACAGAGAGGACAGCACAGAGCCCAGACATTGTACTGACAGGTAGCACCCATCAAGGGGGACACTGGTGTACGGTGGTGCAGAAGAACCCTCTCTCAATAGTATGTGGCCGGGAGACAGGAAAGTTACAGGGGGAGAGAAGGAATCTGGAGGCCGGGGCCAGACCACACACTCAAGACTATTCCAGGAGCAGCCCAGTCTACAGGCCTTTCTGAGGGGAAGATGGGATAGCGGAATTCTACGACGGGAGGAGGATGGGGCGGAAAGAAGGCTGGCTCTGAAGACCGCCTTCACTTCATGAGTCGTATTCTCCCCCCACCCCATCGCCGCCACCCCTGGCTCATAGGATTCCCAGGCTGGCCTTGAGCTCCTAGGCTCAAGTGACCCTCATGTCTCTGCCTCCCATGTGCTAGAACCACAGGAGTGTACCTCATCAGATTCTAAACTCGCAATTTTTAACTATGTAAATCTATAGCTCTAACTGCCAGAAAAAGGCAAACAACAACAACAACAACAAAAACCAAAAAACACCGCAGACGGCCCAACAGCAGTGAGCAGACCCAGCACCAAGAGTGTAGTCTCTACGCACCACTCAGGCCTGGGGCGAGGCTCAGCGCTACAGCACTTGCCCAGCGCCAGAGACCCTGGGCCGGATCCCCAGCACAAAGGGGGAGGAAGGGGGGGAGGATAAACAAATAATAGATACTGCTCCCCATGGCAGGTAGGAAACAACTAATCCTAGAACTCACTCTGCAGGGTCTAGGAAACAAAAGGTGTAACATGAGCCTACAATATTCTGCTGAACCAGACAGTAGAAAATGCTTTTTATAAAAAAAAAAAAAAATACGTGTGTGTGTGTGTGTGTGTGTGTGTGTGTGTGTGTATGGTAAATAAATCAGTGTAATAGATGAGGGAATAAAACAAATCAGCAGGCAACATCAGTGGGAAACTGCACTATAAAAGACTGCTTACTAAAAACGTGGGAGCTATGGGGTGAGCTGTCACCACTCCTGCAACATGGAGCACCCAACCAGTGTCACTGCAGTCCCAAACCACAACACTCAGGACAGCTGTCACACCTCCTCCTCCCTAAGGAGGAGCAGTGGCTTCACCTGGCAGGGACCCTTTGTGAATTCACCCAAGGTCATGTCAAGTACTGAGCCAAACTGGAACTCCACGGTCCTGGGAGGGGAACACAGAAGGGCTCTTGTGGGCCCGCCGCAGCCCCGCCCCGAGAAGAGACAGGGCAAACATGGCTTCGAAAACCTGAACTGCGCTCAAGACTGTGGTGGGTGGGGTGGGGTGCGGGCAGGGGGTCTCCTGAGACAGGGTGCGAATCTAGTTTACAATAAAGTGTTCAGAGTGAACGATCACGAAACACAGATGCCTGGGGGAAGCAAACACAGAATCTGACCAGAGCGTGGTGAGAGAACACTGCTTGAATTTGGAGGGCTATCCTGTAGTTGTGTAAGAGGGTGTCCTGTTGGGAGCACGGTGTGTCCAGTTTGCTCTGCACGTAGATGGAGAAAGAGAACGCCAGGGCACACACGGGAAACTCTTTCTGGTTGGTGACTCCACGTGACGGGCACAAAGCACAGCTCTGAGCTTGTCTCACTATCCTTATGTGAGTTTTAAATGGCTTCAAAACAAAGCGTTTGGGGCTGGAGAGATGGCTTAGAAGTTGAGGCACTTGCTTGCAAAGACTCAAGACCCAGGTTCAATTCCCCAGGACCCATGTAAGCCAGACTCACAAGGTGGCGCATGAGTCTGGAGTTCGTTTGCAGTGGCTAGGGGCCCTGGTGCTCCCATTCTTTCTCTCTCTCCCTCAAATAAATAAATAAAATTTTTTTTAAAAAAAGGCGTTTTTGTTTTGTTTTACAAATACAAATGAAGATATCGTAATAGTCTCAAGGTGGGAAAAAGTTTCTTTAATATGTAAAAGCTGCTACTGATTTCAAATTAGCAAACTTTCTATCAGAAGTATATAAATAGAGGCATGTGTTGCTTGTTTAGTACACATGAGCCCTGAGGTCCATTCCCAGCACTGGGAAAAATGAAAGAAAAAGGAAGGAGGAGAGAAGCTGAATGGTGGGGGATGTTTATGATACAGAAAGGCTGGGCATGGCGACACACACTTGTACTCCTAGCACTTGACACATGGAGGCAGGAGAAAAAGAGGTTCAAGGTCATCCACCACGAATGAAAGAACAGGACGAGGTACAGACATAAGGAAGTATGTGGGCAAACACGCATGTATGTTTTATAGTGGTTTCTTTTTCTATTTAAAACCTTAAAGGGGAAAATATTGTATATCCATATGCAAAAAAAAAAAAAATCCAAGACCTCAATTTATACACTATACAAAAATGAACCCAAATGGGCTGGGGATATTGCTCAGTGGTTAAAGGTACTTGCTTGCAAAGCCTATAGGCCCAGGTTTGACTCCCTAGTGCTCACAAAGTCAGATACTCAAAGTAGCATATGTATCTGGAGTTCATTTGTCAAGAGTTTCATTTTGCCAAGAGGTCCTGGCATGCCCGTTCTCTCTCTCTCTCTCACTAATACTTGCAAATAAATAAATAAAAAAAAAATTGTTAGAAAAAAAAACCCAAAAACCACTTTAAGCCAGACACGGTGGCACACACCTTTAATCCCAGCACTTGGGAGGCAGAGGTAGGAGAATTTCCATGAGTTCAAGGCCACCCTGAGACTACATGTGAATTCCAGGTTAGCCTGGGCTAAGCAAGACCCTACCTCGAAAAACCAACCCCCCCAAAAAAAAACAACCAAGATTTAAAAGGGCAGATTGGAGAGATGGCTTGGTGTTAAATATGCTTGCTTCGGGCTGGAGAGATGGCTTGGTGGTTAAGGCACTTGCCTGCGAAGCCTAAGTACCCATGTTCAACTCTCCAGATCCCATGTTAGCCAGCCACACAAAGGTGAGGCAAGCACAAAGTCACACATGCCCACTAGGTGGCGCAAGCATCTGGAGTTCATTGCAGTGGCTGAGACCCTGGTGTACCAATTCTCCCTCCCTCCTTCCCCCTCCCTCTCCCCCCCTCCCTTTCTTGCTAGGAAAAAGAAAAAATAAACTAAAAAATAAAAAAAGATGCCTGAGTACAAAACTAATTTAAAAAATGCTAGTTTTTAGGCCTGCCAGCCTGGGTTCATTTCCCCACTCACCACATAAAGACAGAGGCACAAAGTGGCACTTATGTCTGGAGTTTGTTTGCCATGGCAAGAGACCTTGGTTCTTGTTCTCTTTCTGCTTGCAAATAAATGAAAATAAAAAGAGAGGGAGGAAATGAGGGAGAGAGAACAGGCACACCAGAGCTCCCAACTGCTACAAATGAACTCCAGATGTATGCAGCCACTTGTGCATCTGGCTTATGTGGGTCCTAGGGAACAGAACCTAGGTACTCTGGCTTTGCAGGCAAGTTCCTTAACCACTAAGCCATCAGTCCAGCTTCTAAAAATATTTTATTTTATTTATTTATTTATTTGACAGAGAAGGGGAGGAGAGAGAGAAAGAGAGAAAGAATGGGCACACCAGGGCTTCCAGCCACTGCAAATGAACTCCAGACAGGTGTGCCCCCTTGTGCATCTGGCTAACATGGGTACTGAGGAATTGAACCAGGGTCCTTTGGCTTTGTAGGCAAATGCCTTAATCACTAAGCCATCCCTCCAGCCCTAAAAATATTTTTAATATTTATTTTACTTATTTTTTATTAGAGAGAGACTAGAGAGAGAGGGAGAGAGAAAGAATGGGTATGCCGGAGCCTCTAAACACTGCAAATGAACTCCAGATGCATGCACCACCATGTGCTTCTGGCTTACATGAGTACTGGGGAGTCAAACCTGTGTTCTTAGGCTTCAAAGGCAAGCACCTTAATCACTAAGCCATCTCTTCAGCCCCCTAAAAATATTCTTTAAAAAAAGATACTAACTTGGGCTGCAGAGATGGCGGCTAAGGTGCTTACCTACGAAGCATAGGGACCCAGATTTGAATCCGATTCATCAGCACCCACATAAACCAGATGCACAAGGTGGCATATATGTCTAGAGTTTGTTTGTAGTGGCTAGAGGCCCTGTTCTTCTCTATCTGCCTCTTCTCTCTAATAAAAAAAATATGTAATATAAAAAAATTACTAACTCAAAATGGGCCACAGACCTAGATTTTAAACCCAAAGCTTAAATAGGCTGACACATAGGTAGCAAATGCATATACAAAGATGTTCAACATCATTGGGCATTAGAGAAAAAAAAAACACATAATAACATACTAAAATGGTTTTATAAAAAAAGACAAAGCCAAGTGCTGCTGAGAACAGGGACAATGAGCGCACACACTGAGGCCTGCAATGTGAAACAAGGGGTGACTTTTTAAAATAGCACAGAAGGCTTCTTGTAATGCTAAACACACAGTCATCTCACAATCCCCCAACCTTACTCGACATTCTTACTCAGTATGAAGGAAACTTAGGTGCATACAAAAGCCTGTATGGGAGCCAGAAGTGGTGCTACACAACCCTAATTCCAACCCTAAGGAGGGGGAGGCCAAAGAATCAGGAGTCTAAGAAGCCAGGCTGGATTACTTGAGACCCTGTCTCAAAAATAAAGGGAGAGAGCCGGGCATGGTGGCACACGCCTTTAATCCCAGCACTCGGGAGGCAGAGGTAGGAGGATCACTGTGAGTTCAAGGCCACCCTGGAACTATGTAGTTAATTCCATGTCAGCCTGGACCAAAGTGAGACCCTACCTTGAAAAACAAAAGAAAAGGGTGGGGGGAGGCTGGGCATGGTGGTCACACCTTTAATCCCAGCACTTAGGAGGCAGAGGTAGGAGGATCACTGTGAGTTGGAGGCCACCCTGAGACTGCATAGTGAATTCCAGGTCAGCCTGAGACAGAGAAAGACCCTACCTTGAAAAACCAAAGATAAATAAACAAACAATAAAAACAGAAACAAAAACTGGGGAGCTGTCTCAGTGGTTAAAGGTGCTGGCTTACACTCCCCAGCCACCCACATAAAGCCAGAGGCAAAGCAGCGTATGTGACTGCGCCTATAGCAAGGGGAGCCAGAGTCAGGAGGACCCAGAAGCTCACAGCCAACTAGACCGGGGTGCACCCAGTGACAAGAGACCCTGCCTCAAAAGAAAAATCCCCAGGTTCTGATCTTGACGCACACACTGTGCCATGTACGCCGCCCACCTCAACCACCACGTGCATTAACAAAAACCCCTGTGCTGATTCACGATCATGAAAAATCTAATGTAATGCCCTTTACATACAACCGTCCAATAGGATGGCACTTGACTGGCCATAAAAAGAATAAACACTACCCTGGGGGGAAAACTGCTACTGTAGTCTGGGTAAATGGATATATTATGCCCACCAAAGTGACCTCTAAATACCTACACTTACGCCCTTGCTACTCTCACTTTTGATTAGAGAAGCTTCTCTTTTCAGATGGTGGTGACCACTGGGGAGACTCAAAACTCACCAAAGTGCTGAGAAGAAATAACTATGGAGTGCTTGGCGCTAAGTGAGACATCTCTATCACACCCTGCAAGGCTCAGGGACCATTGTGGAAGAGGTGGTGGAAAGAATGTAAAAACCAAAAGGAAGACTGCTTACAGTCCTGTCTTCCAGACACAAAGTGACCGTTGCATTCATGACCTCACAGTGGCTGATGGTATCTACACAAGACCTGCATAATAGGAAGGAAAAGAAAAATGACATCAAAATAAGAGACTAGTTGGAAAAGGGAAGGAATGTGGGGAGGGGAAATGGGAGGGTGGAGGGAGGAGATCAATATATGATCATGGAATATTGTCTATATGTAAGGAATCTGTCAATAAAAACTTTAAAAATAACACACTAACACTTTCCACATGAATGGACCTCAGATGCATTAAGACTCTAACGGCTCAGGCTGAATATGATTCTGTTTATATGGTAGAAAACAGGTTGCCAAGAAATAAAGCAGGGGACAGAAATGACCTCAGAGGGGCCGGGTGAGCTGGATGTGACACAATGTCTCAGTTGTGGACAGACTAACAGGACTGCTAGCGTCTATTCAGTCTCAGAAAACTGTCCACCCAGAGTAGCTTTTAGTCTCCAAATTCCAAACACCACTAAAGGTGGGAGAAAAGGTAAGTGATAACTAGCCTTTCTAAGGTGAAATTACCTACTGGGATGCGCTCACTGCCTAGGAGGAAGCAAACTGTGTGGTCATAGTAGCACAAAGGCTGAGAGGAGATTAGGAATCAGGTTGTCCGAGGGGCAGAGCACAAGATGAGAGGCAGAAAACAGCTCAAGAGAGGCAGGAAGTGCGAACAGCCCGGTGGGAAAGGAATGCTAGCGAACTTCCAGTGAGGAGAAGGGCAGAGCTGACCAGCAGCAGCAAGATGGTGGACTGAATGCAATACCACGAGCTCATAGCCCAAGTTCTCCACACACAAGGTAGGATTGCTGGACTGGATTAAAAGACCTACCCAAACATATTCTGTCAGTAAGTAGTGCACTTAAAAGTACGAGGGGGCTGGAGAGATGGCTTAGTGTGGTTAAGCTCTTGCCTGTAAAGTCTAAGGATCCCAGTTTGAGGCTCCATTCCCAGGACCCATGTCAGCCAGATGCACAAGGTGTGCACGCATCTGGAGTTCGTTGGCAGTGGCTGGAAGCTCTGGCACACCCATTCTCCCTCTCTTTCTCTGCCTCTTTCTCTCTCTGTCTGTCGCTCTCAAATAAATAAATAAAGATTAAAAAAATAAAAATTTAAAAAGTACAAGGAGGGCTGAGGAGAAGACTCAGCAGTTAAAGGTGCTTACTTGAGGGCTGGAGGAATGGCTTAGCAGTTAAAGCTCTAGCCTACAAAGCCAAAGGACCCAGGTTTGATTCCCTAGGACCCACGTCAGCCAGATGCACAAGGGGGTGCACACATCTGGAGTTTGTTTGCAGTGGCTGGAGGCCCTGGCGCACCCATTCTCTCTTTCTCTGCCAAATTAAATAAATAAATAAAATCTTTTTTTAAAAAAGGTGCTTACTTGCAAAACCTGTCAGTCCAGGTTCAATTCCTCACTACCCCATGTAAAGCCAGATGCACAAAGTGGTGTTACATGTCTGGAGTTTGCAGCAACAAGAGGCCCTGGCACAACCGAGCATGTGTACTCACTGACTCTTGCGCACACTAGCTTACTCGCTTGCTCTTGCTCTCTCTCTCTTGCTCTTGCTCTCTCGCTCTCGCTCGCTCTCTCTGTCATTTTTTTTTAATTTTTATTTATTTATTTATTTGAGAGAGACAGACACAGAGAGAAAGACAGATAGAGGGAAAGAGAGAGAATGGGCGCGCCAGGGCTTCCAGCCTCTGCAAACGAACTCCAGACACGTGCGCCCCCTTGTGCATCTGGCTAACGTGGGACCTGGGGAACCGAGCCTCGAACCGGGGTCCTTAGGCTTCACAGGCAAGCGCTTAACCGCTAAGCCATCTCTCCAGCCCTCTCTGTCATATTTTTGAGCCAGGTGTCATGGCGCACATGTTTAATCCCAGCACTTGGAAGGCAGAGGTAGGAGGATCACCGTGACTTTGAGGCCACCCTGAGACTACATAGTGCGAAAAGCAAGACAAAAACAAACAAAAAAACATTGAAAAAGTATAAGGAGAGAAGCCAACAGCATGTAAATAGTAAGTACAAGAGAGCTGAGGGCTATGGAGGAGAGCTCAGTGGTAGAGCACGTGCAAGGGTTGATCGGGGAAACAGATGGAGGAGATGGAGGAAGGGAAGGAGGAAGAGAGGGAAGTAGGGAGGCAAGCGAGCAAGCTAGAATGGTTTTGTTAATAACAAATTGGACTTCAGAGATGGATAAATTCCATGAAAGATACAAATTATACACAAATTACCATGACTGGAAAAAGATAAAAGAGAAAATCTGAACAGTTGTATATCTAAAGTAATATTGGTAATTAAAGCGAATTGTAATTGGTAATAATACTAGCAATTAAAATAAATTGGAAATTTAAAACCTTCCCACAATGAATAGCAACAAGCGCCAGGCTTGAGTGGGCTCACTGGTGACACAATTCTACCCACACTTAAGGAAGAGATACTACCATAGTTACACAAATCCTTTCAGTAAATGGAAGAGGGCTAAAGAGATGACTCAGTGGTTAAAGGCACTTGCTTACAAAGCCTGATGGCCCAGGTTCGATTCTCTGGTACCAATGTTAGCCAGATGCACAAAGTGACACATGCATCTGGAGTTTGTTTTCAGTGGCTACAGGCCCTGAAGCACCCACTCTCACTTTCTCTGTCTGCTTCTGTCTGTCTGTCTCTCAAATAAATAGATATATGAAAAATAAGAAAGAAAAAAAAACAGAGCTGGGCGTGGTGGCGCACACCTTTAATCCCAGCACTCGGGAGGCAGAGGTAGGAGAATTGCTGTGAGTTTGAGGCCACCCTGAGACTACAGAGTTAATTCCAGGACAGCCTGAGCTAGAGTGAAACCCTACCTCAAAAAAAAAAAAACAAAAACAAAAACAAACAAACAAAAAAACCAAACAGATTGGGCTGGAGAAATTGCTTAGTGGTTAAGGTGCTTGCCTGTAAAGCCTAAGGACCCAGGTTCTATTCCCCAGGACCCATGTAAGCCAGATGCACAAGGTGGCGCATGTGTCTGGAGTTTGTTTGCAGTGGGTTTGTGGTGGCAGGAGGCCCTGGTATGCTCACATTCACTCTCTTTCTCTCTGTCTGCCTCTCTTGCAAATACATTACTTAATAAAATATATTTTAAAAAACAGAGTTTTATCTCTGAAATTTAAAAGTATTAAGGGAGAAGGAAGCATAAGGCCAGCATTATTTGACTTCTAAATCCAGACTAAAAACATGAAAGAAACACAGATCTGCAAGCCTTCATGAACACAGACACAAACTTCCTCAGAAAATCATTAGCAAATCGAACCCAGGAATGCATGGATGTTCAACATGGGAACAGCCATTGATGGCCAACAGCACACAACACGGGGAGAAAACCAGTCATCTCAAGATGCGGGACAAGGGACATCCATGTGAGACCTGCAGCTAACACCACCCTTCCTGCCTTGCTGCGGAGATCAAGACCGAGACCAAGGTTGCACAGGGCACAGAGAGGAGGCGCTCTCACCACACTACCCCGGAAGTGACAGACGTAAGGCTGCAAAGCCAGCAGAGAGATGCTGTTCCCAGAGACAGACCAGCGTATGCGAGATCCCAGGGAACCTGAAAACTTCCTGGGCCTTGTGACTCAGGGCACAGGTGTTCAGGTGGGCCAGCACGGAAGACAGGCTTTGCTCTTACATAAGCACGGTACACCCTGACAGTGGCACCTTATTCAGTAAGAAAAAAAAACTGAAGTGCTAATCCCTTCTTTAATACCAATGACCCTCGATATCAAATCAAAGAAGCTGTCCACTAAAATCCAGACACCTTATGATGCCATGGTTCTGAAGTGCTCAGATCTGGCCTTCTATCGGGATCTGGACAGGGGCTGCCTGAGCAGGGGGAATGTGGGGAAGCAGGATGACTACTACAGTATATGCAGCTTGAGGAGATGAGAAAAACGTGCCACAGGGGGCTAGGGAGATGGCTCAGTAGCTAAAGCCACTTGCTTGCAAAGCCTGTTGGCCCATGTTTGATTCCCGAGCCACCCATGTAAAGCCAGATGGGTATCCATTTGTAGTGATAAGAAGCCCTGGCATGTGCACACACATGTACACACACACACACACAAACATATAAATAAAATTTTTTTTTCCTTTTTTTAAAAAACATTTATTTATTTGTTTATTTGAGAGTGACAGACACAGAGAGAAAGACAGATAGAGGGAGAGAGAGAATGGGCGCGCCAGGGCTTCCAGCCTCTGCAAATGAACTCCAGACGCGTGCGCCCCCTTGTGCATCTGGCTAACGTGGGACCTGGGGAACCGAGCCTCGAACCGGGGTCCTCAGGCTTCACAGGCAAGCGCTTAACCGCTAAGCCATCTCTCCAGCCCTAAAAAATTTTTTTAAATGTCCCACAGTGGACTGTGATTCTGACTCAACCACTGAATTGCACTTTCAGGGGTGACAGACACTGCACGTAGGTTCTGTTTCCGTAAAGCCACTCCAAGTAGGTGTCACACCAATGATCAAAACCGCTGGGGGGGAAGCAGCAAGACACACCACACTTAGGAACCAGAAACTCAATGTCGCTGAGGGGCTAGTTTACAGCTCTACTGGAACACATCACATCTGAGCAAGCTTCCACTCAGAAATCAGAAAGTTGCAGGGCTTGACACCTCCTGAGACTTCAACTTAAGACTTAGGGACTGGAGAGATGGCTCAGAGGTTAAGGCACTTGCCTGCAAAGCCTAAGGACAAGAGTTTGATTCCCCACTACCCACGTAAAGCCAGATGAACAAGGTGGCACAGGTGTCTGGAGGTTGTTTGCAGTGGCTGGAGGTCCTGGTATGCCCTCCCAATTCTCTCTCTACCTATACATATCTATCTGTCTCCCTCATTCCCTCTCAAATTAAAAAAAAAAAAAAAAGATTTAGTAAGAGACTTATTTAAAGAAAAACAGACCTTCTTGTCAAATATATGAATTCACCACAATCCTAAATATTCATACAGGAAAAAACTCCCTTCTTACCTCACATATTATACAAAAATGAGCCACTGACCAAGATGTAAGTGACAGAGCTACAAGACTACTCTTGCACCCACATGCAGTATGAGGCAAATGAAGAGCTCTTCAACAGGCCAGGTGTGTGTAATGGCTCACGCACGAAAGCCCCAGTACTCAGGAGGCTGAGACAGGTGCATGGCTGCACATTATAAAACACTGTCAAAAAAAAAAAAAAAAAAACCTGCAACAGGCCACAAAAAGCACTGGCCATAAAAATGAAACATTAATAATTTGAGCTTCATCAAAATTTAAAACTTGTGGGGCTGGAGTAATGGCTTAGTGGTCAAGGTGTTTGCTTGCAAAACCAAAGGACCCAGGTTCAATTCCCCAGGACCCACATAAGCCAGATGCACAAGGGATGTATACATCTGGAGTTTGTTGGCAGCAACTGGAGGCCCTGGCACACATACTCTCTCTCTCTTTCACTCTCTCTCAAATAAATAAACAAAAATAAAATATTTTTTAAAATTTAAAACTTGTAGTTATTGAGCCGGGCATGGTGGTGCACACCTTTAATCCCAGCTCTCAGAAGGATCTCTGAGTTTGAGGCCACACCTTGAGACTACATAGTGAATTCTAGGTCAGCCTGGGCTAGAGTGAGACCCTACCTAGAAAAACAAACAAACAACAACAACAAAAAAAACCACTTGTAGTCATTAGAAAACACAATAATAAAAACACACACTGGACTATAGAAAATATTTGCAACGTATCTTTGACAATGGACTTGTTTTGTAAATTAGAGCATAACTCTTAAAACACATTTTAAAAATATTGCAGGAGGGCTGGAGAGATGGCTTAGTGCTTAAGTGCTTGCCTGTGAAGCCTAAGGACCCCGGTTCGAGGCTCAATTCCCTGGGACCCATGTTAGCCAGATGCACAAGGGGGCGCACGTGTCTGGATTTCGTTTGCAATGGCTGGAGGCCCTGGCGCGCCCATTCTCTCTCTCTCTACCTGCCTCTTTTTCTTTCAGTCTGTCACTTTCAAATAAATTAATAAAAGTAAAAATAAAAATATTGCAGGAGGGCTGGAGAGATGGTTTAGCGGTTAAGCACTTGCCTTTGAAGCCTAAGGACCCCGGTTCGAGGCTCAATTCCCCAGGACCCACGTTAGCCAGATGCACAAGGGGGCGCATGCGTCTGGAATTCGTCTGCAGTGGCTGGAGGCTCTGGCGCGCCCATTCTCTCTCTCTCTCTCTCTCTCTCTGCCTCTTTCTCTGTCTGTCGCTCTCAAATAAATAAATAAAAATAAACCAAAAAAATAAAAAATAAAAAAAATATTGCAGGAGCCAGGCATGGTGGTGTACAGCACTTGGAGGCTGAGACAGGTGGGTCACTGTGAATTTGGGGCCAGTCTGGGACTACAGAGTGAGTTCCAGGTTTGCTGGGGTGAAGACTGTTTTGGGAAAAAAAAAAAAAAAAGCAAAAAAAAAAAATACTGAAGAGCTGGAGACATAGCTCAGTGGATAAGAACTCTTCCTGTTCAAGTATGAGGGCCTGAGGAGGCCTGAGACATTCGCTTGAGTTCAATCCTCAAGCCCCACATGAAACAGCCAGGCATGGCCATGCATGTCTGTAACCCCAGTCTTTAGGGAAGCAGAAACCTGAGAATCAATGTGGAACTGGTGAAAAAAAAAAAGGCAAACTCCAGGATCACTAAGATTTTTGCCCAAATAAAAGTAGAAACGGGCCCAGGTTTGACTCCCAGAATCCACGTAACCCAGATGCAAGTAGCTAAGGCCCTAGCGTGACAATTCTCTCTCTGTCTCTCCCTCCTCAACGACCCCCCCCCCAAAAAAAGGATGAAAATAAATAAATAAAATAGAAACAGGTGGAAGAACAAGCTGGGCATGGTGGTGCATACCTTTAATCCCGACACTCGGGAGGCAGAGGTAGGAGGACTGCCTTGAGTTCGAGGCCACCCTGAGACTACACAGTGAATTCTAGGTCAGCCTGGAGTAGAGTGAGACTCTACCTCGGAAAACCAAAATAAAAACCTGGTGGAAGAGCAATGTAGTGAGACACCAGAGGCTCTACCCCGGCTACCTCAGGCAAGTACATGGGGTGTCCCGCGTGCACATGTACCACATGCAGAAGCATAAAGAAAGAAAACTTGGGCTGGAGAGATGGCTTAGCAGTTAAGCGCTTGCCTGTGAAGCCTAAGGACCCTGGTTCGAGGCTTGATTCCCCAGGACCCACGTTAGCTAGATGCACAAGGGGGTGCACATGTCTGGAGTTCGTTTGCAGTGGCTGGAAGCCCTGGCGCACCCATTCTCTCTCTCTTTCTCTATCTGCCTCTTTCTCTCTCTGTCACTTTCAAATAAATAAATAAAAATAAACAACAATAAAAAAAAAGAAAACTCAAAAAGGGGGCTGAAGAGGTGGCTTAGGATTTAAGTGTACTTCCTGTGCAAGCATGAGAGTCTGAGACTGCCCAAGTTCAAATCTCCAGAACCCGTGTAAATAGCTGGGCATGGGCATACATGTTTGTAACCCCATCCTCCAGGGAGCAGAAACCAGAGCACCGTCGGGGCTCTCCAATGAGCAAGCTCTGGAATCAGCAAGAGACTGTAGCAAGGAAAAATAGGCAGTTGAGGGATGGAGAGGAACACCCGAGGTTCTCCCCCAGCTGCCACGGGCGAGCCCACAGGGTGCCACAGCAGCACAGGTATAGACCCACACACACGCTCCACGCCATGCACACTATGCCCCTGCCGAAACAAAACAACGGGACAAAAGGTCTGAGGAAGTGCATCACGGTAAGTCACAGAGAACGGGATCCACCATACACTGGGCTATGCAAAGTGAAGTGACCTCACACCCTCAAGAGTGGCTATAATCTGAGCTGGTTGACAGAACACCAGTGCTGACGAGGGTGTAAACCCCGACGCAGTAGCGCATGCCTGTGATCATTCCAACAGCAAAATAGGAGGCGGAGACAGGAGAATTCTGGAAGCGCCTAGGCCAGCTAGTCTGGCAATCACAGCAGTTGACAAGAGACCCTGCCTTAAACAAGGAGGAAGGTGAGGATTGTCTCTACACACACACACACACACACACACACACACACACACACACACACACGCATACGTGCAGAAAGGGAGAAAAGGAGAGATTGTATGTTTTTTTGACTGGTTTAAGGTGGGGATGGTGCCTCAAGGCTTTGATCCCAGCACTGGGGAGGCTGAGGCAAGAAACAAAAAACCTGGCCTAAGTGTTAAAAATTTCAGGGGCTTGGAGGTAAACAGGAGGCTTCAGAGTAGAGCTCTGTCTAGGCTCGCTCAATGAAGAAGTCACTACTGCAGAAGTCCCAGGGACCCTCAGAGACTGGAGCCACCCTGTGAAGCCTAAGGACCCCGGTTCAAGGCTCGATTCCCCAGGATCCATGTAAGCCAGATGCATAAGGGAGCTCACGCGCAGTGGCTGGACGCCCTGGTGAGCCCATTCTCTCCCTCTCCCCCTCTCTCTGCCTCTTTTTCTGTCTGTTGCTCTCAAATAAATAAATAAAAATAAAAGGGAAGGGGCTTCTTGCCCCAGTAGTACTCCAACACATGCTGGGTCTTCCCTTGAGCCCCATCCTGTCCAGGCCAGGGACAAAAAGCAGCCAGCCCGCTAGGGGTCAGGCTGAACTTTGACCGTGTGTCTCCACCCAGGCCACGAGCAGGGGCATTCTGCACCCTCCCGACAAGTGGAAGGCCGTGCTGCCCCGTGATGGGTGGGAAAGCTGCAAGCGAGGACAACTTAAGACAAGCACCCTGGTGACCACAAGGGCTGTGTAGGTCTGCTCACGTGTGGAACGGAACGACCACACAAGTCTTTCTGTGCCCCACACCAGCCTGAAGGACGAATTGTGGCTGCCTACCTCTCAAACACCAGGAGCCACTATAGGGTCTCAGGTGGGCAGAGCTGGGACAGTCACGCCAAGAAGTGCTGGGTTGGTTTTTCCCCGTGTTTGTCTAGTTTCTGGGTATGTGGACAGTGGAATGAGGACCCTGGGAGGCCCAAGGCTCTGAGTGGTCCCAACTTTTCCCAGAGTTTGGGAAATCCTCACAGGCTGGCACATGACGTGGGTACCAATTCTCCTGTCTCAAGGAACAGCATGTGGGACAACCGAGAGAACCCAGAAGCAGGTGCCCCCAGGGGGAAAGGGATATGGTAACGTGGAAGCACTCCAGACAGGGCTCCATTTCACACCTCCAGAGAGCAATAGCTGGCAGCCACGAGGAAGCATCTACCAGGGGAGGGAGGGAGAGAGGGACTGGGCCTGCTGAAGGGTGGGGTGGTGGCTGTGTCAGGGCCTCACATGGGATAGGACAGGGACCCACCTGGTGCTCTTCACCCTCCTCTCTCATCCCCTAGCCTGCCCCGCCACAGCAGCCTCTTTTCACTTCAGCAACTGCTCAGGTCTCCCCGATAGTAAGGCAGCAGCATGCCTACCTCAGTCACCCCAGCACAGGCCCGAGGGGCCAGATCTGTCCCCGGAACCTGGACAGAAGGAAACCACAGAAGCAGACCCCAGAGCACAGCCAGGACTCTGTACTCCCCGGCCCACTAAGGTACACGCTGATCTCCCGTGACCCCCACCAAGCCTACCACCAAGATGGAGGCAGCCTCCTTGTTTCTGGGTTTGCTGTCAACCTGCAGACACTACCCATCCTGAAGCCCTTGAACGCTCTGACAACCCAGGAGAAGATGGCCCCATGCCACGTTGGCCAGGGAAGGACAGGGTGGGGGTGAGGGAGGAGAGGACTACTGTTCTACCTGTGTCCCCAGCTGTATGGGGCCCAGGAATGGGACTCTGCATGGGTGCCAGCCTCCTGCTTGAGACACTGCCCCTGACATACCTGCATCACAGTGACCCAGAGGCAGACCATTCACAATTTCTCTAGCTTGGGGCACAGTGACCCCGACATACACATACGTGCAAACGCGAGTGTGCTTTGCAGACAGCAGCCCCAGGGGAGCTGCACTGGGCATCTTCTGCCTTTCCCCCTCGCTGCCTTTCCTCCAGCGCAGCACATGGCTCCCGAGTGCCCCTTGGCAACTTGACAGGGAAACCCAGAGGACTGGGAGTGAGTTCCCCTGCCCACTGCCCTGCTGCCTAAGCCTTGGGACTCAGAAGGGATTGGCAGATGCTGCTGGTGGGCAGCAGAAAGGGACATCCTGCTGGTGTGGACTTAAGACAGGCAAGCTTCACTGAGGGCAGAGCTCCCACCGCAGGGCTTCTCAGTGGCGTCACTCCTAACAGCCACCCCTGGTTGGGATCCAGGGGTTAGAGGGAAGCAGAGGGGGCACATGTACCAGGAGGCAGTAAGAGGGGGTCAAGAAACAATGAGCTTTCTGAGTGTTTTCGAGGTATGCTTATTGCACAGGCCACATTGAGAGGGGCTCCTGGTGAGAGGAAGGGAGGGGGACATCCCTGTTGTCATCATACTTTAGGGTACACAGAGGACACTGGACTGCAAGACCCTGAGTCTCTCTGGTCAGCCCCTCACTTGGGGGAAACTGAGGCCAGGGATAGGAAGTGACTCATTATAAGAGCACCTAAGAACATTCCAGTGTCTACTAGCTTGACCACAGGCATACTGTCCAAGCAAGAAGCAATGAGCCACCAGCCTTCTGGGCAACAAAAAAAAATGAAGACGTCCCAAAACTAAGCCAGGGCCAGTGCACATGCCCAGGGGGGCTCAGGATACAGGAGCCAGCACCATGAGGCAGCTCTAGCTCCCTCCCTGAGCACACCCAGTGATGCCGCAACATCACTGCCAATAACCTAGATTTTAACCAAGAAATCGCACACCCCTTTCTCTGCCCCACTTATGAGTCTGCTGGAGAGAAAGCCACAAGAAAACGTAGACTATGCCCCATGGGGCGGTCAACAGAACAGGGTCAGCCCCACTGGCCCCATCTGGGTCCTAGCAGACCTTAATGCCAAAGCAGGTAGGGCTCCCTCCTGACACTCAAACGCGGCCTCTGCAGAACCTTTCAGCCACCATAGATCAGTGTCCAATCTGGCTATGGACAGCTTGGTGTACTAGCTCTACCCCACAGATGCTGGCTCTGCAAAACCATTCCATGGCCACTGTCCCACGAGCTCCTTGGAAAACCTGTTGTGGCTGGTGGGCTGCCCTGTACAGGGGAGGCAATGGCTCCAGCTGGCCCAGTACCAAGTGGCAGATACACTGCACAGTGTATCAGACCAACCGTGCCCCATTCTTGCTGTCCCAGCAAGCCACAGTCCTCCACGCTCTGGAGCGACAGGGCCTATGCAGGGATGATTCTGAGGGGATGAGACAGAGAAGGAGTCCCCTCCCAGCTCTCTGGTACACTGCTGTGGACTCTCAGCGAGCAACCCCTCTCCTCAGCCCACACTGATTCTGGCCTGCCCCACTGCAGGGCTATCATGACATGAGAGTCCTCAAAAACCAGAGAGGAGGTCTGCCTCAGACCCAGCGACAGCCCTGCCCTACAGAAACCCCAAACCTTGGGTGAGTGGCCAGCACTGGTGGAAGATACCTCACAGTAGCAGATTACCCGCAGGCTGGGCCAGGTGCCCGAATATGTGAGACCCACTCATCCTGGACAATGTGGAAGCCGCTAAGTTTCCTAGTATGAGGAGAAAAACCAACCCTGACCACTATCGCAGAAAGGAAACAAAGGCATCCACCCAGACCCCAGAGCCCCCATTCTGAAGCATTTGTGCAAGGCAGCATTACTTGTTTTCATGTGGGAGCCAGAAGCCACGGGGCTCAGGCCAGGACAGCCAGGGCAAGGGTAGCAGTTTCTCCCACAGGCCCTGGGAGGGAGCCATGGTGGTCAAGGCAGAGGCTGAGATCACATTGTTTAGTCTGTGTCGATAGCTGTTCCAGAGGCACCTGGCTGTCCCAAGAATGTATACCGAGTAATGGACTCAGGGGACGGGGGAACGTCTCATCAGAGACCAGGACCACGTGAGGGCAGGGCAAGAAGAGGCCCCACACAGCCCCTCATGTGCTTGGGTCCTAGGCCACCACATATGACCCTGTACCAAATCATCATAGGTGGGAGGAGCCAGTGCACAGCGGGTTTGTAAGGACACTGTGCCCAGTGAACCCCAGTCTCCAGAGTGACTTCTAGTGTTAGCACCTTGCATCTCACATTATAGCCTTTCAGGCTTGAGGTCCCCAAGGGAAACAGCCTTTAACAAAAGAGCACCTGGAGACAAGTAGCCTGCACAGGTCATAGAGCGCTAAAAGCCCACAGGGAGAAGAGACTAAGGTCGAAGGGGAGGAAGGCCAGACCTGCAGGGCACTGCAAACATGGAACCAAGGACTTCACAGAGAAACTGAGGCCTTGAGCAGCTGGAAAATGGCTTGTGGGCCCTCAGAGGGGTCACTAGGCCACCAAGAGCCTCGGTTTCCTCATCTGTTCAGTGCCAGCAAGGACCCCTCCTGCACCTGCAAACCACACTGAAACAGAGGCAGAGGCTTGTGAGGATCACCTCGGGCACACGGGATCTGAGCTCTGTGACAGTCGGCTCCTGCTCGCTCCGCCAGCCCACACACCTTGTGAGCGTCACACAGGCCCACCATGCACCTGTGCGCTGGCTGCAAGGGAAGCAGGGCACCAGGGCCCGCCGCGTTACCTGCATAGCTGCCTGTGGCCTTGATGTACATCTGGCCGTACTGCTCCTCCACCATGGTGTCATAGGCCTCGTCATCTTCCTCGTCTTCCTCGTTGTGGTAGGACGTGGGACTGTCGGTGGTGGGCAGGCTGCTGGCCCCGGGGCTGGTCCGCTCCCCCTGGGGGTAGGGTACCTGCTGGATGCTAGGGATGAGGGTGGCCAGGCTGGGCACACCATAGTAGGAGACTCGGGGCAGCTTGAGAGGGGCTGTACCAGGTGTCCCTGCGGGACCTGTGGCCACTGCCATGCCATCTCTAGGGGCTGTCTCCAGCGGTCGCTTGGGAGCGAGGCCTGGGCCCGTGGTGGGCGGCAACTCCATGGCTTCGTGTTTTACGCGGGTCAGAAGCGGGATGGGCATGGAAGGGGACCCAACGTAGGTGGCGGCAGCTGGCTGTAGCTGGTTGCAGGGACTCTGGGGCTCCGAGCTGGCGTCCTCGATCATGGCGGTCTGCGAGTCGCAGTGGGGAGAGCTCACCTTGAACATGAGGTCTGTGCCCCGCTCCACGATGTGCTGGATCTGCAGGAAGCCGGCCGTGTACATGACCACGAGCTGCTCACTGGCTGCCATGGTGAGCTTGCCCGTGTAGCAGAAGGAGAGGATCTGCTGGAAGCAAGCAGGCGGCACGGTGCCCGGCAGCTCGAATGCGCTCTTGCTATTGCCACTGAACAGGTCTCGAAAGTAGAGGCTGCTAGCGGCCAGAACGGCCCGGTGGGCCTTGAAGGCCTGACCCTTGACCACGATGGACACATCGCAGTAGAGGCCCAGCAGACGCTGCTCGTTGAGGCAGCCGAGCACGGTGTTCCCGAAGTTGGGGATCTCGATGTGCAGCATCTGAGACATGGCAGGTGGCGTGGTGGGTGGGACTCAGACTCTGCACGGGGCAACCCGGTTGGGGCACATCTGTCGAGGAGGAGGAAGGAGACACGGCATGGTCAGACAACCTGATCAGCTGCTGACCAAATGCTCCCATCCAGCTGCCTGCTCACGGTGGCCGGTCTCTGCAGTCCCACCCTTGCCCAGGGCAAACACCCGTACTCTACCCTGGTCCTTCCCTGGCTGGAACAAACTCTAGAGAAGGTTCCTGGATATCAGAATTCCTAGCTGTGGGGCAGGACAGAGAGACCCTGTTCCTGTACAGACGTGAGGGCTGCTGGGAAGTGCCCCCCCCCACCCCCGCGACACCATCCTGCTGCATCAGACTCCAGCCTGCAGAGGTTGGGCAGAGACCTGAGCCCTTGGGAAGACAGGACAGGAGTGAACTGAAAAGACAAGTCACACCACTGGTTGGAATGGGAGGGACGAGGGCCTGGCCTGGGAGAGGCCTCAGCAACTCTTTTTGGAGAGGGAAAAGTTCCCTGCAGCCAATAGCCCCTTACTGTGTAGCCTGCCCCCAGGAGGGGAGGGGGGTTGACCAGAGCAGGAGGTCTTTTGGAAGTGTTTAGTTTCTAGTTTTCCTCTGGACAGCCTTGCAGGAGGCCCTCGGAGGGAATGAGGCTGAGCAGGTGTCCCCTCCCATATCTCTTGGCTTGCCTGGCAGGGGAAACACTGGAGAGGCGGGCTGAGGCTGGGAGTTCATTCCTCCACTCCTCTCTTGGTGGAGAAAGACCTCCCTCTCTGCCGAGTACGGGGACTGTGGGTGCACTCCTCGCTCCCCCAGCAGCACAGACCCAGACCCAGATCCCTGAGCACCCTCTGGGATGCAAGGCACAAGCAGGAGTTGGGGCTTGTCGCATCCCACCCCCCTCCCAGCCCAGGAATCTATTTTCCCACCCCACTTCCAACACTGGCCAATCCCTGCTGGCTTGGTCCCAGCCCAGGTGACTAGAAGGGTCTCGAGACCATGCCCAGGGGGTGAGGGTGAGGACTGGTGGCCACCAGCAGCCAGCTCTGCCCAGGGGGCTAGGGGTGGCCGGAGAAGGCGCTGGGCCCTGACCCAACTCTGCAGGGCCACACAAAGGGCCGCTGTGTCCCGCGGGAGGAAAGTGCAGGCGGCTGCAGAGGCGCCGGGTGGCCAGGGAGGAGGGCGGAGCCACCCCGCGCCAGGAGTTGGGCAGGTGGGCGCAGCACTGGGGAGCCCCGCAGTGCCCCCACTGCAGAGAAGTTGCTAGTCTGGCCCGCGAGCACCGGGCAGGCGGGGAAGACCTACCTTCAGCTGCTGCGGCCACCGGCCGACACTGCCAGCTTAGCCTGGCAGAGGCTGCCTGCACGCCGGCCCGCCAGCTGCTCCGAGAATGCAGCAAACGGAGCCGGAGCCCTGAGGTGGGGAGGGCTCGAGGAGCCCAGCGGGGGGGGGGGGGGGTGCAGAGAGCTGGGCGCTGGGCTAGGCGGCCGCAGCTCAGCTGCACCCAGGCCGGCTCTCCTGGGCAGCGCACAGCATCTCAATGAAGCGGCCGGATGCAGACGAGCTTCCAGGCAGCTCTGGGGAGTGAATACCAGCCTTTGATTTGGGAGCTGAAGTAAATGCCAGCTCCCAGCCCGGGCTTTAAAAACAGTGGCGCGTTGGTGCCAGAGGAATGCACGGCTCCGGGTGTTGGTGCAAGACAGACTTTTGATGACTCACTGCAATGCAAACAAAGATGGCAGAAATACTGTACTGTACGTGGAGAAATGCTTCGTGGTGCCACGGCAACTGAGACAGCCTGGAAATTTATAGTGCAGTTTTGCATATGAATTACCCAGTAAACTGCCTCCCTGCCATCCTGTACAGACCCAGTGTCAAAGCATTTAAACTATTCCAAATCGTCTGCAGGGCTAGCAGAGCCTCTGACTTAACTCTTCCTGGGCTGCAGGAGGCTGGGCAAGGGGGGCAGGGCAGAGGGCTAGGGAGTGGGAAAACATAGGGGCAGCTGAGTGAGGAAGGGGCACAGCAGAGCCAGGGAAGGAGGAGCTGGGATGATGGCATGGAGGGGGGAGGGACTAGAAAGTACCAGGGTCTTAGAGCTGCCTTCTTCCCTACTTCTCGGTGCCACATCCCTCTGCCTGTCCAAAAGTCCCAAAATAGCAGGCTGAGGGTCCAGGACCTTCCCCATCTCTCTTTCCATCTCTACCTGGCTCTTTAAGAAAGGAGAACTTAGTGGCCAGGTAGCCCTGACCCTCCCTGCAGGGGCGGTGGGTACCTGTCCCTTGTTCTCCCTCCACTTACGAATTCTGCCCTATGGGTCTTCCATGTCCTTTATGGGGTCTTTTTCTGGGACAGGGAAGCCATTCTCTGCTTGTACAAAGGGTGAGCATCTCCTTGCAGGTTCACAATACCTGCTGGACTGAAAGGGCCCTGGGGCAAGCTACTGGACAGCCTGCTTCAGTTTCCCCACCTGCCACCAACTGTGGTCCCAGAAAGAACATGTTCCTTTCACAAAAAGGGACAGAGTCGATGGGAAGGTAATATGATGGAGAATGGAATTTCAAAGGGGAAAGTGTGATGGGGGGGGGGGAAGGGAGGGAATTATCATGGGAATTTTTTTATAATCATGGAAAATGCTAATAAAATTTTAAAAATTAAAAAAAAATTAAAAAAAATAAATAAGAAGAGATTTTTTTAAAAAAGGGACAGAGTCAAGGCTGGCAGTAGAAGAGTCTGCTCTGCTACCGTTTTCACCTGAGTAACGGCCACCACCACTGCCCTCAAGGAAACACAGGCCAGGAGGAGGCGGTAGCATCAACCAGTCTCTCACCCCCAGTGTTCCCTCCAAAGCATCAAAAGATCAAAGATCCATCTGGTACCTCCCTATTTATACACCATGGGCTCCAGACAAAAAGCCACTCAACGGTGGTAGAGCAGGAAGAAATCCAGGTATGGAAGCTGCCAACGGGCTTCACACTCAGGACCCTCTAATTGACCCCTGCCTCCTCCAGAAGGTGGTCACAACTCTTGGGGTGGCCAGTCATGAGGTGGGCACTGACACTGGGGCTTACAAAAATGACCCCACACTCAGCCATGCTACAGGGCTGATTTCCTCAGGGCCAGGAGACTTGGGGCTCTGTGGGATCATGTCCCAGGCATCACCTGCTATCCTCAGGACCTAGCTTAGTTGCCCCTTCCTCCAGGAAGTCTAACAGGCAGCCCTCAGAAGCTCCAGGGTAGGGCTAAGGCCCGGCGGGTCATTGACTGATAGCTGGGCAGGGCTGGAGAAGGGCTATGCTGCCAACAACACGCAGCAAAGGGGAAGGCATGTCCCCCCAATGCCCGCCAGAACCTGAGGCTCCCTTCTCAGGTCTACAGTACACCTGGAGCCTTCCAGAGAGCTATGGCATCTGCTGCAGACAACTGCAGTCTCAGGACAATGAGATGGGTCATCTCAGCCAGATGGGGGCCTCCTGCCAGCCTAGGTAGGGTGGGAAAAAGCCAGTACTGTACACTGGCTCCAAAGGGTCCCAACACCAGGGACTAGGCCTGGCCTGAGCAGGGGACAGCGTGAGGTTCCTGGGACCCTGCCCCTTCCAACAAGCGTGTACTCTGCTCAGCGGGTCAGAAGGAAATTCCTGTCGGCATCAGCCACCTCCTGTGATCTTCAGCGCTAGGTGCCGACTGTGAATCAAGAGTCAGGGCGGACCCCAGGACAGTAACTGAGGGCATAATGCCAAGAAGCGTCTGAACAGCTTTCAACCTGAGCCTGCCCCGGTAAAGGTTGGCAAGCATGCGTTGGTGATGTCTATGACTTATTGTGTGGCTTGCAGGTAGGGCATTTGCGTCCACACCTCAGGGCCAGTGCCCAGAACCAGGACCAGACTAGCTCACCTAGAGAAGGAGCCATTATTCCCCTAGAAGGTGATGAGGCTAACTGGGTCCCCAAGGGCTGAGGACAACTGGCACTTGTGCTGCCTTGTCCTCAGGCCACCTGTGCTGGCACGGTGGCTGCCCGCACCCAGCCTGAGGGAACCGGACAGGAGCTGGTTTTAGGTTGCTTTCTTAGAAGCCTGGGCCGAGGCAAGAACAAAGCTGAACTTTAGGAGAAAGGAATCAAATAAAGGCTTGGCTTACACTCCCAGGGCCGTGAAAGCAGGACAAGCCAGGGCTGGCCCTGGGGGCTGTGGCTGAGGGGGGCTTTGTGCCTAAGTAGTCCCTGGGCTGCAACTAGACTGTCTGCCCAAAGGGAGGGATGAAGCCTAGCTCCTGAGACAAGAGACCCTCTTTACCATCCCCTGCACAGCGATATTCAGCTGTGCTGACATCTCTTGGCCCTTTTGTGACTCAGTTTCCCCACCCCCATTCTAGCCAAACAGGGCCATCTGTTGTTTCCTCTCCGTGGGGAGCTCTGCCACACCCATTTGACTAAAGAGTCAGGTAGTAAATTGGCAGGCTCTAACTCTGGCTCACCTCAGTCACCCTCAGAGCCTCTGCATCCAGGACCCCTTATGGAACATTCTTTGGGAAACCTACGAATACAACTTGAAGCGCAAAGTCCAAGCCTCACTGATATGCCAACCTTGCCCCATACAAAGGAGCCTCCTGGGAGTCCCAAGACTTCCCCAAAACAGGACACGAGTGGCAGGAGAGTGGGGTCCCCTCAATAGACAACTCGCCTGAGAAGGCTGAGGTCCCCACAGTCCCCAAGAGCACTAAAGCTTACAGGTTGATATTCGAGGAGCAGACTGATGAGGGGTAACAGGTGGGGATGGAGGCAGGGTGCTGGAGCTATGTCCAGACATGGGCATACAGGGGCAAGGCCAGAGGGACTCCTTGCCTGAGTTCAGTCCCCAGACAGGACTCAAACGAAGACAGAGCCCCAGGCCAAAGCCCAGTACAGCCAGGTACGAGGTGTAGCAGGAACAAGGCAAACCGAGGGTATGTCAGGGGACAGGGTAGACCAGGCAATAAGGAGGGGCCACTCTTCCCAGTCCCCGAGTCCAGTCTTGGCTCCAGGGCCTGCAGGTCCTTGTCTAGAGTTTGACCAAAACCCATCGTCCTGTCCCAGGGTTCTACACACTTGCTAAGCAATGGTGCAGTGACTGGAAAGACGGTGTCTCCTGTCTGTAAGAACGCTGCTAGCAAGGAAAGGGAGAAGAGATAAGTTAAATAAAACTATTTTTTCAAGATTTAATTTTCCCAAATTTAATAAGCAGCTCTAGACCTGGGCAAGCATCACACCGTTGCTGAGGGAAGGCGGGAGGAAGGCCTTCCCTGGGAGACACTCTGCAAAAAAGAGCAGCCCTGCCTACCTCAGTGGAGGTTCCTTCACCCAGGCCCCACCACCACAAAGAGAACACAGGCTGGCAACAAATGGGGTGGGCTGGCAGTGCTCAGGAGGTATAAGGCATGAACCCCAGATGGGGTGCAGACTGAGTTGTCAGAGAACACGAACGAACACACACACACACACACACACACACACGGCAGTAACATGGGGTGCCAGGAACACAGCCTGGCACGGAGCTCACTGAGGCACAAGGTCTGCAGAACAACTGCTTTCAACCGCAGCGCAGGCTGGGAGGAGGGGGTCTGCTTCTGCCTGGATTTCTTCCCAATAGCTTCCTAGATCTGCCCCTGCCAGGAGATAATGGGACAAGAAGGATCCCCCTGGCTAGCCCACACAGGGTCCTGGCTCAGGTGTGCCCTGGTGCCCAGGAACTGGGCGTGGTGCTGGGCTGGTCTCAGGTCTGCATTAAACTTTTAAGACACCATCAAGCAGAGCTAGGCTGCCCCGGGCCTTGCTGCTAATGGAATTGCCAACTGCCCACAAGGACACAGGCAGAAGCAGAAGCTGCAGGATGGGGTCTTGGCTGCCAGGGCCCCTCCCCACTGTCCCCAGAGACCCACCAACTGCAATACTATTCGCTTGCCCCCCCCCACTTCCCCAATCAATCCCTCTAGGTGTTGCCAACGAGATAACTGAGGCCCTAGAGCTAGGAGCCACTGGCCTAGGGCCTGAGCCCCAATACCTGATGGTAATCATTCCCCCTGGCCTCCCGCTTTTTTTTTAAAACTTTTTCCCAATTTTATTTATTTATTTATTGACAGAGAAGGAGGGGGAGAGAGAGAATGGGCGTGCCAGGGCCTCTAGCCACTGCAAACGAAATCCAGATGCATGCGCCCCCTTGTGCATCTGGCTAACGTGGGTCCTGGGCAATCGAACCTGGGTCCTTCACCTTTGCAGGCAAATGCCTTAACAGCTAAGCCATCCCTCCAGCCCCCTGACCTCCTACTTTTGACATCAAGGGTTATGGAGGCCTTTGGTTCTCAAACGACAAGAGCAAGAAGGTGAGGACCAGCCCTGTTGAACAGACCCTGCCTGAGGTACCAGGGCCGGGCTGGCACAGCCAGAGGTCTCCAGAGCTCAGGTGCCAGACAAGAGTTTAGCTCTGTACTTGGAAGAGGAAAGGGGTCCCGCCGCAATGGGCCCCTGTGGACCATCAACCCAGTCCAGAGGCAGGATGGAGCCGCGCCGCTACATGAGCCCGTCAGGCGAGGCCCTCTCCCTCCACAGGCTGGGAGCAGCCTCCCACCCAGACCACACGGCCTGGACCAGTGTTGGCCATAAAGGCTGGTTTGAACTGCACTATCAAATGTTTGCCTGGAAACCTGTTTTTGTTTGTTTATTTATTTATTTATTTATTTATTTTTTTAGTTTTGTTTTCCTCAGAAGGAGAAGGGCCGACATCATGCTGGAATCCACAGATTTAAGATTTGGCTTGTCAATCATTTCCCCCTTGCCTCTCCTTCCTCATTGGTGAGGACCAAACCAACTTGGGGTGTTAGCACGAGCCTATGACCATCCAGCATGGGTCCTATAGGGGACAAGACTACCCGACCCCAAGGACCACAGGGGTGGCCTGGGCTATTCCCACCTGTAACAGCTGATTTTGTATCTGACAGCGCTAGGCCTTTGGGGCCAGCTCTGCTGAGGATCCACTCCAGGGGTCTTTGTGGCCCAGCCAAACCTCCTGCTCACAGGGAACAATGCACCTTCTGACAGTCACAGCTTACCTGGGCACATGGCCTGCCCTGACCCTGGGCTATGTCCAGCTTTCAAACGGAGGCGTAAACTAACCACAGTATGACCTACAGAATGAGCGGATCGCCCAGACAGGGAGGCCAGTACCCTAGGGCTGGCCTCCGTGAGCCTGCGACCGTCCCTGCTGCCTCCCGCCCGTTTCCCCAGCCTCGCAGACCCACCAAGTCCGTGCACCATGCAAATCTCAGACAAGCCACAGATTGGCTCCAGAAGGCTTCCCAAGAATTAAGCGGTGTTGTGAGAAGAACAGACAGTCTCCCTCACCCATTATTTGTAATTTAAATAACGTGAGCTTGAGGAGTATCTCCCTCAGGCGTGGTTCGATAACTTAAAAAAGCCAGCGCCAGCTCCGTGTGCACTTGCACCCACCGCCCTCCTGGTGAAGGGACTCCTCGGTCCAGGCCCAGGGCACTCCCAGCAGCTGGCCCTCACAGGCCCCCTTTCATTTTTGAGCTTCCCAGAGGTCCCCCCGGAAGCCTGTGACCTTAACCCTCACTCCCTAGAGGACAGAGGGGGTCCTAAGAGCAGCTGGATCCCAGGTGCTATGGGGGAGGCAGATAGGACGAGGCATTCAGTATGTGCTGGGCTGTGGGTCACCCAACTCAGTACAGAGCCACTTCCCAGCATACCCCATCTTTAATATTCATAGCTCTCCTCATCTGCATATCATGCCATAAATAGTCAGAGGCGAGGTAAGACACAAAGATCCCCTGCATTTCTAATTATGCTTAAAAATCTAATGTAAATCAGAGCGACACAGAAACACTAAATCAGCCGCTGGGGCGGGGGGGGGGGGAGGGCAGTGTCACAGTGCAGGAGTCCCTCACCTTCATGCTCTGGCAAGGTGGCTGATAGTGACAGTAGCCCAGGGGACCCAGTCCATGATCCTGGGGGCCTTAAACTCGCCTGTGTTTGCCCTCAAAGTAGTACTAAGGAACCCCTGCCATCCACTCTGTCCTGCCTGATGCCACTCTCCATTCTCCAGAGGCCCTGGCAGCTCAGTGGGAGCAACAGGCATTGGATAGAAGGCAGGCTCTGGGGGACTGCCCGGGGCTCTCGTCACCCACACTTAACCCAGCGGATGTGTCCAACAAAGCGTCCCACATCCCCAGCAGTCTGGGCTTTGACTCCCACTACAGCAGGTATTTGGAATGCCCTTCCTTCCCTGTTCTGGGGCTGTGCGTGACTGAAGGGTGGAGAACTGGGCGGGAATCCTGGGCAGAGCAGTAAGCCACTGATGGGCTCTGGGGTTGATCTTACCCCTGAAGGACAGCCCTGCCAAGGCAGGAAGAGGCATCCCTCCTGTCTGTAGGGAGACTAATGTGGGGACCTACAGAGTGAACGGTTCTAGGCCAGAGGTGGGAGTAGAGGCCAGTTAGTGTGGGCCAACCTAGAACCCACACGATGGCACGTGGTATGAAGGCAAGTTTTGGCAGTGAAACAGATGGCAGGACCCTAAGGGTAGCGGTGTTGCTGGGACTCCAGGGAAACTTGGACAAAGTTGCCCCAGACCAGAGCACCATGCCCAGGATCACTTTCCTGTACCGAGCCATTCTCAAGACCAAGAGACCTTCTCAGAAGCATCTCTGGCTGGCAGGCTCTGCAACAATTCAAGGGCCAGAAGCGTAGAGGGAGAGGACAGGGACTGAGCAAGGGGTCAGCGCAGCTCTGCACTGGTGACCTGTCCAGACGAGCCTTTCCCCAGCACGGGCATCAAGAACACTCCAGATTGGCGCACGGAAGACGAGGTGACTGGGGCATGTGAACAGCCTCACGCGCAAATGAAAAGGGAGCAGAGAGGAACAGGCTGCAGGCACCTGGCTGGGGAGCCAGACCTAGAGAGTGTCCGCAGCCACAGGTGTCCCGCGGCCTCATCGGTGGAGGTGTGGTTAAGAGATAACAAAGCAAGATGTGTCTGTTCGACATTGAATGTGAGGAAACTGTGTCCTCCAGGAAAGCTCTGGAGGTCAGCAAGCCCACCCACAAGCCCAGCCGGACGGTGGGGCTGCTTCTCAGGCAGCACAGGAGGGGCCTCTGGGCAGTAGGTCCAGGTGTAACAAACAGGTCTCCCAGCCCCGCACACAGCCTCGCTTCCACCAGATTTCCATCCCATCCTGCTTCCTTGGCCAAGACCCTACCAAACCCATCCAGGAGTGGGGTATGCTCGAGGGGCTGGAGGGGGAGACCTGCAGGAGGCACAGGTGCTAGCAGTTCAGGGGTTACCCCATTCACCATTGGCTACGGAGGCACAGAGATGCCTGCTGCCCGCATTTGCCCTGGCAGCATGCCCAGAACTATTTTTAAGCCCATTTACTAGAAATCCCACAAATTAAAGGAAATATGGATCATGCAACAGGAATCCTGGGGCCAAATGAAGGTTGCAGCACTTGCGCTCAGCACGGAGTCTTAACCAGAAAAGCCTTCCGTGAGAGCTCCCTCACCACACCACGAGTCCTGTGAGAAGGGAGTGCCTGGGTCCTGGGCTGGGCTAGAGACCACAGCACAGGAGAGCTGGGCACCGGGGTCACAACAGGTTAATTACTGATGTGAAAACCGCAAACGCCCACAAATTCAAAGACTGAGAATTCCAACAGCAAACAGTAACAACAGACGCTCTTTCCAGAAAGTGAGATGCCCCTCACTGCCCCTCTCAGAGAGTCAGACCCTGGGGCTCACCCCCCAGCAAAGGAGAGGCCCATAAGCCTCTCTGGTCACAGCCAGCCACATCCTACACCTTGGGGGACAATCACATCACAGCCCTGTGGAAAGAGCTTTGACATGACACCCTCACCAGCTACTTCACATGACTCTCGCAAGCCAGGGTTCAGACGGTTACCCCCAGACTCTATAGAAACTGGGGTGCAGGGAGCAGACTTCTCAGCCTAGGTCAGAGAAGGGGGGGGGCTAACACCCAGGAAAAGCCCCAGGCTATTGGAGCAAGCATCAGCTGTGGGGATGTCTCCTTATGGTGCCTCAAGCTTTAGGCCCAAGCCAGATGACCTCCAATGTCGAGGGCTGTGGACCTGCCAGGGAACCACTTCTGCCACTAGACACTCAACCCATCATCAGGTCTTAAAGTTACGAGTTAAGGCAAGAGGACAAAAAGCCACTCTTGGGGATAAAGTGTCACGACAGAGCTCGCTGGGCCTCTCAGAGCCCTTCAGTCTTCCCCATAAGCCCCAGGGCCCTAGCCACAGCATGCCCCTCTGCACTATGCAAGCCCCTCAAGCGAATCAGCCCAACACAGGGAATCCTGAGTTGGGAGAAGAGGCCTAAGGTGAGGCAGAGGCCACTGGTACCAGCACAGTATAGGATGGAACTGGCCCTGTGGTCAGCTCCTGCCTAGGCTTGGCCCACCACACTTCCTACCACTGAGTGCCCCTAAGCTCTTTGGGTGCCACAACCCTAAGCTCAAATTCACCCAGGTGTCATGTGGTTTCCAGTCTCCTAGGGCCCCCAGGGCACTGCTGTTGAAAGCTTCTGGGTCCCCTCACCTGCACAAAAGGTAAAGCCCACCAGCCCTTCTCACCCAAGGGCATTTCTGGGCACATGCATGCGGAGGCCAGAGGACAGCCTTGGGTGTCACCCTCAAGTACGCCATCCCGCCTCTTTTTTGAGATAGGGTCTCTCAATGGCTTGGAGCTCACCAACTAGGCTGGACAGTGAGCTGCAGGGATCCACTGTCTCCACCTCCCCCGTGCTAAGACTGGGGGGGTGTGGTGCCATGCCAGGAATTTTTACGTGGGTGCTGGGGATTCAAACTCAGGGCCTCGTCCTTGCAAAACAAGCCCTTTACTGACTGAACTATCGTCCCAGCCCCTAGCTGTTAACTTGTGAAACACTTTGCTGACAAGACACCCAAGGCAATTTAGGCTGCAAGCAAACAGTGCCCAGGCTTGTCTTCTCCCATCTCTTTGAATAGTCCCCCAAAGTAGGAGAACATGGCGGTCACCCATCTTTTCTGTCTGCCTGTACTATTTCTTACGATCTCCCCAAGGCTGCTTTTGTTTCCGCCTGGTGGCCAAGTCTGATGACCCACTGGTATCCATTGGTCTGAGGGTGGTCTGGCTGGGCCCTGTCCCTTCTCCATGGGATAGCCAGGAGAGACAGTGACCAGGAGCACCAGACTGGCCGTGGCCACACTATCCAGTGCCCTGAGGTCTGTGAGCTAGTCAACAGGTGGGGTCTGGCTTTTCAGGGTGACAGCTACATGGTGGATGAGGATTCTGGTCCTGTCTCATCTACTTTGCTTGGTCATCACTCATGGAAACTGCTCATACCTCTGCAAAAGAAGAGCCTGCTTCCCCAGAGTGAGATGGGAGCACTGCCTGCTACTTCTGACCAGCAGCTCCACTGTAAAGCTCCCTTAGAATGGAAAATATCCACCTCTTCAAGGGTATTTTTTTAAACATTTATTTTAGACGGGGAGAGAGAGAAAGAGGCAGATGGAATGAGAGAGAGAGAATGGGCTCTAGCCACTGCAAACGAACTCCAGACGCATATGCCACCTTGTGCATCTGGCTAATATGGGTCTGGGGTATTGAACATGGGTCCTTTGGCTTTGCAGGCAATGGCCTTAACCGCTAAACCATCTCTCCAGCCCTCCAAGGATATTTTTACATGAGGTTATCAAGTCTCTTAAAGAGCTAGGCAGTAGCTAGGGACGGCTACAAACCTATAATCCCAGCGCTCAGGAAGATCAGGGCAGGAAGATCAGGAGTTCAAGGTTATCCTTAGCTACACAATGAATTTCTAAGCCAGCCTGGGCTACATGAGCTCCTGTTCCCTCCTACTATCCAAGTAATAACCAGGCCTGGCCTTTCTTTGGCTTCCAAGATCAAACAAGATCAGGCACATTCAGGTATGGCTATAGATGAGATCCTATCTCAAAAGGAAAAAAAAAAAGTTAGGTCCTCAATGGCTGATAAAGTTTTCCAAGGTAGGGTCTCACTCAAGCTCAGACTGACCTGGAATTCACTATGTAGTCTCAGGGTTGCCTCGAACTCATGGTGATCCTCCTACCTCTGCTTCCCCAGTGCTGTGATTAAAGGTGTGCGCCACCATGCCTGGCTTGATAAAGGTTTTAAAACCTACATCTTCACAGCTCCCAGAATATAAATATGAACTTCTACTATTGAATAAATGAACTTCTACTGTTGAAAATCACTAACATTTAAAGGAGGAGGGGGAAACTCCTTTGCAGAAAATATACTGACTCAGAAGGTATTTCTGGGGCTGGGGAGAGGCTCTGGTTAAAGGCGCTTGCTTACAAAACCTGCCAGTCTTGGTTAGATTCCTGAATACCCACACACAGCCAGGTGCACCAAGTGGCATGTGTGTTTGGTGTTTGTCTGCAGCAGCAACAGGTCTTGACATGTCTATATTCTCTCCCTTCCCATAAGTTTCTCTCCCTGTCTCTCAATGAGCATATAAAAGGGGGGGGGGACTGGAGAGATGGCATAGCAGTTAGGGTGATTGCCTACAAAACCTAATGACCTGAGTTGGATTCCCCAGTACCCACATAAAAGCCAGATGTACAAAGTGCCGCATACATCTGGAGTATGTTTGCTGTTTGTAGTGGCTAGAGGCCCTGGTGCACCATTCTCTCTGTCTCCCTCTCTCATCTTTGTCTGCTTGCAAATAAATAAATAAATCATGTTCTACATCCCCAGTCATTGGGGAAATGCAGATTAAAACTACGTTGAGATTCCATCTCACTCCTGTCAGATTGGCTACCATCATGAAAACAAATGACCATAAATGCTGGCAAGGATGCAGAAAAAGAGGAACCCTTCTACGCGGTTGGTGAGAATGCAATCTGGTCCAGCCACTGTGGAAATCAGTGTGGAGGTTCCTAAAACAGCTAAAAATTGATCCACCATATGATCCAGCTATAGCACTCCTAGGCATATATCCGAAGGACTCAACTCATTTCCTTAGAAGTACGTGCTCAACCATGTTTATTGCTGCTCAATTTATAATAGCTGGGAAAAGGAACCAGCCTTGATGTCCCTCAACTGATGAGTGGAGAATGAAGATGTGGCACATTTACACAATGGAGTTCTACTCAGCGGTAAAGAAAAATGAAATTTTCAGGAAAATGGATGGATCTGGAAAGTATTACATTTAATGAGGTAACCCAGGCCCAGAAAGCCAAATGTCACATGTTCTCTCTCATATGTGGATCCTAGCTACAGATGATTGGACTTTTATGTAAGTAGGAAGAAAACTCAGTAACAGAGGCCAGTAAGCTAGAAAGGAGATATAAAGGGAATAGAAAGGATTGGGGGGGGACTTAAAATGATGGTATTACAAATGTGTAAGAAGGACAGATTAATGGGGGTGAAAAGACCTAGGTGAGGTCAGGGGAGGAGATTGAGTAAAGGAAAGGGAAAGGGAGGCTAATCAAAATCTAAGAGGATATAAATAAGTCATATGGAAACCTACTTTTTTGGACAATGGAACATACGGGAGCCATATATTGTTACTAGAAAATTTTCAGTGTCAGGGATGGGATACCTTCTAATGAGTTGTTGGCCAGGGAGGCCCCGAATGCCCCCCAAACACTACAGGCCATTGTCAAGGCCCTTGGTTTCCCACCAGGAATAGATGGTAAGACCCTATTACTGAAGACTCCACATACTTGGGCAGCAAGGTCAATGAGAAATCCTGCTGGAGATGAGCTGAAAACCATCTCCATGTAGACCAGCTGACAGAAAGCTGGAAAAAGCCACACTGTATGCAGCTCAATGGGAGAGAGAGAGAAATCACCAGTGAAGATATTCAACAGTGGACACTGCAAGCCTTATATCTGGCCAGCCAGGTCAAATGAACCAACAGGCTCAATAGTAGCACGTCTATTATGGGGGAAACCAACTGCCCTGCAATGTGACTGGAGGTCTGCTCCATGGGAGGAAATACTTCCCTGATACTGAAAACCTACAACAAGGGTAGTCATGAATGCTAAGGGTGTAGTATGTGCTGCTGTCTGGCTAAATGTATATACTATGCTCACCAAACTGCCCAGTAAGCACTTCTCTTAATGTTCATACCCATATATTAATGCTACTCTCACTTTTGGTTAGGGTTCTTGGGATGACTCAGAAGGCACCATGGTGCTGAGAAGTGACACAGGAGTGTTCAGCACTGAAATATCTCTATTAAACCTTCCAAGGCTCAGGGTCCATTGCAGAAGAGGTGGCAGAAAGAATGTAAGAGTCAGGGCTGGAAAGATGGCTTAGCAGTTAAGCGCTTGCCTGTGAAGCCTGAGGACCCCGGTTCGAGGCTCAATTCCCCAGGACCCACGTCAGTGACATGCACAAGGGGGCGCACGCGTCTGGAGTTCGTTTACAGTGGCTGGAAGCCCTGGCATGCCCATTCTCTCTATTTGCCTCTTTCTCTCTCTGTCTGTCGCTCTCAAATAAATTAATGAAAATAAACAAAAAATTATTTAAAAAAAATGTAAGAGCCAAAGGAAGGATAGGACTCCTTAAACATGCTCCTTCCGACACAAAATGGCCTGGATATACAAGACCCCACAGTGCCTGACACTACCTACATAAGACCATCATAATAGGAAGTAAAAGATGATGACATCAAAATAAAAGAGACTGAGAGGGGTCAGGGATATGATGGAGAATGGAATTTTAAAGGGGAGAGAAGAGGGAAGGAATTGCCATAGCATATTGTTTACAATTATGGATGTTGTCAATAAAAAATAAATATAGTAAGGGAGGGAAGCATTTTAAAGCTGGGCATGGTGAATTTAATCCCAGCACATGGGATGCAGAGTTAAGAGGAGGATCACCCCTTGTGTTCAAGGCTAGCGTGGGACTATAGAGTGAGTGCTAGGTCAGGCTGGCCTGCAGTGAGAGACTCTACCTTAAAAAAAAAAAACAAGCAAACAAAAAATGTGTATTCATGATGGACATGGTGGTACATGCCTCTAATTAATCCCAGCACAAGGGAGGCAGAGGTAGGGGGAATATTGTGAGTACATAGTGAATTCCAGGTCAGCCTAGGCTAGAGCAAGGCCATACCTCAAAAAAAAAAAAAAAAAGAATCCAAATTTCTAAAACTTAAAAACACAAAGTGCAAGGGATAGAGAGATGGCTTAGCAGTTAAAAGTACTTACCCACAAAGCCAAAGAACCCTGGTTAGATTCCCCAGGACCCATGTAAGCCAGAAACTCAAGGTGGCATTTGTGTGTAGACTTTGTTTTACAGTGGCTAGAGGCCCTGGTGAGCCCATTCTCTCCCTCCCCCTCCTTCCCTCTCTCTCTCAAATAAATAAAAATAAAATATTTAAAAAAAAAAACAGGGCTAGAGAGAGATGGCTTAGAGATTAAGCGCTTGCCTGTGAAGCCTAAGGACCCATGTTAGCCAGATGCACAAGGGGGCATATGCGTCTGGAGTTTGTTTGCAGTGGCTGGAGACCCTAGAGCACCCATTCTCTGTCTCTCTTTATCTGCCCTTTTCTCTCTCTGTCTGTCGCCCTCAAATAAATAAATAACCATAAAAATAATTTTAAAAACACACAAACTACACAGAGACAACACACACAAACACTTAGTCAGTGGTACACCAGCCGATAGTCCCAGCTACAGCTGTAATCCCAGCTTTGGGGGAGGTAAGGAGGCAGAACTCAAGCATTCAAGGGCAGCCTGGGCAGCACTGTGAGACTACGCTCAAAAACAAACCAATAACAAAGCCACCCAGCACAGAAAAACCATCCAACCATTTGGTGAGGGAAGAACTTCCTCTACCTGACCATGCATGCATACTGCTTGGGTTGGATTTTTTTTTCTTTCTTTCAGTGCTAGAGGTGAAAGCAGCAAGCATCATTCTACTACTGAGCGCATCCCCAGCCCCAGAGCTACCTCCTCAGCAGAAAGAATGGGGCTCCTCCACCCGCAATTCTGTTGACATTTCACTGGAGGTGCTAGCAGGAGCCACTGCTCACAAAACGAGACGAAGGATAACGCTGGAGAGGAGAAAGCAACGATATCTGAGGATGGCACGAGCTCTTATCCAGAAAAGCCTAAGGAGTCAGTCAGAGGTAATGAACCAGTGAGGCAAGGCTGTGAGGCGTAACATGCTTCAAATCAGACTGGGAGATGGCTCAGCAGTTAAACGTGCTTACTTGCAAAGCCTGCTGGCCTGGGTTCAATTCCTCAGCACCCATGTAAAGCCAGAGGCACAACACAGCGCATGTGTCTGGAGTTCATATCCCTGCTACAAGAAGCCATGTCTCTCTCTCTAATAAATCAAAATACTTTAAAATGCATGCCTCAAATGTAATTTCCACACTTTCACAATGAATAGCCTGAAAATAAAATTAACCAACAATTACACTTATAGACACCCAAAAGCATAAAGTATTCCAATTAAATTTAATACAATAGTAGTTTGGGCTGGAGATTTAGTTCAATGGCATAATGCTTACCCAGCATGAGTGAGGCTCTGGGCTCAATCCCAGCACTGCACAAAAATAAAACAGAAAAAAAAAAGACCCACAAAACTTGGTCGAAATAAATGAAAGGTCCAAATGAACAGAAACATGCCATGCTCCTTGGCTGGAAGACTCCTTAGTTCAACCTACAGATTCAACACAATCTCTTGGAAGAAACTGCAGCTGTTAAAATTCATTTGGAAATGCAAGGGGGGCAGAACAGCCAAATATATATTTATATACTGAAAAGAAGCAAGTGGAGAATTCATACTTCCCGATTTCAAAGCTTATTCTAAAGCTGTAATAACCAAGACGATGTAGCGCTGACATAAAACAGACGTAGGCCAATGGAATAGAACAGAGCCTGAAGCCGGGCGTGGTGGCGCACGCCTTTAATCCCAGCACTTCGGAGGCAGAGGTAGGAGGATTGCCGTGAGTTCGAGGCCACCCTGAGACTACATAGTGAATTCCAGGTCAGCCTGGGCTAGAGTGAGACCCTACCTCAAAAAACCAAAAACAAAACAAAAAAAAGAGCCTGAAACTCATATGTCCAGTCAACAGCTGATTTAACAAAGATGTCAAGACCACTGAATGGGAAAACAGCCATAGAGCAGTTTATGAGAGGAAGGGGTTGATTTTGGCTTACAGTTTTAAGGGGACGTTTCCCCATGGCGGGGAAAGCACGGCAAGAGCAGACAGCCAGGCACCACATCTTCACCTCAGCAGGGAGTGAGGAGTGAGGAGCAAGAGTGAGCTGAGGACAACAAACAGGGCTGGATTCTAAGACCCCCAAGGCCCACCTGCCCAGTGACGTACTTCCTCCAGCAAGGCTCCAACTTTCAAAGGTTCCACAGTATTCCCAAGCAGTGTCACTAACTGGAGACAAGTACCCAAACACATGAGTCTACGGGGGGACATTTCCACATTGAAACCACCCCAAACTATCTCTTCAAAACATGGTCTGGGGGCTGGCGAGATGGCTCAGTGGCTAAGGTGCTTGCCTGCAAAGCCCAACAACCTGGGTTTGATTGCCCAGTACCCATGTAAAGCCAGATGCACAAAGTGGTGTTCATTTGTAGCAGCTAGGGGCCCTGGCATGCCTATTTTCTCTGTCTCTCTCTGATTGCAAATAAATAAATGGTCCTGCTGGGGAGATGGCTCAGCAGTTAAAGGCACTTCTTTGCAAAACCTGCCGGCTCAGGTTCAATTCCCCAGCTGCCCACATAAGGGTGAAAATAAAGAGTTTATGTGCTGGGTGAAGTGGTACACACTTTTAATCCCAGCACTTGGGAGGCCAAGGTAGGAGGATTGCTGTGAGTTTGAAGCCAGCCTGAGACTACAGACTGAGACCCTACTTCAAATAAAAAATACATATGGTCCTTGAGCTGGACATGGTAAGACAGAGAAAGGAGGAAAAGGAGTTCAAGGTCATTATTCTTAACTACACAGTGAGGCCAGCCTGGGCTACATCCTTAACTACACAGTAAGGTCAGGCTGGGTTACATCCTAAATTACACAGTAAGGCCAGCCTGGGCTACATAAGGCCAGGTTCTGTATCAAGAACCTAAAACTAGAACCAGGCATGCACACCTTTAATCCCAGTACTCGGGAGACTGAGGTAGGAGGCTCACCATAGCTTCAAGGCCAGCCTGGAGCAGAGAGTGGGTTCCAGGTCAGCCTAAGCAAGTGAGAGTCGGCTTCACAACACCAAACACAAACAAACAACTAAAACTAGGGCTAGAAAGATGACTCAGTGGTTAAGAGCAATTCTTGTTCAAGCATGAGGGCCCAAGGAAGCCTTAGAGATCACTTCAGTTCTATCCCCAGGATCCACATCAACAAAAAAAAAACTGAAGTCTAGAAAAAGAGTATCTTCCCTTCATACCAGCCATGGAGGCACACACCTTTAATCCCAACACTTGGGAGGCAGAGGTAGGAGGATCGCCATGAGTTTGAGGCCACCCTGAGAATACAGAGTGAATTCCAGGTCAGCCTGAGCTAGAGTGAGACCCTATCTTAAGAGTATCTTCCCTCCATATTTCTGATGAGGTTTATTTCCAGAATAGACAATGCTAACAACTCAATGATGAAAATAAATAACTCAACTGACAAAATGACGTATCTGAAGAAACTTTCTCCCAAAGAATATGAACACACACACACACAAAAAAACAAAGAATATGAACAAATGTCCAGTATGTACCTAAGAATACTAAAAATAAATTAATATCATTAGTCATCGGGAAACTTGAATTTGAAATGAAGGGCTGAGAATATGCCACAGCAATGGTAGAACATGTTGGTTAGCACGTAACTGGGCACCTGGCTTCCATTTCCAGTGTCAAAAACCTGAGTCAGAGACATAACGACATGGTGGGACTGTAAAATGATGTGGCCATTTTTAGAAACCAGTTGGAAATGCTTCAAAAGGCTAAGCACAGTATTTCCACATGACCCAGCATTCCACGCCTAGGGGAGCCAAGAGATGCAGCAACACCTAGCCTCACAAACTTCTAACCATGTGCTCCTAGAAGAATCATTTACAAGACACAAAAAGTGGAAATAACCCAAGTGTCCATCAAATGATGAATGGAAAAATGAAAGATGAAATGTCAGACAATAAGATATGATTGTAGGGCTGGAGAAATGGCTTAATGGTTAAGGCACTTGCCTGCAAAGCCAAAGGATCCCAGTTCGATTCTCCAGGACCCAAGTAAGCCAGATGCACAGGGGGCACATGCATCTGGATTGGCTCGAGACCCTGGCATACCCATTCTCTCTCTCTCTGCCTCTTCTCACTCTCAAATAAATAATAAAATATATTAAAAATAAAGTTAAAAAAGATATGATTGTAAGCCAGGCATAGTGGTGCACACCTTTAGTCCCAGCACTCAGGAGGCAGAGGTAGGAGGATCACTGTGAGTTCCAGGTCAGCCTGAGACTACAGAGTGAGTTCCTGGTCAGCCTGGGGCTTGAGTTAAGTCATATATATATATATATATATATATATATATATATATATATATATACACACACACACACACACACACACACACACTCACACACACACATATATACATATGGCTTGAGAGATTGCTTAGTGGTTAAGGTGCTTGCCTGCAAAGCCAAAGGACCCAGGTTCAATTCCCCAGGACCCATGTAAGCCTGCATCTGGAGTTCATTTGCAGTGGCTGAAGGCCCCAGTGCACACCCATGTTCTTTCTATCTGCCTCTTTCTCTCTCTCCAATAAATAAAATAATAAATAAAAAGTTTAAGTAGATAGACAGACAGACAGATAGACAGATAGATGACATGACTGAATCAAGGAAAGGGAGTCCTGACACCACATCATGGATAAACCTAGAAAAACTTGTTAAATGAAAAAAGCCATGTAGGCTGGACATGGTGGTGCATTGCCTTTAATCCCAGCACTTGGGAGGCAGAAGTAGGAGGATCGCTGTGAGTTTGAAGCTACCTTGAGAACACATAGTGAATTCCAGGTCAGTCTGGGTTAGAACAAAACCCTACCTTGAAAAACCAACCAACCAACCAAACAAACAAACAAAAAGCTGTGTAGAAAGTGTATGTATGCAAAATGTCCAGAACAGACAATTTACAGATAGGAGAGATCAATGCCCTGAGCTGGGGGCAAAGGGCTAAGGACTGCTAAAGGGGAGAGTGCACCTGCTAAAGGGTGGGGGTGATTTGCTGGGGCTTGTTTGTTTGCCTTCCCAATGGATGAAAATGTTCTGAAGTTGGTTGCGGTAATGGCTGCAAAACTCTAAGTATACAAAACCCCTGGGTTATGCACTACGTGAATTATGACTGCATGGGTAAATTTTATGGTATGTGAGTAGAGAGGTATCAAAAAGGAAAAAAAACATTACAGATAAAAGCTAGCTACTGATAAGACAAAATGAGCTTTAAACAATCTGAACGACCCACAGGAAAGTAGGAAAAAATAAAACAACGAGGACGACAAAAAAAAAAAAAAAAAAAAAAAAAGAAAGAAAGAAAAAGACTGAGCTCTGACAGAAATAACTCCACTAATGCAAATTCTCTAAATCCAACCATTAAAATTTGTAGTGATTGGGCTGGAGAGATGGCTCAGCAGCCAAGACACCTGCCTGCAAAGCCTAAGGACCCAGGCTCGATTCCAGTTGGTTTGCAGTGACTGGAGGCCCTGGCTTGCCCATTCACACTCTCTCTCTCTCTGCCTTTCTTCCTCATATTCTCTCAAATTAAAAAAAAAATCAATAAAAATAATTTTTAAAAACTTTTTTTTAGCTGGGTGTGGTGGTTTATGCCTTTAATCCCAGCACTTGGGAGGCAGAAGTAGGAAGATCCCTATGAGTTCAAGGTCACCCTGAGACTATATAGTGAATTCCAGGTCAGCCAGAGCTAGACTGAGATCCTACCTTGAAAAATAAAAAAAAATAAAAAAAATTAAGGGGCAGTGATTTAAGAATGTGATCCAAATGACATGGAAAGTTCAAGGGCTACACAGACTCTGCCTGGCTTGAGACAACCTGCATTAAGTGAACCAGTTCCTCAGCGAAAATTCCTGCAATGACCCACCCAAAGCAAAAGAGCACATCCGAACATCCTGATGATGACAAGGAAATTGAACTCTTAATTTACGAATTCTCAAAAAGAAATCTCTAAGCTCAGATGGCTTCCCTGGAGAATCCTGTGAAGCATTTAGAGAAGATTAACACCATGCACACACAATCTTTTTCAGCAAACAAAAGAGCAGGGAGTGTTTCACAATTTACTTGTTTGTTTTTCATGATACTGGGGATGGATCCCAGGGCTTTGCACATGCTAAGCACTGTTTTGAACTACACCTCGAGCCCTCTTTTTATTTTCTATTTTGAAACATGTCTCACTATATTGCTCAGGCTCATCGTGAAACTTCAATCCACCTGACTCAGGCTCCCAGGTAGCCGGGCATACAGGTTTGTGCTTCCAGAGCAGGCTCAGAAGTCAGATTTGTTTAAAAAGCCCACGGCCTAGTCTGGAGAGATGACAAAGTGGTTAAGATACTTGCCTGCAAAGCCTAACGACTTGGGTTCGATTCCCCAGTACCCACATAAAGCCCAGATGCACAAAGTGATGCATGCATCTATCTGGAGTTCATTTGCAGTGGTTGGAGGCCCTGGCATGTTCATTCTCTCAGTATCTTCTCTACTTGAAAATAAATAAATAAAAATACTAAAAAAAGACCAAGACCAAGACCAAATGAGACTTATTTCAGGAATGTGAGGCTGGTTTGAGATTCCCACCAACAAAATGCATTATCAGACCAGAGAGTTAAGAATCAAGGAACACATCAACCACCACAAAAATTCATTTGACTAATGTGATGGGAAAATTTCTTCAGGCTCTGTCAGGCCACAATAAGGCCACCCTGGCCTTCAGCAGGATTGGAGAGCTGGACAGAAATGATGTATGTTGCTCAGAGTTTGAGCAACCATGATACCATCTTTTTGAACATTAAAAAAAAATTAAGAGGGCTAGAGAGATGGCTTAGCATTCAAGGCATTTGCCTGTGAAGCCAAAGGACCCAGGTTTGATTCCCAAGACCCACATAAGCCAGATGTACAAGGGGCACACGTGTCTGGAGTTCGTTTGCAATGGCTAAAGGCCCTGGCACGCCCATTCTCTATCTCTCTTCTCACAAAATAAAAATTAAGAGCAGGGCTGGAGAGATGGCTTAGCTGTTAAGGTGGCCAAGCATAAGGACCCATGTTTGACTCTCCAGGTCCCATGTAAGCGAAACCCACAGGGTTCTCTCTCTCTCACATGAAGAAAAAGAAAAAAAAATTAAGGCCGGGCATGGTGGCACATTCCTTTAATCCCAGCACTCGGGAGGCAGAGGTAGGAGGATTGCCATGAGTTCGAGGCCACCCTGAGACTCCATAGTGAATTCCAGGTCAGCCTGAGCTAGAGTGAGACCCTACGTCCAAAAACAAAACAACAAAAAAGAAAAAATTTTAAAGTAATGATAGTAGCAGTGAAGGCACTTTCCTGCAAAGCCAAAGGACCCCGGTTCAACTCCCCAGGACCCATGTAAGCCAGGTGCACAAGGTGGTGTACCCATCTGGAGTTTGTTTGCAATGGCGGGAGGCCTTGGCACATCCATTCTCTCTCTCTCTCTGCCTATTTCTGTATCTCTTTCTCTCTCAAATAAATATTTTTTAAAAACAGTCATGTAGACAAAATGCATTAATAGTTCTGTGATTTGTTAATAAATCCAAATTAATTAATTTGTTAAAGATTTAAGTCATAATATATATTTAGATGATAACTTTGAAATTGGTGTGGTAAACATAAACAAGCATAAAGCCAAAAGCTTAGAGATGAATTTTTTTTTTTAATTCTTTTGGTTTTTCAAGGCAGGGTCTTGCTCTAGCCCAGGCTGACCTGGAATTCACTATGTAATCTCAGGGTGGCCTTGAACTCATGGCGATCCTTTTACCATTGCCTCCCAAGTGCTGGGATTAAAGGCATCCACCACCATGCCTTGCTGAGAGGAATTATTTTAAATATATTGTCAGCTTGATTTTAGCAATTTAGCAACATTTTGCTTATCCATGTACTTTTGAACATTTAATGGACATAAATTTGGACACATTAAACATGGACACATAAAGACAAGCTACATGAAACATAAATACAGAGCAGCTGGTGACAAAGAACCTGACTGATGTTTAATTTATACTAGTACTCATGCCTCAACGTTACTGTATCTATAGTACAGACAATATATACATCACCCTTAGCCACAAAGACTGTAAAGGCCAAATAAGCTTTGTAGTTTTTAAATTTGTCATTAATCGGTTTTAAAATCAAATAATTATCTTATTATTTGTATGGCACTAAGTAGCCTTAAAGATAGAGCATCAGTTGTTAGAAGCTGGAAGTCTTTGGGGAAAGTGACACTGAGGGAGGGCCAATGGGAGGGAACAACTGAACTCGGGGGAGGCTCAGAGCGCCTCACTTTCTCCATCCATTATGGCGCTGTCAACGGTTCTGTTACCGTGACTGTAGGCCTTGTGCCACTGTATTGTTTTGGGTTAAAGTTCTAGTAGCTACCTGGCCAAGGTTTTGTTTTTTTTTGTTTTTACATCAAGATGGCTTGGGTCCAGAGAAAAAAATAAAAATGTCATACAACATCCCTCCCTCCACCCAAGGTGAGGGCATTTGTCTGAAGGACAGAATAAAATCTTAAACCAGGAACCACTGAGTTCTGAGGGCCAGCCTAGGCAACAAGAACTTTGTGAAATTAGAATTGAGACAGTAACTTATAGAATAAAATCTCAGTTACTCTTGTTTAAAATTTTAATTACCTTGTGCTTTAAAAAGAATTTGAACTAATTAACAGCTTTACCTATATGACTGTTTACTTTAAAACATAACTAATAGCCAGCACATGCCTTTAATCCCAGCACTCGGGAGGCAGAGGTAGGTGGATCACTGTGAGTTCAAGACCACTCTGAGACTACATAGTAAATTCCATGTCAGCTTGGGCTAAAGACCAAGACCCTACCTCAAAAAACCCAAACAGGGCTGGAGAGATGGCTCAGCGGTTAAAGAGCTTGTCTGCAAAGCCAAAGAACCCAGGTTCAATTCCCCAGGACCCACGTAAACCAGATGCACAAGTTGATGCTCTCATCTGGAGTTCATTTGCAGCAGCTAGAGGCCCTAGATCGCCCATTATCTTTCTCTCTCTTTGTCTCTCTCACTCTATCTGCCTCTCTCTTGCTAATAAGTGTTTTTAAAAAAATAAAGAAAAAGAAAAACTAAAACAATAAAATAAACAAACAATAAATCATACTGCCCATACAAATCAACTCTTGTTATTGGACAAGAGTTTAACAGCTAACTGGAAAACACCATGGGTATATTGCCATAATTTTTGTTTTTAAATATTGGTGCAGCCTTGTATATTGTCTGTAGATAGTTTTATAAAGCCATTTATTACTGTAGCAGGTAGTTTGATGTAAAGATTGAATTTAATTTATGAAAGTCCAATAAACCTAAATATTTTAAATTAAACCAATTATCAATGAAAAACTTACCAACACACAATTTTTTTGTTTATTTTTATTTATCTATTTGAAAGCAACAGACATAAAGAAAGAGGCAGAGAGAGGGAAAGAGAGAATGGGTGTGCCAGGCCCTCCAGCCACTGCAAGCAAATTCCAGATGCATGTGCCACCTTGTGCATCTGGCTTAGGTGGATCCTGGAGAATATCAAGCCTCGAATGGGGTCCTTAGGCTTCACAGGCATGGACTTAACTGCTAAGCCATTTTTCCAGCCCCACACAAGTTTTTAGAAGATCTGTGCTCATCAAAACCAAAGAGATCTGTACTCATGGTGGTAAAATAATTCTCTTAAATTAAGGCACTAAAAGGGCAATGCAAACCCTACTGAAGTTGTTTTAATAACAATTTACATCTTAAGCAGTATATAAACTTCTTGAAGCTTGAGGTAGGATCTAACTCTATTCCAAGTTGCCTGGAACTCATTTTGGCTTGCCTTAAATTCATAGAAATCTTTTTACTTTTGTCTTTCAAATTAAAGCCTTGTGCCATCATACCCTGTTAAGTCTGGCTATTTTTTTATATTTACTCTTAAATTTATACCTTAAAAACATATTACTTAATAGAAATAAAACAGAAAATTTAGACCTTAAACAAAACTGTTTTGAGAGCTGGAGAGATGACTTAGCTGTTAAGGTGCTTTGCAAAGCTGTAGGACCCAGGTTTGATTTTCTAGGTCCCATGTAAGCCAGATGCACATGGTGGCACATGCATCTGGAGTTTGTCTGCAGTGGCAAGAGGCCCTGATGTGCCTATTCTCTCTCACACACTCTCGCTCTGTCTTAATAAACAAATAAAAATAAAAATTTTAAAATACTTTAAAAAACTGTTTTGAACTGGGCGTAGTGGCACACACATTTAATCCCAGCACTCGGAAGGCAGAGGTATGATCGCTGTGAGTTTGAGGTCACCCTGAGAATACATAGTGAATACCAGGTCAGCCTGGGCTAGAGTGAGACCCTACCTCGAAAAACTGAAAAACAAAAAAATGTTTTGAAGGAGGAGAGCACAGATAAACAGGCAATAATTTTTACATCTCTTTTATTGCTTTGAGGAAGAAAATAGGTGTACAAACGAACTCCAGAAGCAAGTGTCACTTTGTGCAACTGGCTTACATGGGCCCTAGGGAAATTGAACCTGGGTCCTTAGGTTTTGCAGGCAAGCACCTTAACTACTAAGTCATTTCTCCAGTCCCAACTTTTATATCTTAATGCTACACTGTAAGTTAAATTTGATCTAAAAATTATAAGACATTAGTTTAAGCCTTAACAGCAAAGCCATCTTTTTCACATATCAATAGGACTACCCAGATTCTTTTTTAGCTTTTCAAGGTAAAGTCTCGTTCTAGCCAAGGCTGACCTAGAATTCACTATGTAGTCTCAGGGTGGCCTCCAATTCACGGCAATCCTACCTCTGCCTCCCGGACTGCTGGGATTAAAGGCATGTGCCACCATGTCCAGCCACCCAGATTCTTAAATGTCATTGTTTTCTGGAACAACAACTTGCAATCTCTACTGTGGGAAGGAAATTTAACGTACAGTTTTTCCAACAAGCACATAAAATTGTACATTTGGTACTTGTATATCATCCTGAAAAAGAAACCCATTGTAACCAATCTAATTAAAGGACCTTTCGTATATATTTAAAGGTGTTTTGATAATTTATTTTTTGTTATCTACAATCATTCAAAAATACAATAGAATTGTTGTAAAACCTGTTTTGGAAAGAAATTATCACCATTCATGCCTCCAATACTAACCTCTAGCCTAATAAAACTTTTGTCTTATGATTCCAATGAATATTATATCACCCAAACAAGTAGCAGTTAAGATCTTATGAATCATTTAGTAAATCCAAAATTAACATTTGTAAGAAGTTAAGATGACTTGGGTTTATGACTATGTATTTGTAAGGCCTTTTAATATATCGCCAAAACATTCACATGTTAAATTGTTATACCAAAAATATATTAAAAACAAAATTAAGAATGAAAAATTGAAGTGGCCACAAGCTCTCTCTATATATATTTTAAATATTTTCTTATTCAAGAGAGAGAGAGAGAGAAAGACAAGAGAGAGTGGCAGATAGAGAGAACGGGTGTGTCAGAGTCTCCAGTTAGTGCAACCAAACTTCAGATGCATGAGCCCCCTTGTGCATCTGGTGAACGTGGGTCCTGGGAAATCGAACCTTGGTCCTTTGGCGTTGCAGGCAAGCACCTTAATTGCTGAGCCATCTCTCCAGCCCAAGTTTTATATATTTTGAATTTTACATTGTTATACTCTATTTTTTTTTTTCTCACAAGACAACATATTTAAAAAACATGATGAGCCAGGTGTTAAGGCGCACACCTTTAATCTCCGCACTTGGGAGGCAGAGGTAGGAGGATTGCTGGGAGCTCGAGGCCAGCCTGAGAATACAGAGTAAATTCCAGGTCAGCCTGGGCTAGAGACCAACCCTACCTCAAAAAAACAAAAATAAATAAATAAATAAAAATAAAATAAGAAAGAAAAAATTTAAGGGCTGGAGAGATGGCTAGTGGTTTACACATCTGCCTGCAAAGCCAAAGGATCCCGGTTCGATTCTCCAGGGCCCACGTTAGCCAGATGCACAAGGTGGTGCATGTGTCTGGAGTTCGTTTGCAGCAGCTGGAGGCCCTAGCATGCCCATTTTCTCTCTTTCTCTCCCTCTTTCTCTCTCTCAAATAAATAAATAAAATATATAAAAGAAGAAAATTAAGTTGCAACTTAATAACTTTTGAGATGTAAGACTCAGTAACATACAGATCACCAGTGAAGCTGTTTATGTAGATCTACAGCAGATAATCCTTTTTTTGTAGTTTTTTTATGAAAGAGAATGAGAATTGGTGTGCAAAGGGCCTCCAGCCACTGCAACAGAACTACAGATATATGTGCCACCTTGTGCGCATGTGCGACCTTGCGTGTCTGGCTTATGCAGAACCTAGAGAGTCAAATGAGAGTCCTTAGGCTTCACAGGCAAGTGCCTTAACCATTAAGCCATCTCTCCAGCCCTCCATTTGTTTTTGAGAGCTAAGCAGAAGAAAGGGGGAAGTCCTTGCAGATGGATATATCTTTTTAAACATTTTAGGCCCAAATTTTATATTCTTTTATTCAGTCTATATAAATTCTGCCCTTGAAAGCTAGGGAAACTATCAAGCACCTAGTAAGAATCCACATTTAAAGACTTACCAGGTTCATAACAAGTAGGGGAATTTAGAAGAAAGCCTTTTTACATATTGTTTTCTTTTAAATATTTAATTTATTTATTTATTTGGGGGAGAGAGAGAAAGAGACAGAAAGAAAGATAGAGAATAGGCATACCAGGGCCTCTGTCCACTGCAAATGAACTCCAGATGCATGTAGCCCCTTGTGCATCTGTCTTACGTGGGTCCTGGAGAATCAAACCAGGGTCCTTGGGCGTCATAGGCAAATGCCTTTAACCACTAATCCATTTCCTCAGCCCTTTTAATATGTATTTTGAATCCAGAATGTTCTGCTTTAAGAGTAGCTCTCCCGTGTTGCTTTCTTTAGGGTGGGAGAGAGTGGTTAGAGTATCTTGGGAATCAGCCTGTATGTGATATCCCACCAGAAAAGCCATGTGTCATAGAAAGAGGTAAACAAAGTTATCCAGCACATGTTTGAAAGAAATAGAGATTGCTGTGTGCTGTGGCACAATGAAAGAGAGCAAGGTTACTGTCTTGGGCCCAGGTGGCGGTCCTGGCTAATAGTAACTGTTTAATGGGCAGAAGAGAAAGTTGTTCCCCCCCCAAGGAGGACCTGGGTCCGAGAGCAGAGCTGATAGAGGGGGACAACATTGTAAGTCTCCCTTCTCATGAGCCCATCTCATACACTGTCCTATCTGATCACACAGTGCCACTGTCAGGAAACCAAAAATTATATCAACTACTGTCTGCAGTGGCCTTAAGAGTTGTTCCTACGAGGGCTGGAGAGATGCTTAGTGGTTAAGGCACTGGCCTGCAAAGCCTAAAGACCCATGTTTGACTCTCCATATCCCAGGTAAGCCAGATGCACAAAGGTGAGGCAAGCGCAAGGTGGCACATGCCCATTAGGCGGCACAAGCGTCTGGAGTTCTATTCCAGTGGCTGAGGCCCCAGTGTGGCAATTCTCTCCCTAAAAAAAAGTTTTTTCCTCTAAGACTTGAGTCCCTGAAAATTTTAAAACACGTCAAAACAAAAAATAAAAGAAGGGGGGGCTGGAGGAATGGCTTAGCAGTTAAGGCATCTGTATGCAAAGCCGAAGGACCTAAGTTCGATTCCTCAGGACCCATGTTAGCCAAATGTACAAGGGGGCTCACGTATCTGGAGTTTGGTTGCAGTGGCTGGAGGCCCTGGCATGCCTATACTCTCTCTCTCTTCCTCTCTTTTCCCCCTCTTTCTCTCTGTCAAATAAGTAAAACTATTTTTTTAAGAACCCTTAATATATTCTTTCTGTTCTGTGGAAAATTATTCCTCCGTGTTCCCTTGACTGAATCAGTCCCAAGGAAGGGCGGAATCCCCAGTGTTTATGGTTCTGCTGCGGAGTTCCCCTTTTTCTTTATCCTCAAGTTTCATCAGCTTTTTGTACCTCCTGCAATTCTAACATCCCTGTTCCAGAGGCCATTTGTGTACACTGTCCAGTGGTTATTCAGATTCAGGCAGTGAAAGCTATGGGGAGTCAGAGCTTATGACAGGTCACCAGTTCACATCAGATCAGATCAGGGGTTGTTTGTTTATATTTATCAGGAAATCTTCGGAGAAACTGTGAGTTTCCTGTCTTCAAGAAGCTCCACCCAGCTGGGCATGGTGTTACACACCTTTACTCCCAGCACTGGGGAGGCAGAGGTAGGAGGAACCCTGTGACTCTGAGGTCAGCCTGAGACTACATAGTGAATTCCAGATCAGCCCAGGCTATAGCAAGATCCTACCTTAAAAAACCAAAAAATAAAAATAAAAAATAAGAGCCAGGCATGGTGACACATGCCTTTAATCCCAGCACTCGGGAGGCAGAGGTAGGAGGATTGCCGTTGAGTTCAAGGCCACCCTGAGACTATATAGGGAATTCCAGGTCAGCCTGGGCTAGAGTGAGACCCTACCTCGAAAAACCAAAATAAATAAATAAATAAAAAGCTCCACCCAAGGTACATAGTCTTCCACGTCCCCAGGCTTAGCCTGTACAGACACTAGCCTTTTTCCAATTAGCTTGATCTCCACAATGAGCATCACAAAAAAAGGGGAAGAACTTTGGCGTATGGTATGCAGGCGTGTTATATGAGTATGCATGTTTCATGTGCATTTGCACGTCACTGAATGTACACATGTATCTACATATGTTGCAGGCATATGCGCTTACGAGATGTGTGTCCATGTGTGCACATGTTCTAGATGACACGTACGTGTCACATGTATCACACATGAGTTGCAGCCTTGTGTGCACGCAAACAGCGGCCAACACCGTGCATCCCGGGCATGAGTCGTGGCCCCTGGCAGAGCCAGAGTGCTCACACTTGCATAAGTAGGCTGGTCACCTTCCATGGGCTACCTCGAGCCCTTTCTCAGAGAAAGTTTCAGGAGTTAAAGTATTGTAAGAAATGAAAGGGGGCCCCAGCAGGAGCTGAAGGGAGCCAGGTGACAAGGGTCAACACATATCAGAGTGTTGCTGTGCTCAGCAGGGAACGAGGCACTTTGTCCTTAAGTCCAGAACGGGAAAGAGCAAGCCGGAGATGAAAGACTCGGGGATGAATGGAAATTGCGAGGGAGCAGAAAGCGCGAGCTTTACTTCCCTGGTCTGTGCTACCTGGAAGCCACGAGCCCAAAAAGCCACCATGAAATGTGTTAAAATTCGGAGCGGGGGGGGGGGGGGAGTTTGGGGTTTAGCTGAGTGTGTATTCCTAATCACATATACCAATCATGACGAGCATATGTACAAGCAGGGACTGACCCTCTGCTGTTAGAATGACAAAGGTCCAGCAGGGACAGGACATCCCTATAATCCCAGCTGAGGCAAGAGAACAGTGATTTCCAGGCGGCCTGGTCTCCGGAAACAGCGTGCCAGAGCATGAGGTTGCAGGAAGACTTATGCAGCATGGGTGAAGTCCTGGGTCTGTTCACCAGCACTCCATCAATCAGACATGGTAGCTCACATCCGTAATCCCAGTACTCGGGAGGTTGAGGCAGGAGGATTAGAAAATCAAAGAAAGGAACTGGGTGTGGTGGCGCACGCCTTTAATCCCAGCACTCGGGAGGCAGAGGCAGGAGGATTGCTGAGAGGTCGAGGCCACTCTGAGACTACAGAGTGAATTCCAGGTCAGCCTGGACTAGAGTGAGACCCTACCTCAAAACAACAACAACAAAAAAAAAAAAAGACGAAAAATTCAAAGTCAGGGCTGGGGAGATTGCTCAGTGGTTAAAGGTACTTGCTTGCAAAGCTACAGGCCCAGGTTTGATCCCCCAGGACCCATGTAAAACCAGACATACAATGTAGCTGATGCGAGTGGAGTTCATTTGCAGTGGCAAGAAGTCCTGGATTATCCATACTCTCTTTCTCTAATATTTTTAAAAAGAACCAAAATAAAATAAATTGATCTTTCTTAAAAAAAAAAAAAAAAAGTCAGGCGTAGTAGCACATGCCTTTAATCTCAACACTTAGGCGGCAGAGGCAGGAAGATCATCTCAAGTTCTAGGCCAGCCTTAGAATACAGAGTGAATTCCAGGTCAGCCTGAGCTAGAGTGAGACCCTACCTCAAAAAAACATTTTAAAAAAATGTTCAAAATCGTCCCTGGCTGCATAGGAGGTTAACGACCAGCCTGCATATATGAGGCCCTCTCTCAATAAAACAGTAATGGGGCACACAGTGTAAGCTCAATAACTCAATGAAGCCAGGTGTGGTGGCGCACACTTTTTATCCCAGTACTGGGGAGGCAGAGGTAGGAGGATTGCCATGAGTTCAAGGCTACCCTGAGACTACATGGTAAATTCCAGGTCAGCCTGGGCTAGAATGAGACCCTACTTCCAAAAAAAAAACCAAAAAAACAAAAACAAAAACCTCAATGCTTGCTAACAACACAGAAAATAGTGTGCATACAGGCTGGAGAGATGGCTTAGCAGTTGGGGTACTTGCCTACAAAGCCAAAGGACCTAGGTTCAACTCCCCAGGACCCACATAAGCCAGATGCACAAGGTGGCACATGTCTCTGGAGTTTGCAGTGGCTGGATGCCCTGGCATGCCTATTCTCTTTCCCCCTCTCTGCCTTTCTCTCTCTCAAATAAATAAATATTTTTTATAATCATGGACAATGTTAATAAAAATTACATTAAAAAATAAAAAAAATTTTTTTTTAAATAGTGTGTACAAGAGACAAATGAGATCCTTTGCCCAGGGGCACCGCCACCCTGCAGTGTGCCCCATGCCCTGCCCTGCTTATCTGCATTGTAGAGCACACAGAACCCCAAACGGCAGGCCCTCCAAAACCAATACCAAGCCTCTGTGAGATAGACACACGTGGTAGTCCCAGCGGCTCTGCTCTCCCATCCCGGTGATGTCATGGCCAAGGCTCCCACACAACTTAGAACAGCTCAGGAGAGATGCCATCACCCCGCCTCACTGAGGCTCAGAATCTCACTCTTGGTCCTGGAGCAGCAACTGGGTTCACAGATAAGGACTCCAAAGAAAAGTGCTCCAGGGCTGGAGGGAGACACTGCTACCCAGATCACAAAGACAGCATGATGCAGGGGAAAGCTGGGGAGAGGCAGACCTATGGGGTGGGGGTGGAGGGCAGAGCGGGCCAAGCCAGACAAGGCCATTGGAGGTGCTACCATGTTGGGTGGGTGAGTTGGGGCTACATCATCGGTCACCACTTCACAGTCCTGCCCAGGATCTCTCCTCACAGGGGCCTGGCACCTCACTTTGTCCAAACAACCCTACAAGCAGCGGGAAAGCCACGAGGAGGCTCAGGCACGAGCACCCATCCCTTGGGAGCTGACGTCCGCGTCACTGTCACTGGCACGCTGCAGCCGCCGCACCTCTTCAATTCCCTAACGGTTCCCGTGGGAGCTCTGAAGGTAAATATGTTAATTTGACTTCAATCATGGCTTTTTGGGAAGAAGAAAAAAAAAAAAAGCACACAGACTGTATTAGTTTAAGACACAGACCCTAAACCCGCTCACCTATGTGTGCACTGCAAATCGTTAGCAAGCAGGATGTCAGGCTTCTGCCCAAGGGCCCAGGGGTCCAGGAACAGGACATTCCCCCCAGGGGTAGACACCAGGCCTTCTTAGCTAATGAAAAGACCAGCAAAAGGCAGGACACCTACACAGTGTCCCACTGTGTGGCAGGGTGAGGCAAGATTCCCACCATGAGGTCTGGCTAGCACATGGCTACCCACATAGCCCAGTGCAGCGGGCACCAACCTTTGGCTTTTAGGTAGGACATGCTTCCCTCAAGCACCAGGTTCCAGCTATGGTACCCACAGCACCCTCTTTGGAAACCATGGAGGCAGAACCAATGAACCAGGATCTCCAGAAATCCTCTACATGAAGGACAGTCAGGAACCCACCCCTCAGGTGGGTGACAGCCAGGTCCTCCTCATCTCTAGTACCTCATGGCCCAGTGGAAACACATGGAGGCCCAGATCCACAAACTAAGTACTGGAATAAGGCCCGGTGTGGGGGGCGCACCATGAGTTCAAGGTCACCCTGAGACTACATAGTGAATTCCAGGGCAGCCTGCGATATGGCAAGACTACCTCGAAAACAGAACAAAACAAAAAGGACCAGAAAAGCCACCTGGCACTGTGGATGGGAGGATTGGCTTGAAGGCCACCTGGAGCTGTTAACTGTTTCCGTCCATGGTCTCAGGAGCTACTATATCAGCCCATCACTGGACACCGGAGCACTCGCGGGAGCCTGGGAACGTGGCTGAACAAACATGATGGAGCCTCAGGCCTCTTCTGCTGCCCATTACCTATTAACAGGGAAGTTTCTGAAATCTTCAAGCTTGCAAACTGTGAGGCCACTGGGGGACAGTGCAGTGGTCAGGGAAGTCTCAAGTCCAGGATCCTGGTGGCACTATGGGACTTGCCATGGGTGAAGCCACCAGCCCCACATGGCCCTGTTGTCCCGGAAAAAGACCTGCCTCTACCCACTACAGTAAGCTGTGCAAGTGGGGGCCCTACTGCAGAGCTACAAACACACACCCCCTGCCGAAGGGGACGCCTAAGCTGGGATGCTGAGACGGACCCTGGCAGAAACTGAATCCACCCAATGACAGAGGCTGTTAGGGCCAGCCACGCCCAGCCTGGCACAGAGTCCTCCCCATGCCCACCCCAAAAGCACTAGAGTATCCAGCAAAGGTCAATAACTCGACCATGAGCACACCAACAGCCAAACCACACCAGGTGACCCTCGGGAAACTTCTCCCACACCTATTTCTCTGCCTCCTCTGAGCCTGAGCCCTCTCACTACTTCCGCCTGGGGTGCCCTCCTCTTGGAAGATACAAAACCCAACCCAGGTTCCTGGAAACTCAAAAGGGCAGTGGACCACAGTGGGGTCAGCAGATGGTCAGTCTCCCCTGCCCTGCAGATGGCCCAGAACATGGCCCACAGAAGACATTTGATGGGCCGAGTGGGGGCTGAGAGTCACAGTCTGCAGAGGAGTCACAGAAGTGGAGCCGGGCGTGGTGGCGCACGCCTTTAGTCCCAGCACTCAGGAGGCAGAGGTAGGAGGATCGCCGTGAGTTCAAGGCCACCCTGATACTACACAGTGAATTTCAGATCAGCCTGAGCAAGAGCGAGACCCTACCTCAAAAAACAAAAAATTGTTGCAGAGGGAGGAAACAAGATCACCTCAGAGCTGCACAGCTGGGCCTGCCAAAGCCACCGTGTGCCCTGGTGGCAACAGGGGAACACCCAGGACAGTAGTTCCTCCTGCACCTTCCACCCTGAATACAAGGGAACCACTGGTCATGGTGAACACAGGGGACTATGATCAACAGGCAAAGGCCCCGAAGAAAACCACCCACAGAGGGACCAAGAAAATGGTCCCCAGAAGGAGTCCTGGTCAAATGAGCCCTTGAGGCCAGCTCAGACCTCTCCAGCCTCGAGCTACTGAAAACCCAGGCAGCTGACTAAGTTCTGCCTACAAAGACACCTGTCCCAGGTAACTAACAAAGAGTAACAGATAGGAAGGTCCAGGAAGACAGTCAGTAATCAGCCTATTGCCCACTGGGTTCCTGCTGTCTGCACCAACTGCCCGGGGTCCATAGAAGCTTAGACTCCAAGGCACCTATAAGACTCCCAAGAGAAAAGCCAGGACAGAGCCACTGCTGGGCCAGTGCCTGCTGCAATCTGACCATGAGGTCACCCCACCTCTTAGGGCCTTTGTTTTTCCATCTGCGAGATGGAAATCGGGTAGCAGATACTCACCCCAAAGGCCCTCAGCCCAGGCGTCACCTGCAGGGACTCGAAGCAGCTCATTCCTAAAGCAGGACCATGGTGACCTAGGGCTCCCTGCAGTATGGAGGCAGACCTCAAAGAGGCCCCTTCATGGCCTGGTGCAAGGGGATGGGGGTCCTTAAAGTGCAAGCTCAAGTGCCATCTGCTTGGAGGCTCAGGCTCACCTGCCTTCTCCCTGCCAGTAAGGGGTGAGGGTATGCACAAGGTAATCCAACTGGCTCCAGCCTGGAGGGCTACCTTGCATAAGCACTGGGTTGGTGCTGAAGTCCTGTCAAATGCAATGGAGAGGAGCCAGGCCCCCCACTGCCCACCTTCCACAGCACCTGTCCCCAAAGCCCCTCCTGTGGCTGGCCCTCAGTGGGAGGCCTAAGCCTGCCTGAACCCCTGTCCTGACACCCCTTGATAATCAAGCCCAACAGTCCACTGGACATGGCGGACTCCCAAAGACATAAGGGCACGGTCACTGCAGTCAGCACAACCCTAGGGTTACTTCTTCCTCCTCCCCTGAGGGAAAACCAGAGGCATCTTCCATAAGCAGCTGCGTGTAGTTTTGCTCATTTCTCCTCATAACTAAGATTTCCTACAATCTCAGCCCACAAGAAAAGACATGAGTGCATGTCTTACAGCTACTCTACCTGAACAGGCAGAGATGCCAAGGACATAGCAGCACTGAGTTTTCTTGTTCAGACAGAGACATTTACAAAGGGTCTTTGGCTCTGAGTTGGAAGCTCAGGGCCCTTTTCTCAATGCCAGACACAGCACTACCTCTACACTGAGGCCAGGGCACTCCCCTCCCCCCACCCCCAACCCCCTACCCCAACCTCCATTCCAGGAAGGAGCAAGGAGAGAGGCTGAAGGGGTCAGCAGTCAGTGGCTTCATGAGCTTTCTCTCTCTCCCATGAGTGGGTGTGGTATGTGCACATTTGTATGTGGGCAAGCATGTGTGATCAGGTACACACGTTTGTGTGTGCACATGCCTATGCTTTCTGCCTTTTTTGTTTGTTTGTTTGTTTGTTTTTCGAGGTAGGGTCTCGCTCTAGCCCAGGCTGACCTGGAATTCACTATATAGTCTCAGGGTGGCCTTGAACTCAGTGATCCTCCTACCTCTGCCTCCCAAGTGCTGGGATTAAAGGTGTGCGCAACCATGACCGGCCTGCTTTTTTTTCTTTTTTCTTAATTGCAACACGTTGCACTTGCAAAACCATGATTTTTTTAAAATACTTTATTTTTCTTGAGAGAGTGAGAAATAGGCAGGGGGAGGAAGGGAGGGGAAGAGAGAGAGAATGAGTGTCCCAGGGCCTCTAGCCACTGCTAAGGAACTCCAGATGCATGTGCCCCTTTGTGAATCTGGCTTATGTGGGTACTGGGGATTCGAACCTGGGTCCTTTGGCTTTGTAGGCAAGCACCTTAACCACTAAGCCATTTCGCCAGCCCCCAAACCATGATTTTTAACATATAAGGAGTCACTGATGATAAGGCACTAAGCAGGCTTTATTTTTGCATGAGTACAGTACGCATGACACACACATGCTTCCGGAGGCCAGAGAACACTGGATGTCCTCCATGGTTTATCCATGTGTTTCTTTGGAATGGAGTCTCACTGAGCCCAGAAGCAACCCATTTTCAGTCAGACTGGCTGACCAACAAGACTGAGCAGTTCTCCATTCTTCACTCCACACGGTACAAGGGAATCCAGCTCAGGGCAAATCAGGCCCTCTCAGGCCTTTGCGTCAGTGAGGTACGTGCTCTTCCCTGCTGAGCCATCTTCCCAGCCTCCAAAGCAATGCCAAAGAACGCATGTTTGAATCTTCAGGTCCCACATAGCCAGGCGCGAGTGTGCAATGTTGCACATGTGCACAAAGGGGCACACACATCTGGAGTTCATTCACAGCAACTAGAAGGCCCTAGTGCACCCATTCTCTCTCTCTCTCTCTCAAAAATAAAAAAATAAAAATAAAATCATGCCTAGTAAGGGGTTTCAAAATATGGAAAAATGTAGAGGCTGGCTCAGTGGTTAAAGGCTCTTGCTTACAAAGTCTGCTAGCCTTGGTGTCCAGGGTTCAATTCCCTAGGACCTGCTGGGTGTGGTGGCGCACGCCTTTAATCCCAGCACTTGGGAAGCAGAGGTAGGAGGATCGCCATGAGTTCAAGGCCACCCTGAGACTACAGAGTTAATTCCAGGTCAGCCTGGACCAGAGTGAGACCCTACCTCAAAAAAAAGAAAAAAAAAGAATTCCCTAGGACCCAAGTAAAGCTACATGCACAAAGTGGTCCATGTGTCTGGAATTTGTTTGCAGTGCCAAGAGGCCTATTCTCTCCTCTCCTCCTTTGCCTCCCTCTTCCCCTTTCTGATGGGGTGACCCCATTGGTCAGATAGCACAGCCACTGCAGCAGCCACTGGTCCAGCAATGGCTCTGTCCTCGCATTTCTCTTGGGGTCCTGCAGATGCCTTGGAGTTTATTTAAAAAATATATATATGGGCTGGGTGTGGTGGCGCATGCCTTTAATCCCAGCACTCGGGAGGGAGGCAGAGGTAGGAGGATTGTTGTGAGTTCAAGGCCACCCTGAGACTACAGAGTGAACTTCAGGTCAGCCTGGACTAGAGTGATACCCTACCTTGAAAAACCAAAAAAATTAAAAATAAAGATATGGAAAAATACCAACATTATACAAGCCATACAAAATTACTAGTAGAGCAGAGTTTTGTTTCATGCTTGGGCTTTTTGGGAATTTTTTTAAAATTTTTGTCTATTTTTATTTATTTATTTATTTGAGAGCAAGAAAGAGAGAGAGAGAGAGAGAGAGAGAAAGAGAGAGAGAGAGAGAGAGAGAAAATGGATGCGCCAGGACCTCCAGCCACTGCAAACGAACTCCAGATGCATGTGCCACCTTTTGCATCTGGCTTACATGGGTCCTAGGGAATCAAGCCTCAAACTGTGGTCCTTAGTTTTCACAGGAAAGTGCTTAATCACTAAGCCATCTCTCCAGCCCTTTTCGGGCAATTTTATACATGGATATAATGTACTGTGATCTTCATCACACACCCCCATGGCCTTCTCCCATGCCCCTCCCACTCCCACTGAACCTCTTCCTCTTCCAGTCCCCTCTTCTACCTGATGTCTTCTTTTGTGACCCACTGAGTTTGGTAGCTGTTTGCATGAGCATGGGCAAAGGGTTTACTACAGTTTTAGCAACTTACCAGTGGCTACACCATGGAAGGAAAGGTCTCCCCCTCTCCCAGCAGCCATTAACTGCCAATAACTCCTCAAGGAAGAGAAGGACCTCACGAGCCCCTCCCCGTGCGTGATGGAATGTTGATGGAGCCAATCTTGCGGCAGTAACCACAGCTGCCGCGTTCCTGAGTGCAACAGCCTTGTCACGTCCAGAAGACAGTCTCCCCCATCCTCTGGCTCTTACATTCCTTCAGCCCCTTCCTCTTCTACAACAGCCCCTGAACCTTGGAGGGGGTGAGGGGGTGATGGAGCTGTGTCATTTAAGGCTAAGCACTCAACAGCCATTTACTCTCAGCACTTTGGAGTTTTCAGTCTCTGCAAAAACAAGTTTCTCTGAGCAAAGCTGAGAGCAGCACTAATCGCTGGGCAGAAACAAACATTTGGAAGGCAGTTTGGTGAGCACAGTATGTCCATCATCCACCTCTTGGAGACAGGGTCTCTCAGCCTGGAGTTCACCAATTCAGCCAGCCTGGATGACTAGCGAGCTCCAGGCTGATCTATCAGTCTCTATCTCCCCAACACTACTAGTGTTACAGGCACGCATCACCATGCCTGGCTTTTTTAAGTGGATACTGGGGTTTGGACTCAGGTCTTTGCGAGGCAAGCACTTTACCAAATAAGCTAGCTCTTCCTTCTCTGTGTTGTTGCTGCTGTTGTTTCCTTTAAAAAATATATATATTTGTTTATATTAGAGCGAGACCCTATCTTTAAAAAAACAAAAACATTGTTTTGTTTATTTGAGAGAGAGAAAGAGAATGAATGAGACTGGGCACACCAGGGCCTCCAGCCACTGCAAACAAACTCCAGACATATGTGTCACTTTGCGCATCTGGCTTTATGTGGGTACTAGGGAATTGAACCCAGGTCCTTAAGCTTTGCAGGCAAGCATTTTAATTGCTGAACCATCTCTCCAGCATTGTTCTTGTTTTTGAATTTTATGTTTATATACATATATACATATATATATATACATATATAATGTGTGTATGCATATATGTATGTATATGTGTGTGTGTGTGTATACATACAGAGAGAGAGATAAGAGACAAATGTATATATGTAAGTACAATGATTGTGATGGGGAGGTAATATGATGGAGAATGGAATTTCAAAGGGGAAAGTGGGGGGGAGGGAGGGAATTACCATGGGATTTTTTTATAATCATGGAAAATGCTAATAAAATTTTTAAAAAATAAGCTTAAAAAAAAGAGAGACAAATAATTGGCATGTTAGGATCTCCAGCCACTGCAACTGAACTCCAGATATATGTACCACTTTGTGCATCTAGCTTTACATGGGTACTGGGGGGATTGAACCCAGGTCATTAGGTTTTGTAGGCAAGCGCCTTGACAGCTAAACCATCTCTCCAGGCAGTCTTTGGTTTTTGGGGTTTTTTTTTTTTTTTTTTTTTTTTTTTGAAATGCGATCTTGCTATATTTCCCAAGCTGGTCTTCTATTTCTGGACTCAAGCAATCCTTCTGCCTCAGCCTCTCAAGCACCAGATAGAACTACATCTTTCCAAAATTCATAGACACCTAGAAGTTCAGAACATGACCTTGTTTGATTCAAGGGCCCTGGTGATGTAACTGACCGAGAAACGATGAGCTCTTACGAGATTGAGGGTGGGCAGCACAGGGTGGTGGGACCCAGGAAGAGGAGCTTGGATCACTGGGGGCCTAGCTTCATGAAAAATTCTTGTTTTCTGTGTGAGCTCCCATTCTCAGAATTGGTTAGTTATGGAAGGCGCACCATTACAAAGCTAAGTGGTGCCCAGGCCCACTCATACTTCACTTCCTGTCAGCTGAAGAGGCAGGAGGCCCCCAAGAGAAGCTGAACAAAGCAAGTGCCAATGCCATGCTTTGGGCTTATAAACCCCAAGACCCATGAGCTAAAATGACCCACTGTTCTTCATAATGACACAGTCTCAGGTATCCTACTCCGTCTCAGAGGTTAAAAGTGCTTGCTTGCAAAGCCAGAGGGGTCAGGGTTCAATCCCTCAGTACTCACATAAGCCAGATGCACAAAGTGGCACACGGATCTGGAGTTTGTTTACAGTGGCAGGAGACCCCAGAGGGCCAATACCCACTTCCTCACTCTCATTCTCTGTCTGCCCCCTTCTGTCAATCTCTCTCGGTAAAAATAAATAAAATATTTTTTCAAAAATCTCTCACAGGGCGTGGTGGCACATGACTTTAATCTCAGCACTCAGGAGGCAGAGGTAGGAGGATCGCTAAAGTCAAAATCACCCTGAGGCTACACAGTGAATTCCAGGTCAGCCTGGGCTAGAGCAAGACCCTACCTTGAAAACAAAAAAAACAAAAATAACTCTCAGGGAAAGAATGTAAGAGCCAAAGGAAGAGAAGGAGAGCTTTGTAATACTGTCTTCCAGACACAAAGTGGCCATGGTTGTCATGACAAGACCTGCATAATAGGAAGGGAAAAAATGATGACATCAAAGTAGACTAGTTAAAATTCAGTGGAGGGGGGTATTTGAGAGGGGGAGAAGGAGGGTGGTAGGAGAGGGTTATGATTATGGTATATTGTTTATATTTATGGAAGTTGTCAGTTAAAAAAACCACCACCAAAAAAAGAAAAGCCTCCAACAACAAGCCAAACATGGTGGTGTACCTGCAATCCCAGACAGCACTCAAGAGATTAAGGCAGCAGGATTGCCACAGACTCAAGACTAGCCTGGACTACGCATGAGTTGTTTAAGGCCCACAGAGGGGGAAGAGAGGGAAGGAAGAAGAAAAGGAAGGAAATCAAGCAACAGACAGACATGTTCCCAGTTAACTAGAAGTAAAACATTATAATACTGGGCTGGAGAGATGGTTTAGCAGTTAAAGCGCTTGCCTTCAAAGCCTGAGAACCCAGGTTCAATTCTTCAGGTCCCACGTAAGCCAGATGCACATGGTGGAGCATGCATCTGGAGCTTGTTTGCAATGGCTAGAGGTCCTGGCATGCCCATTCTCTCTAATAAATAAAAACTTTAAAAAAAAATTTTTTTTAACTTACAATGTACCATCCCTAGCTGTGGATGTAATGGCATCAGACCCAATGGCATATCTGTGATGACCCTACCCAAGACATGACAGGTACGGGTCAGGAGGAGGTCATGACCACAGCCAAACAAGGTGCATTCTTCCAAACTGGCCCAGACCTCAGAGTCACAATCATGAAAGCTGAGAAAAGGCCATGGAATATTCCAGGCTGTCAGAGCCTAAAGACACAGATACTCATTCACCTTACTCACAGCAGCCTCACACCTGAAGCCAGAAGACTGCCGGGCATGGTGGCGCACGCCTTTAATCCCAGCACTTGGGAGGCAGAGGTATGAGGATCGCTGTGAGTTCGAGGCCACCCTGAGACTACACAGTGAATTCCAGGTCAGCCTGAGCTAGAATGAGAAAAAAAAAAAAGAAAGAAAGAAAGAAAGAAAGAAAAAAGAAAAGGGGGGCTGGAGAGATGGCTTAGCAGTTAAGCGCTTGCCTGTGAAGCCTAAGGACCCCGGTTCGAGGCTCGGTTCCCCAGGTCCCACATTAGCCAGATGCACAAGGGGGCACACGCGTCTGGAGTACATTTGCAGTGGCTGGAAGCCCTGGCATGCCCATTCTCTCTCTCTCCCTCTATCTGTCTTTCTCTCTGTGTCTGTAGCTCTCAAATAAATAAATAAAATTTAAAAAAAAATTAAAAAAAAAAAGAAAAAGAAAAAAGAAAAGGGGAAAAAAAGTGTGGTATGTCCACACAATGGGGCATGACTCAGCCTTTAAAAGGAAGGCTATGTGAAGCCTAAGAACCCTGGTTCGAGGCTCGGTTCCCCAGGTCCCACGTTAGCCAGATGCACAAGGGGGCGCATGCATCTGGAGTTCGTTTGCAGAGGCTGGAAGCCCTGGCGCGCCCATTCCCTCTCTCTCCCTCTATCTGTCTTTCTCTCTGTGTCTGTCGCTCTTAAATAAATAAATACATAAATAAATAAAATAAAAAATAAAAGGAAGGCTAACCTGGCTGATGAGATAGATGCTCAGCAGTTAAGGTGCTTACCTGCAGAGCTTAGCGACCCAGGTTCGATTCCCCAGTACCCACAAAAAAAAAAAAAAAAACCCAGATGCACAAAGTGGCCTATGCACCTGGAGTTCATGTGCCACAGCTGGAAGCCCTGGCACACCCATTCTGTCTGTTTCTTTCTCTGCTTATAAATTATATATATCATTTTTTTAATGAAAAAAGGAGGTGTTCCTAGTGCCTGCCACTAACAGGATGAACTCTCAGGAATGCACAGTAGAAGCCAACCACGAGGAGCAGATCCAGGTCAGGTATCCCTTACACGAACATTTCAAACTTGCTAGGCAAGATGGCACAAGCATTTTGGGAGGCTGAGGTAGAAGGATCGCTGAGAATGCATAGTGAATTCCTGGTCAGCCTGGGCTAAAGAGAGATCTTACCTCAAAACCCTGCCCCCCCAAAAAAAATTCAAAACTTTTTTAAAATTTATTTATTTGCAAGCAGAGAGAGGGAGAGAGATAGAAGAGAGACAGACAGGGAGAGAATGGGCACTGCAAATGAGCTCCAGATACATGCACCACCTTGTGCATCTGGCTTATGTGGGTCCTGGGGAATCGAACCTGGGTCCTTTGGCTTCATAGGTAAATGCCTTAACGGCTAAGCCATCCCTCCAGCCCAGAAAATTCAAAACTTTGAGGGCCATCATGACACAGCAATAAATTCCACCCTAAGTGACCCTAAGTGACAGATCATGGTCAAAACACAGAGCATATGTCACATACATCTGTAATCTTCACACCGGGGAGAACTAAGGCAGGAGGGTCAAGAGTTCAAGGCTAACCTGGGCTACACAGGGAGATCCTGTCTCAAGAAAACAAAAACAAGCCAACACAAGCTGTAAGTGAACCAAAAATATATAGAATCACCTTCAGGCCACATGGACGTTAAGATGTAACAATTACTGGACTGTGGCCTCTGCACCAGAGGTCTTGCCATGAAGAATGCTGCTCGGCAATAGCTGGTGAGTGGCCTTCCGCAATGGCAGGGCCTCCAAGGTCACCACCTGCCACGGGCACAGGTGGGTGGCAGGGGCTCCACAGCCCTGAACAAGACAAACTGGCATGTGCAGGGGTAACTTATCTTCACATGGTTCTAGAAAGTTGTTTAAACGGCATATATGATTCTTACACTTTAATGAGCTTTCTCTTTTACCTTCTCCTCAAACATCCGAACCAAGGTTTCACACACCAGTAGTTGCGTCAAGCTTCCCTGACCCTGGACTCTGGGGGCCTCACTCTTGAGACAGGGGTCAATAGGGTCAACAATAAAAACAAGGACCACGCAGCCCAACTCAAGAGCGCTTGAAAGGGCAGGGGCCGCCTTCTGAGCCTCAGGCTGGAAGAAACCAACTCACAATATCTGACTCCCATAGAGAGGAGCCCGTTCCTGGCATGGCACACACCTGTAATCCAGGGTCTTGCAATCAACACAAGCAACCGCCAACTTCCACAGAAGCCCCACAGGATATGAAAGGGACAGGGCAGAGGAACACCTGTGAACACCCTCAAGCGTCCCACACAAAGTTGGGGAGGCAACTCTCAAGGAAGTTTGGGATGGGGGGCTTCCCATCCCCCTGGAAAGCAGCCTCCCACCACCTTGGGGGCACTGGCTCCATCCTCCACACAGCTGTTCACCTACAGGGGCAGGAGATGCCTGGCAGCCCACTGTACACCAGGAGAGAAGTCAAGGCTGTCACCTCTCACCAGGCAGGTGGAAGGAAGTCCTGGCATGGATGCTTGTCTGGACAGCACCCAGCCTGGCACATGGGTCCCAGGACCAGATGGGTCTTCCCTGAATTCTGGGCTAGCACAGACCCCAAGAAAACCCTATCCTTTAGGCATGCCCTCCAGCCACCTGCCTGGAAGCTGCGGCTAGAGTGCACGCTACACCGTCCATCCCTGTGCCAGCCACGTCGCCCCAAGGCTCCACCGTGACCCACGCGCTGCTGGTTTCCAGGACACTTCATGTGACACAGACTCACCGCTAAACTGGGTTACAATAATTAACACAATCCCTGCCTCTCCTGTCCCAAAGCTTACATAAGCAGCGGCCCCATTTCCCTCCTGCCCCCCTCCCTGGCTTTGCTCCTTCAAACAGCTCTGGCTAGACTGATGCTCATACACCCTCCACCCACCGGGCTGGCTGGGGCTCCACTGTCTGCCTGCTTCCCACCCTCTCAGCAAGCACAGCAACAGCCCCCACAGCCCTCCAAGCAAGGAAGGTTTTCTGCTCCATACCACATCGGGTGGACTAGTATCCCCCAAAACTTCACACCCAGTCAGAACCTCTGAATGAGACTATATTGGAAACACAGCCTTTGCATACATATTGCTTAAGGACAGGAGATGAGTTCAGCCAGGGTTAGAGGGAGGGCCTCCTAGTGCCAAGGAGGCAGTGCCCGGAGTGATGTAGGTAAGGCCAAGGGCACCCAGGGTTGTGGAATGGCTTGGGGGATGGCCGTCTCCCTACCCATCCCAGCCTGCAGACACCTGGATTCCTGAGTTCAGCCTTCTGGAATGGAAAAGAATAGATTTCCGTGGTTTTTCACAGATCTGCAGTCCTTTTTTTTTTTTTTTTTTTTAGGGCAACCTTAGGAGACTTCTTCCTCCCATGACTACCACCCCTAAACACACCTGACTGTTCTCAACCTCTTCTGTGCATGTTATACACACCCATGCCAAAGCCACGGTCTACCTGAGCTGTCAGACACCTCCCCATGCCGCCCCCATCACGAACAAGGAAGAGGTAAAACCCGACAGGAAGGGGAGCGCAGCAGGGAAGAGGTCCGCCTCAGTCACAAGGGGACATGCAGCAGGCTGGAACACCCCACCCCCAGCCCATGACATAAGGTAGCTTTTCCAGAGCCAACAATGGAACAATGACTCCAGTGACTCAAGTGGGGTACTGTACCCTGTTCAGAGCTTACAGTCCATTTCCCCAACTTCCCACATGAAGAAACCGACAGCCAGGATCAGAGCTCGAGTACAAAAAGACTTTGGCTGTGAAAGCCTGGCTCTGTGAGCAGTGGCTCTGGCTGAGGGCAGCCATGGATACGACCAGCAGGACGCATGAAAAGGCCCCCATCCACGAGGACTCCGGCTGCCACAAGAGCCCCCGCCTGCCCCATATCCAACTGCCTGATGGAGAGCACGCTGCTTCTCCCTTCACCTGATGCCAGAGGCCACCCCCTTGGCCCTGTCCTGGAAAGCTAGAGGCATCCCCAGGCCAGACCCTACTTCCCGGACCTTGTCTCTGTACCTTGAAATTTAGGATGCAGCAAGACTCAGTGATCCACAATGCACATCAGTTTCACTCTACTGGAAGGGAGCCTCTTTGGGGGACTGTGGGGCTTGCATGGTCACCAGGTCAACACTATTTCTGAGAACTCAAAGGTCCTTCCAGGGCTGGAGAGATGGCTTAGCCGATAAGGCGCTTGCTGGCAAAGCCAAAGAACCTAGATTCGATTCCCCAGGACCCACATAAGCCAGAGGCACAAGGTAGTGCATTCATCTGGAGTTCATTTGCAGTGGCTAGAGGCCCTGGCACAACCATTCTCTTTCTCTCTCTCTCAAATAAATAAATTAAAATTAAACATTAAAAAAAGTCCTTCCAGTGCTGGAGAGATGGCTTAGCAGTTAAGATGCTTGCCTGCAAAGCATAAGGACCCAGGTCCGATTCCCCAAAACCCACGTAAGCCAGGTACACAAAGTGGCACATTCTCTGGAGTCTGTATGCAGTGGCCAGGGGCCCTGGCATGCCTATTCATTCTATCTCATAAATAAATGAAAATAAAATTTTTTAAAAATTTAAAAAACAAAGTCCTTCCAAAGCCAGGTATGGTGGTGTACGCCTTTAATCCCAGCACTCGGGAGGCTGAGGTAGGAGGATTGCCATGAGTTTGAGGCCAATCTGAGACTAATTCCAAGTCAGCTTGGGCTACACCAAAAGCCTACCTCAAAAAAAAAAAAAAACCCTTCCACTATGCAGGGTTGGGGGCATGGCTGCCCAAAATTTTCTCTGTGAGACACTGCTATAGTGGGACAGAGCATTTCAAAGGAAACTTCTAGTGATTAGACTGCTGGCCCCCACCAGGATGGGCCAGAAGGGCAGGCATGGAGGATGGGCCCTCCTTGCAAGCATGGACTCATCACCATCAGTCCTGCCCCATCAGACCATGCCACTGCAACAGATCCACGCCAGAACCCGTGCTCCTCAGCACCTGAAAACAGCCAAGCCAGGTGGTCAGCCAGCCAGCAGGACAACCACTGTCCCCTGGCCAGATCCTTCCTCGGAGACTGCCAAGCGCAAGGGCAACGGCCATAATCGCCATGAGGTGTAAGTGCCACCCCTCCCTGTGGTGAGCCTGCCAGGAGGCATGAAGCGAAGGGAGGTGGGAAGGATGTGGGTAGCACTCGGCAGACCCGACGCCCAGGGCCAGGCTGCAGGGCCTCTGCTAAGCCACCCAGGCCCTGCTATACATGAGGTCAGAGGCCTGGGTGTGGAGGGTGAGGAGAAAGTAGAAAAGCTCAACTCCAAGGACAGGGGGGTTGGGGTGTCACTCTTGAGGTCCTGAGCCCCATAGGAGCCAGCCTGGCCTGCATCCTAGGAGGATTCCCGAGCTGCAGGCAATTTGCATAATATTCTTTGCAAGTTAATATCAGACTCTGATAATGATCTGGAGACGCGGCAGAGCGGCTGAGGCACTGTTACAACACTAAGTAATCATATTTTAAATTATGTTTCCCTTTATAGAAAGGTGTTGCAAAAACACACAGACATGAAATCTGTCTATTATAGCCCACTGCCAACCACCTGACCAACTCCAGCACTGCCGGGTGTCCCAGCCTAGGAGAGCAGGTCCCAGGGACCCAGAGGGACTACACAGCACAGGATAATCACGTGAGCACGCACACACACGCGCACACACACACACACACACACACACACACACACAATGTACATCTGACCACCCAGAAGTTACACACACCTGCCAGGGACAGGAATCTCACAAAGCAGCTAAACTCCCAATTGCTCTGGGAAGGAGACTGGGGGCTCCCCACTGAGTCCTGACACTTGGGGTACATGAGGTTAACTCCCCTAGAACCTCCATGTTATAGGCTAGGAGTTGGGGGGTCCTGTCCTCACCCTCCAACCAATACTTCAGTTCTCTCGAGAGGTGAGAGTATCCCTATACCCCAAGCCTTCCTGAACCCTCAGGCCACACCCAACTTCTACTGGGTTCCCTCTCTTGCACATCCATACCCCAGACACCTTTACAGCCAAGAAGTGGGGAGGTACTGGCCCTGAGCCTGCCCTCCACGAGGAAGCCATGTTCTCCCATTCTCCACTTTCTCTTCATTTGGAAGCCAGGGCCGTCCACTCAACCTCTATTTTCTTAAAAGCTTCCCCCCCACACTTTTTTTTTTATTAAAAAAAATCCAATTATAGCACAAATCTCTCAGCAGGGGTCAGTATGGAATAAGAATAGCCAAAGTTAATGGACATGACAGGCAAGATTAATGCCTGAAGGGTTTCCAAAGTTGTATGATGCAGATTTCATTAACATTTTAATTGTAATGTATCTTTTTAATCTTCTCTCACCCTAATGGCTTTATATCCAAAAAGAAGAAAAAAAACTGCTGACAACAACAAAAAGTATCAATATACAAAATTTAACAAAGGCGTTTAGCAGTGCAGTGGAAACTAGATTAAATGAGCAAAACTGTGTTAACATTGTGATTTTTAAGAGCAGAATCAGGAATGCTGCAAAGAGCTATTTCTTCCCTTCTTGGCACAGGAGGAACCACTGAGGAGGCCAAGGACAAAGGCCTGGGGCAGATGCCCAGGGTCCCAAACCAGGAGCCCTCCAGTGCACTCCTGGTGGCCCAAAAGCTAGGAGGAGGACAGGCAGAGCATGGCAAGGGCTGCCCAGTCGCACAGGCGATGGAAAGAAGGGTTCCGAAAGACCAGGGGATAGGCCAGAGGCCTCCCTCCCCTAAGGTAGCGGTGAGATGGAACATCCCAGGCTGTCACCCTCCAAAGGGGGCACTAGCCTTCTGTCGAGGGAAGACTGGCAAGCCTGACCCACAGGCATCCAGCCCCTAGGCTCAGTCAGGTATCTAAGCTGCTCTGGCCAGTGGTCCTCCTACTACCTCCATTTTTTTTAAAAATGGTGGTTTCCCAAGTCTACTTGGTCCTGATTACAGAAGGCTCAGTGATTTTTATTTTCAATCAACCATCACTGGGGACCTAGTTCTGCACCTCCCTAGGTCCTTCTGCCCTTCAAAAGGCAACCCCCCTCCCCTAGCGCAACAGCTGTCAGGGGGCACCCCAGTGCTAGACAGCCCCAGAGACATGGATGGCTCCCTGTTCACCCCGTGACTATATATGGGCACTTTCAGGCCCCTCTGTTCCCGCCCCCCTCCCCAACCCTGCCTGCTTCCCAGACACAGGCATGAGGGGCGGGCCTGGGGCTGGCGGGCCATCCATGGCTGGGTGCCCTTCTGGATGCCAGGCGCAGTAGAGGGGGGAGGGTAAGATTCCTTCTGAAAGCCCCAGCCAGCTCTTCCCCAGGGACCTGGAAACAACTCCCTTCTCCAGGGATTGAACCAGTCTCCCCTTAAAGGGCCAGTGTTCCTACCAATGGCCTCACTATCCCAACGGCAGCAGGCCAGGCTGGGCTATAGTGTAGAGGCCTAAACAAGGCCTGCTTGCCCCTCAGCTCCTCCTAATCAAAGCAGGGCCAGGTGGGTTACAAACTCAAGGTCACACAGCCTGGGGGGTGGGGGACAGACCACCAAGGGATCTGATCTCAGGTTCCTGCTCCCAGCAGCTTCCCAAGGCCCAGGCCCAGTACCCACACTTAGAGGAAGAGGGAGCAGCAGAGCCCTAGGCCAGATGCTTGTCTCTCTTCTGCTCAGAAGGCTCCCCTGTCTGGGTAGAGGCGAGCAGTGGCCTTGGCCTCGACATCCATGCTCCCAAACGGTCCTGTGTCCACCAGCATGCAACCTTCAAGAGCCCACGCCTCCAACCACAAAGTCAAGGCAGGCTACAGCCCAGCAAGGGAAGACTGCAGGTGAAACCAGCAGGGAGCCTGGCCGGCTGGGAGAGTGAGAATTTGCTAAAGAAGACATAGAGGTTGCCAGCATGCCTGAACTGACAAATAGGCCAGAGTGGCCACTTCAGGCCAGTTCACAGGCTGCCTCCCAAGTGCTGGCGGGGGGGGGGGGGGGGGGGGGGGGGGAACAGCTGGGAGGGGCGAGGAGGAGGGGGGCCCACAGGAAGCTAAAAGGAAAAGGGAACCTGGGAGCTGGAGGCAGTAGCAGAGGAGGCCAAAGGTGGGGCAGCCCACATCTCAGGAGTGGAGACCCAAGCTGGTCAAACTTACTGTTCTGCCTGGTACCCTAGGACCAGGCAGCTCACACTTGCCTCAGAATGAAGTGTGGGGTGCAGGCAAGCACAGGGAGAACACAGAACCCTGGCTGGCAAGAGAGTAGTCTGTGGGCAGGAGCCTGGTGGCCAGGGAAGCAGCTTTGATGAGCGGGCCTGAAACAGGTTCTGACATCCCTTCAACCAGCCCACTCACCCCCAAGCCAACCAGATTTCACACTCCATACATGGGACTGGCTACAGGCACCCCACACTTACGAGGGGCAGCTACAGGCCGGTGTCTAATAGTGGTACCTGCCCCTGCATTGAAGGGATTCCTCTCTCCCAAAGGTAGCACTGAAGGGATTTGCTCTCCTCTCCAAAAGACCAGCCCAGAGCCAGGTTTGGTGGGCAGAGCTATAATCCCAGCACTTGGGAGTTGGAAGCAGGAGGATCAGGAGTCCAAAGTCACCCTTAGCTACATAATGCGTTTGAGGCTAGCCTGGGCAAAAAGCCCAGGCCTAAAAGCCCACCCAGGTTTCCTCAATGCAGCCCCTTGAGGAGACAGCCATGGGACCCAGCCTGAGGAAAGCTAGCATTCCTCAGAAATGGAGGGCAACCTACCTCATCCTGAGAGTCTAGCCCCAATAGGCTACTGGCCTGGACCAGACACATGCATCAGCTGTCAAAGCACATTCTCAAAGGTGCTCCTTATGGACTGGGGAGATGGCTCAGCGGTTCAAGTGCTTACTTGCAAAGCTTGACAGCCAGGGTTCGATTCTGGACTTCGTTTGCAGCAGCAAGAGGCCCTGGTACACCAATTCCCATTCTGTCTCCTCCTTCCTCCCTCTTAATCTCTCTCCTTATAAATAAATAATATATATGTATTTTTTAAATGCTCCTTACACTGGAGGTCCGCAGCAGGGGGCAGGAGGGGCCCAGGTGTACAGCTAGCTCATGGTCACACTGCCCACCAGTGGCTTCGTGGCTCATTCTATCCCGACAGCCCCAGCTGATTTCAGACCCACCACAAGATCCCCAAGGGGAGAACTCCCAGAGCTCAGGCAAAAGGAGACAGGGTGAGTTCTTGGGCGATGAGAGGCAGGGAACAGGTCTAGGACAGGGTACAAAGGAGGAGTGGACAGCTGGGGCAGGCCACAACTCAGTGTCCTGTGCATTCCAGGATCAATGAGGTCAGAGCCACAGGCCTTAGAGGCAGGAGCTCAGACTCTTTTAAGGACATCATGGCTTTTAGGGTCTGACCCCCAAGTGCTAGGTCCCTGTGCTGGGACCAGAGAAGACCCCAGAAGAGATCATACCACACATCCTCTGCCCATCACTCAAATCAAGTAGGAAGGACCCCAGGGACAGGTGGGGCCTCTGCATAGCAGATCAGCCCCTGAAATGACTCTCCGGATAACACAGGCTCGCTAATCTAAGGCACCCTCAGGCCCCTCTCCCCAGGATGGCTGCTCTGGTCTCCAGGAACACACACTGCCAACAGTCCCAATACAGACCGAGAGCTGACGGCAAGCAGTTCAGGGCAGACTGGCACACTGCTCACTGCAGTACAAGCATTCTCTCTGAGCGCACTCTAAATGGCTGGGAGCTCCTGGAATTGGCGAGATTCAGACGTCCAAGGTGCACAGCCTTCACCCAGCCTGAATCCTGCACTGTCCTGCCCTGGGTGTGACCACGGAGAAAAGATCCCTGGCCATGAGAGGTGACAAGTGATATCTTGTTCTTGTGCTAATTCCAACCAGCTGGTCCAAAGAACAGAGAGCCAGCTGCCATGGGTCTCACCCCTTTCATTTCCATCACTTGTGCTCCAGGCAAATTAACACTCAACAGTGAGATGACCCGGTGGGGAAAGTACCTAGAGGGCCTCCTGGAAAGGACGGCCAGCAAAGGGCACCCTGGTGGACCAGAGGGAGTAGACTAGAGGGACTTAGAGAAGATTACTGGAAGGTGGGACAGGAGTGCTGGCTGCCCAGCTCCTGTGGATCAGGTCTTGGCCCCTGAGAGAAATGGTCACAGGACTGGGGGAGGCTTTAAGAGCACCCTGAGCCAGGTGCGCTCCTTTAATCCCAGCACTCGGGAGACATACGTAGGAGGACCGCCGGGAGTTTGAGGACAGCCTGGGACTACAGATTGAGTTCCAGGTCAGCCTCCTGGGCTAGAATGAAACTCTACCTCAAAAAAGAAAAAAAAAAAAAAAAAAAAGCACACTGAGTGCCCAGCCCCATGGGACATCCTGCCCTCATCCTCGGGCCAAACTGGAAAACAGAGGGAAGAACGACAGGGCTGAACAGAACAGGGCTGCCCCAGAAGGGTTGGGACATGGCCATGCACACAAATCAAATGGCTCAAAAGGGCTGGCTTGACAAGACCAGGATCCCAGGTAGGCGCCCCCTCCCCCCGCCCCTCCGCCCACCCACGGGCTCAGCTAGCAACACCGCCACTAGGAGGACGCCCGACAAAACATCTGCATCCCCAAGCTAGTGGGGGAGAGTGAAATGTCAGAGGGGCCAGCTTCAGGAACAGGACCTGGGAGCCTGCAAAGCTGCCCCCCCTCCCAAACATCCGAGAAGCACCACGGGACCAATCTTCCCATAGAGCTTGAAGAAGGGCTTGAGCTGACCCACGCCGACCGCCCCCCCCCCGCCCCGCCCTCTCGCACCATGCCCCCCGGAGCAGCAGCAACAGCAGAAGCAAGCAGCAGCAGCAAAGTGGCGCCCTCAGGCAGCGCCCCCATCCACCCCAGCCCCTCTGAGTTTCTTGGAGAAGGGGTTTGGGTCCCGAGACCTCAACTCTGCGGAGACGCACAAACAGGGACAGACAGGATCCGCAACGAACCTCACTCAGTTCCGCCCCAGGTTGGAGTCGACAACCCGGAGGCAGTGATGACCCTTACCCACGGAGGGACCCACCTGGCCCGGAGGGGAGGGCGCGGGGGCCGGGGCCGACGCGCAACCCCCAAGCCCGTCGGTCAGGAGGGGTGTGTCCCCTCCACCCTGGCCCAGGGCCAGTCTCACTGGGGCTTCCCCGCTGCGAAGGGCCGGGCCCGGCCAGGTCTCCCCCCAACCCCCCGCGGTCGGGGGCAGGCCAGGGGAGGTCCCGAGTAGCCAAAGAAGCCCGGGAGGGGGACAGAAAAGACGCCGGCGCGCCCGGAGCTGGAGCTCTCCCCAGGACGCACCGCCCCGAGTCCCGGCTTCCGCCCGGCCCGGTGGAGGCTTCTGGGCTTGGGACCGGCCCCTGCGCCCTGGCCCCGCGCGCAGCTACTGCGCCCCACTCGGCCGCGCCCCAGCACGGCGGCCGGGCGCGCGGCGGGCACTGCGGCAGGGCGGCGGGCGCGCAAGTTGGGCGGCCGCGCCGCGGAGTTTGCGGGAAGTGCGGCGGGACGACCCGCCCGTGTGGCGGAAAACGGCGCCAAGTTGGCCGTACCTGCGGGCGCCCGGCCCGGTCCGGCCTGGGCAGCTGCGGCGCCGCCCGCGGCAGGAAGTGCTCCCGGCGTCCCCGCGCTCCGGCGCCCGCGGACTTTCTCCGACCTCGCCCAGCACCGGCGGCCGCACCGCGGCGGGGGCGGGGCGCGGGGAGGCGCCCGCGGGCCGTTTAAAGGGACAGCGCGCCAGCCGCGCGCGCGCACGCACGCTCGCCGCCAGGTGGGCACCCGGCGAGGGGACCCTAGCGGGAGGGAGTGTCGGGGCGCGGGATGCCCAGCGTTCGAGCCTGCTCCAGGCACCCGGTGAGGGACGGAGAGGGGAAAGACCTAGGACACCTACCCGCCCCGTCCGACCTCTAGCGTACCCTCCCCGCAGCGGCTGCGTTTGCACCAGCCTCTGGGATGGGGCTGCGGGCGGAAGACGCGTGACAGAGCAACCTTGGGGGGGGGGGTGGACAGAAAGGACCTCGGGACCTACGGGCCCGCGGCTTCCTGTAGAAGGCCCTGGCTGCATTCAGGCCCGGCGTGATCCCAGGAAGGTAACAATCACTCCAGCCACAGTCCACATGGCTACCCCCCTTGCGCAAGGCCATGTTCCTGTGAACAGAGTTGATGTCAAGTGCACAGTAAAACCACCAGATGCTTTCAGAAAATGCCCTCTCAACTTGGGTCCCATTGTGGGCACAGCCAGCTTTGGCCCCGTACCCACACGAGAACCCTTGTAGGAAAATGGGGGTGACACCAGGATAGAGGTCATGAGCAAGGTCACTGGGAGGAAGGGAGTTAAATGAAACAAGCCATCCCACACTGCCCCAAGCATTCTGGGCTAAGACCTGGGGCTAAAGCCCTCTTGGTGGCTATCCAAGGTCATGGCTAGGACATATGAGTGGAGCTTGGCTCAGTAGCCCTGAACCCCCAGCCTCAAACTAAGTCCTTGCCTTGCTCATAGAGTGACTCTTGTCTTGGCCTGAACTTGGAATTCTACACAGCTTTAGTTCTGCTTCCAGAAAACACTCCGCAGACACACCAGTTCAGTTGCCTGCCCACTGGGAGAATGGGTGTGGAACCCCACAGGGACTCAGCTTTCCCCGGAACTGAAACTCAGCCCTAAGTCCACCTCCCTCTAGCCTAGCCCACTGTAGGCAGTCTAATGTGCCCAGGGAAGCTGGGGCTGGGGTGGAGGGACCAAAACATTGGAGACACTCAGCTATGACTGGGCTGATAGTCACGTGGGCATGTGGCTCTCGCCCACCAGTACAGGCGCATTAGTGCCACCTGCTCAGCACAGGTGTGATCAGAAGGCTCAGGTGGGGGAGGAGGGTTCTGAACAAGTCTGAGGCCCAGGCGGGAGCTGGCAGCCTCAGAGAATTCCCACGGGCTCCTGATGAGCTCTCAGGATACACAGCTCCTTAGGCCCCTGGGACTCCAGACAAAGGGCAGGCCACCAAAAGCAGTTCACTAGACCCAGTGTTCCTCCAGTGAGCAGGGCTGGGTGGCTGTGGACAGGTGAGGGGCTCCACAGAGGTGAAGTTGGAGATGGCAAGCCATTTGCTCCTTCAATACTCCTGGTGGGAGCCGTTCAGTGAACACCTTGCACACTTTTTCATCACTTTTCTCTATTTATTTATTTGCCGTGCTGGGGATGGAACCCAAGGCCTCCCCATATGCTGGGCAGGAACTCTAATACTCAGCCACACACTCAGCCCAAGAAATTCTTGAATGAAAGACATTAGGAAAATACCAGCAAGGTGCTAGAAGACAACAGGACAGGTATCAGCTATTTCCTGAGCATGAGTATGTTTGCATTTTACAGGTGCCAACTATATGCATCTGCCAGCCTGTTTGCATGGAATATTTAGCAAATCCCCAGCCTAGCCTATGCCCATGCTCAGAGAATGCACACATTGCCTAATTCAACTTGTTTTGTTTTATTTGAGAGGGGGGGGGGTCTCACTGTATAGCTCAGGTTGGCCTGAAACTCACTGTAATCCAGGCTAACCTTGAACTCTCCATGATCTGCCTCAGCCTGCCTAGTACTGAGGTGACAGGTGTGAGCCACCACACCTGCTTGCCTAACTCAACTTCCACAATAATTCTATGAGGATAGCTCTATCTATTATTCCTGTTTTACAGATGAGGGGGAAAAATTGATTCAGAAAGAAGATATGCCCCAGGCAGAGTGGGGGTTAGGGAGAATGGGTACACCCTTCTGCAGAATGAGGCCTGAGCCAGGTGTGGCCTCCACAGCGCCCCCATCTGCTCTTGGCACTTGTTCCATGTGGGTTAATAATTCTGTGAAGCCGTCTTCCAAGGCTTAGGGTCCATTGCGGAAGAGGTGGTGGAAAGAATGTAAGAGCCCAAGGAAGGGTAGGACTCCTTATAACGTGCTCCTCCAGACACAAAATGGCCAGGATATCTATGACCTCACAGTGCCTGACAATACCTACAGAAGACCATCATAATAGGAGGAAAAGATGATAACATCAAAAAAAAGGAGAGACTGATTGAGAGGGGAAGGGGATATGATGGAGAATGGAATTTTAAAGGGGAAATTGGAGGAGGGAGAGCATAACCATAGGATATTGTTTATAATCATGGAAGTTGTTAGTAAAAAATATATATATAATAAAAGAACTGTGAAGCACTGTGGCACATCTCAATGGCAGAGCACACCCAGATCCGTGGAACAGGACTTGCTGGTCATACCTGAGGTTCTGGGTTCCAGCTTCACTACAAACAACGGTTGTGAAGGGCAGATCGGTCTCCGACACAGGCACAGAGGTCCCACTGCTGTTTGGCAGTGTCTGTTGGAGGGAATATCTCAGCACCTTTGAGATGGGTTCCAGCCAAGAGTTGGGTCCTCAGCTTCCATGGATGTAGCCTACACGACTTCCCCCTTTTATCTCCAGGGGTTCAGGCCAGGGGGTGGATCAGAGATGTCTGCAAACAAACCTCTGAGGCACAAAAGTGGAGTGTAGGGTCCCCAACGAAGTTTCACATTCAAACCCTGATCACATGCACCTCTTGTTTCCCAGGCTCCTGAAGGACTCCTTTTATGAGGACTGGCGTCCCCAAGGGGCCTGTGGATGGGCTTTGGGGATGGAGTGCCCAGTGACTGTTGGAATGCAGATGTGCCTAGGCTTGTGAAGTGGCCTGCTTTATTCTATCAGAAGTTCCTGTAACAGTTACCTCCACTGTTGATGTGATGAGCTGGAAGCCCATATCATCTCCAGAGCTGTTTTTCCCACCTCCTCCTTCTGCATTTCATCAACTGATCACCTTTTTCACACCCCAGATGCAACCTGCCAATCCCTGCTTTACCACCTCATTACAAGTCTGACCATCTCTTACCCCTGCGCTCTTGAGGTCCAGCAGACCTGATCTCCTCCAGGTGAGGGTGGGCCTTCTACCCAGCCCTTCATTCTGCATCCCACCTCACAAGGGCCTTGTTGCTATGCCCCAGACCACTGCCGGGAGCATTTTTAGCATTGTCTCAGCACTGGTCTGTCTGTCCTGCAAGGTGATTCCAATAAGTTGCTAAATTGTTAATTGCTGGCTTCATAATGTCTTTTTGTGTGGTGCTGGGAGTTGAACCTGGGATCTGGAACATACTAGGTAAACACTCTGCCACTGAGCTATATTCCCAGCACGGATGTGTTAATTGCTGAGGTAATTCTCTTCATCTGGGGAGGCTGGTCTGTCTTATGATGTTTTGTTTTAGGTGACTCGAGAAGAAAGTTTAAGGACAATGACATCGCTGTGCCTTCAGCCAAAGACACAAAATGAAAGCAGAGAGGACAGGCTTCCCTCCTACTTTTCGTTACTTTGTGGGCCCAGATGAAGAGCCAGTGCTTCTTAGCAAAAGCAGCTGATTTTTTTTTTTTAAGATGGAGCCTCTTAGATCGTAGTCTGGCCTTGAACTCACTATGTAGCCAAGGATAACCTTGAACTTATGATCCTTTTGCCTCTACCACCTGAGTACTACAAGCATGTGTCACTGCGCCCTTATGATGTGGACCTGAAGACCAAAGCCAGGGCTTCGTGGCTGCCGGGCAAGCCCTCTACCTAGAATACATCCCCAGAACCAAGAGCAGCATACCCAAGCGCCAGTCTCACTGCTGTGACCACTACACGCACCTTCCTCCCGGTGTCTTCCGGGCTGACACTATCCCTTCATTTAGGTCTCTGTCCAGAGACTCCTGGCTTTTTAAAAATATTTTTAAATTTTTATTTATTTATTTGAAAGAAAGAAGGAGAGAATATGAGAGAGAATGGGCATGACAGAGCCTCCAGCCACTGCAAATGAACTCCAGATGCATGTGCCCCCTTGTGTATCTGGCTAATGTGGGTCCTGGGGAATCCAGCCTGGGTCCTTTGGCTTTGCAGGCAAGCGTCTTAACCACTAAGCCATCCCTCCAGCCCTGACTCCTGGCTTTTAAGGGCTTCCTCATCCCCTCCATGTGAGTCATATGGGCTGGCTGATGCCTCCTGCTCTGCTGCTCCTGTGGGTCCAGGCTCCCATTTTTCTGTTGTCTTGTCTCCAGCCCAGTGGAGGACCTGGCCCCAGCAGGGGTGCACAGACCCCCTTTCTCTGATGCTGTGCCCCGGTTGGAGAGGAGCGGACCCTATGCCCGGTCCTCAAGGTGTCCAAAGTACCTGGTCTGCAAGGGCAGATCCTTTCACATACCTTGATTGGACTGCTGGGCTAAGAAGGCTGTGGTTTTCCCAGGAAGCCCTGCGAAGTTCCCTCAGCCTGGCTTGACCTGGCCTGTAACTGACTCGTAGAAACCTGAGGGAGCAAAGGTTGTTCTCAGAAAGAATGGTCTGGAATACTGAGAACAGGCTCACCTCACTGCCTAGCTGGGGAACCAAGCCACCCTCCAGCCTCAGCCAACCCAGCCGGTCAACCCTGAGCACCACCCTCTGTCTACCTTTGCTCTTGGCCCAGAGCCTGGGTATCCAGTCCGCTCAATGCACTATATGCAAACTCTAGCCACCTGCAGGCCAAAGGAAGGGGCTGTTGTGTGTGTGACCGAAGCCCCTTCCTGCAGAGCCTCCCGCTAAGCAACCGCCTCCCATGTCTAGTGTCACGGCATCTACCTACCTGGTGAATGGGAGTGGAAGACCGGTGGAGCCACCTCTAGCCTTTCCAGGGGTGAACCATCACACCCGGGGTCATGCCAGACCACAGGGCACCTCTATGGGCATGAATATTGGAGTACCCAAGGACCTTCATAGTTCTTTTAGGGTGTCACTTTTGTAATTGCTAATAGATCCAGCTTGCCAGCCCTGGCCCTGCCACCAGGAGCCTGTCCCCTCTACCAAGCCTGAGTCCTCATTAGGTATTCATCCCAGTGAGGAAAGGGACGGGCTGGCTCCGAGGTAGGAGACTGCTTCCAGCCCCAGTGTCCGTGGTCCCCCCAGGTGAAGTGGGTCTGTTAGACCTGCATGGGAAAGGACTTAGTCTTTCATGTTTCTAATGGAAGTCTGTCCTGCAGCCACAGATGTCAGTGACAAGGGTGCATCTAACTGACCGAGGTGTATGTGTGAATAAACTTACTTTGTCCCACCTATGTCCAGTCACTTTCTGCCTAGCCCAAGTTGTTGACCTCTACCCACTCCCCAGCCTCCTACCCCCCCCCCCAATCACAATCTACTCAGCGGCATATGAGATCTCTTCTCTCCATCTGATGCCACAAGGCCTTTGCACATGTGACTCCTCTTAAGTGGAGCATTTTGCCTCTCCATGCTGGCACTTGAACTCTGGTCATCCTTCAGGCCTGGAGGCTGACAGGTCCTCAGGGAAGGTGTCCTTGATGCCCCAGCCAGCTCTCAGCAGCGGCAGGCCCCTTCCTGGAACAGTAGGTCAAGGAGTTTCTATCTCCTGGAACAGAATCTACTCATGTCCTTTGACCATGTGACTTAGATTCAAAGCCCATGATGAAGATGACCAGGACCCTTGCCGCTGTCAGGATAGAATGGTGTGCAGTCCACCACAGAAAGGAGCCAGAAGATACTGGGCCTTGAGGAGAGCCTTTTCTAGTCTTTTGTCCTAGTAGGGAGATAGACCAGTCAGAAAATGAGCCAAGTGTGGTGGCACATGCCTTTAACCCCAGCCTTTGGTAAGCAGAGGTAGGAGGATTGCTGTGAGTTCCAGGCCAGCCTGAGACTACATAGTGAGTTTTAGGTAAGCCCAGGCTAAAGCAAGACCCTACTTTGGAAAAAAAAAAAAAAAAGGAAAGAAAAAATAAAGGAAAAAAAAAGTATATCAGCCGGGCATAGCAGCACATGCCTTTAATCTCAGCACTTGGGAGGCAGAGGTGGGAGGATTGCTATGAGTTCGAGTCTGCCTTGAGATGGCATAGTGAATTCCAGGTCAGCCTGGACTAGAGTGAGACCCTACCCTGAAAAACCAAAGAAAAAGAAAATATATCAAGGGGCTCTAGAGGTAGCTCAGTTGGTAAAGTGTTTGCCTAGTATACACAAGGCCCTGTGCCCAATCCCCAGCATCATGTAAGTCTGACATCATCGTACATGCCTGCAATTCCATCACTTATGAGGTAGAAGCAGGGGCCTGGAAGGTTTGCTTAGTGGTTAAGGCGCTTGCCTGCAAAGCCAAAGGACCCGCGTTCGATTCCCCAGGACCCGCGTGAGCCAGATGCACAAGGGGGTGCATGCATCTGGAGTTCGTTTGCAGTGGCTGGAGGCCCTGGCATGCTGCCCATTCTCCCCACCCCCGCCACTCTCTCTGCCTCTTTCTCTCTCTCAAATAAATAAATAAATAAAATATTTTTTTAAAAAGAGGTAGAAGCAAAAAGATCAGGAGTTTAAAGTCATCCTCAGTTTATGAATTCAAGGTCAAAAATGATGATGATGTATCAAAGACTTCACACAGCAAGACACTGTATAACTCCCACCATGGTGGCTTAGACAGAAAAATAATAATAAGAAAATCATGAAGTAACCAGTGTCAGAAGGGATATGGGCAATGTGACGTAGTGTGTTGGCTGTGGGAATCAGCACAGACTATCCCCAAAAACCACACAGAGCATGACCATATGACAACCCCACCTCTAGGCACAAACATGAAAGGGGTGAAAACAGGGAGCTGGGAAATAGCTCAGGAGCACAGCTCATGCGCCAGGCCCTGGGCAACATCCCCAGCACCCCCAAAAAATAATAAAATAAAATACAACAAAAGTGAGAGCAAGTGCTGGGAGCAGTGTACCGTAACATCCAGTGGTGGAAGCCACAGCGAGCATAGAGGGCCGGTGGGTAAACACAGCAAGGGGGGAGTGTAGCCGTATCTTAGAACATCACTCAGCCCAGCACAGAGGACAACTGCCACCTGCCACCATAGCGACAGACCCTGAAGACATAGTGCTGAGAAATGAGCCAGGCCCAGAAGGTCACAAGTCAGATCCACAGAGACAGAGGTAGAAGGCAGGTGTCAGGGTTGGAGGTAGTGTTTAATGGGAACAGAGTGAGCAGCAGGTGGGCAGCTTAATGCACTGACTGTTCTCTTAGAACCAGTCTGAGTGTGCTACGTAGGCACAAGCACTGAGGACAGGGAGGCTCCTTGAGCCAAGACAAAGAAGACTTAGAGGGCAGGAGGGGTCAGTAAGGTGAGGACTGGACAAAGGGAAAGGCAGTCACCCAGGGATGCCACAGCAAGGAGGGTAAGGCCTGGAAGGAAGGAGCCAGCCACTGGCTACAAGGCAGGTCTCATTCCCTGCTCCAGGGCGGGGAGTGTGCCTTAGTGGTAGAGTGCTTGCCTAGCTAGCATACCCGGGGCTCTAGGTTCATTGCATACTTTGAGGAGCTCTGGCTGCTGGGGTGAGAATGTTCTTCAGACCCACTGGGACTCCCCTGGTCTCCAAGGAGTGTAGAGGTTGATGGCGGAGGATTCTGAAAGCAGAACAAGAGGAACAAGAAGGACTAGGAGAGGAGGGGAAGTGCGCTCAGCCTGATGGCTGGGCAAGTAAGTGGTCCTGCAATGTCAAACTACGGACTATACTGTGGGGACAGGGCAAAAGCCAGTGAGTCTTTAGGAGAAAGAATTGGCAGGCATTGCTATTCAAGTGTCCAGTGCCCTAAGGCTGGGGCTCAATGACTTGGGGACAGTCTTTATCCAGCTACTGCGAGGTTTGACATGGTCGTTGAGAGTCCCAGTGACACCTCTGCTCACCACTGCCACACCGCCCACTGTGCCCACACCACCCTCCTCCAAATGTCATCTAGTGGCTTCTACAGTCCTGTGGCATCCTGGGTTTCTGAACCCCCTCTCTGTTCCCTTACTGGCTCATTCTCCAGCTCTAGTGACCCCTACTGAACAGAGATGGGATCTGTTGGAAACACAGGGTCTGTCCTGGCCCCAAGGCCTGCTGACTAAACTAATCTACATTTTTTCTTTTCTTTTTAAAAAATATTTTATTTATTTATTTGAAAGAGAAGATTGAGAGTGGTGAGTATGGGCACGCCAGGGCCTCTTGCTGCTGCAAATAAACTCCAGATGCCTGTGCCACTTTGAGTGTCTGGATTTATGTGGGTACTGGGGAACTGAATCAGACCATTAGGCTTTATTAGCAAGCACCTTTAATTGCTGAGCTATCTCCCCAGCCATTTGTTTTTGTTTTTTGAGGTAAGGTCTCCTCTAGTCCAGGCTGACCTGGAATTCACTCTATAATCACAGAGTGGCCTCAAACTCATGGCACTCCTCCTACCTTGGCTCCCCAAGTGATAGGGTTAAAGGTGTGTATCACCTACCTGGCATCTTTTTACTTTCTTTTTTTCCCTCAATTTTATTAAACATTTCCCGTGATTATAAAAAAGTATCCCATGGTAATACCCCCTCACCCCCTTTTCCCCTTTGAAATTCCCTTCTCCATCACATCCACTCCCTATCTCAATATTTACTTTCTTTTTTAAAGGTGTGGATGGAGAGAGAATGGGCATGCCAGGACTTCTAGCCACTACAGATGAACTTCAGATGCATGTGCCACCTTGTGCACCTGGCTTATATGGTTCGGCTCCCCAGGAACCCCCTAAGCCAGATGCACAAGGGGCACATGCATCTGGAGTTCATTTGCAGTGGCTAGAGGCCCTGACATGCCCATTCTCTCCCTCCCCACCCCTCTGACTCTTTCTCTCTTTCAAATAAATAAAAATATATATTTTAAAAACTTTTTAATACAATTGCCATGCATGTGTAAATATATTTTGATGATAATCCTTTTCCATTACTTTTTTTTTGCCCCCTTTCTTCCCTCTATACAACAATTTGCTGGTTGTCAGGCTATGGTCTCTGGGCACTGGGGGTGGACACGAGGCTGGAAAGAATGCAGTTCTGGGTAGGAACATGGGCAACGGGACATCTGATCACCAGATACTTCAACCCAGAGTAAAATGGGCCCAAAAGATCTGATCCTGACCAGGATTAGGCCCTGGGAGGAAGTGAGGTTCTTGAGTTTGTAGGTTGAAAACCATCAGCATCAAGCATATGGAGTGTGGACAACAACCAGGGGTGGCCAGATTGACAGGATGTGTGGGGCCAGATAGTCTGGAGGTGAGGACAGTTCCACACAGCCATCATCAGAGCCCTTCCCTCCACTACTCTCAAGTCAGGCTACACGGGCTGGGGAGGACCCCAAGGCCTTGTGCAAACCAGGCAAGCACTTTTCCACCTGAGTTACATGCACAGCTAGCTGAACGCCGCCCTCCACGCTGAGATGAGGAGGCAGAGGAAGGCATCTGTTCTGCACTCCTGGCTCCTGCCAGCCAGCTCCACGGCCCATCATGTGTGTGAAGGAGTGGGGAGGATTGATTCAGGGATCCAGGGACACGCAGGGGGAGGCTGGGCTCACAGGACTGAGACATCCAGCGCATCCTGCTGAGGAGCTGGTCACATCGGCTTCAATTGGAAAGGTGGCAGTGCAGAATCAGGCAGCCACCAACATGGGGCACCTGCCTGAATGCTACCCCCCCCATGCCACCATCTGCCTCCTAAAACAGTCCCATGCTCCAAACATTGCCAACACTGCATGTCAGCCTTGAACACCGGAAGCCCACGAATGCAGTATGGTGGGGTGTCTCGTGGCCTGCTCCTATAAACCGAAGCTTCCCCACAAGGCTGGGAGAGTAGGCTGTTGGAGCACAGTTCCTAGAAAGGGCTGCTCATGGCCACTGTCCCCATGTCCCCAGGGGAGGAGTCTTTCTGGGTGTCTCTTGATTAGAGTCTGAAGGATGGGTAGGCAACATGATCACAAACACCACAGGCTTCCAGATATCCCAAGCAGAACACACTACTGCTTATGTTGATTCAACTCTCTGGCCAGGGAGCCCTGCCTTCAGTTCCCGCTCAGCATGGGTCTGTGATGAGGCGTGAATTCACTGCTTCAGAGAACCAGAAATCTTAGAGTCCTTGAGAAAGCGGCAGGAATCCAGGAACCGCCTGCAATCTGCCCCACCCTGGAGGAAAAGACCTCACTTCCTAATCTTTCTTGCTGGCATTGACTTGGTATCATGCCCTCAGGCCCACTGGAAGCTGAGCCAGGATCAGCCTCCAGCACCTGGTGCTGCCTGGGTGCTGAAGGGTCCCTGGCTGCTCAGGAACCAGGGGCTTGGTGGAGTAGGTGAGGAGCAAAGACTGCCCTCTGCCAACAGACCAACCCTGGCCACCTCAGTAGTGAGCTCCCTGAGTCATCAGGCACCCCACACCACTGGCCTCCTTCCCCCATCTCTGCCGTCCTGCAGTGAAACTTGTGAGTGATGGGACCCTTGTTTAGCAGCTGGATATAGCCAGAGGCTGAATTGGAATCTGGACTTATCTGGAACAATTCCTCTTGTAGGCAGCCTCCGGGATCCGTCAGCCACCACTGGGCCCCAGTTTAGAGCAGACGCTTGAGCCACAAAGCTGACCAGCGAAGGGAGCCATGTCCCATCGCCCCACATGCTGACCTGGGAGCAAGCAATGGGGGCTGTAACTGGGGCCTGGAAAGACTGGGGTCACACCCTGTCACTAGGCTCCACATGCCTTCAAACTGGCTAGGGGTGGGCATCAGAATGCAAGCTGGGTTATAATCACCCTGACAGGAAGGAAGATATTCTAAAGAGACATGCATGGCCCATCCTATAGCTATCACCCCATTGAAACCATGAATCCCAAGAAACTCAAATTTCCCCCAGAATCTCATGCTGGTAGCAGAGAAAGGTTTAAGGCCCTGGGGCCAGCGAGAGGGGGAGCTTGTCTCCTGGAAAGAGACGTATAACTTGTCAGACTACCTTGCAGAACATACTCGAACAGAAACAATGGTGCTGGGTAGGAGCACACTGGAACCAGGACTGCTTAGCTACATATGCCCCCGGCCCTCTATTTAAACCTGAATCTCATGTCAGGACTCCAAAAATGATCACTGGATCTCTTTGTCCCTCTTCCCAATATGGCCATATTGAAGAAATCTCTTCTTTCTGCTTTCACTATTAATTTGTCACCTTGATTGGTCTATTGAGGACAGGTGGCTGATCATGGTTGGTTAGGGCTGCCAGGGCCCAGGCTCTGACCCTAGTGTCCTAGTAACAATTTAGCTCCTTCCCCGACAAGGCAGGTCCTCACCACTGCCTGCCACATAGATGCCCACTGAGTCCCCGTGGAACAAGGACCCACAAGCCCAGCCCAGGTCCTGGAAGGGTGCGACCCAGGGGCACAGGTGGGTTCCCGTCATCCTCCAGGTGCAGGGCCAGGTACACGTGTGGGCTCCCGGCCAGGCGAGCTTGGATCTCTTCCGCAGGAGAAAACTGGGTGAGTATTTTGGTTTCTTGTCTGCTCGGGGAATTAGGGCAGGACGGTTTTGGTTTCCAAATGCCTCCCCTCTGTTTAAATTGGATGCTCTAATCTCCTTCCTCCTTTGTTCTAAATTCCCCTCTGCCTCTCTGCAGCTGTGGAGCAGCTGCTGCCTCCTGCTCTGGAGCAGGCTGAGGGTCGAGCTGGCAGAGGCTTACCTCCCGGGAAGGATAGACCAAGTGTGGTTTAGTGAGCCCCGCAGATAGGGGACACGGGTAGGTGAGAGCTGGACAGAATCTCTGCAGAAACGAAATCTAGACCAAGACAGCAGCTGGACCCTCACCTCAGTCATTCAGAAAGCAAGCATTAGAGCCGGGCGTGGTGGCATGCACACCTTTAATCCCAGCACTCGGGAGGCAGTGGTAGGAGGATCACTGTGAGTTCAAGGCCACCCTGAGACCACATAGTGAATTCCAGATCAGCCTGAGCTAGAGCAAGACCCTACCTCGAAAAGCCAAAAAGAAAAAAAAAAGTAAACATTTGGAAGCCAGCCATGTGCCAGGCCCGAGGACGTGCGTGACAACACACCATTCATTTGCTTCTCATTCATTCTCACATTCATTCATTCACTCAACAACCAACCAATCACCGAGTCCAAGGTCCATGCTCCAAGAATAAGTTTGGTACTCTCTGCAGGCTGACCCCCTGGGATGCTGGCCCACAGGACAAGATTCAGAAGTGTTGGTGTCACTGATACTCTGAGGGCCTCCAGGTGCTCACCAAGAGAAAGAATTAGGGACCTGCCATATGGATCAGAGATCCTGCCCAGGTCCCCCCAGGATGGGGGCCTCTGGCCACTGAGAGGAACCCTCCACCCATCTGAGAAACTCGGCACCCCCCACACTGCTTCTCTTCAGCTGGCTGGTTCTGGAACGAAATACCACCCAGGGCTGCAAGCTGTGGTCCCGCCTCCGGCTCCCTCCCTTCATCCTGCTGGATCTGGAGGCTGCCAGTCCCAGAATCAGCTCAGACAATGGCCAAGCAGGAAGGCATCTGCCTGCCAGCTCCTTACAGCAGCACTTGTCTCTGGCAGGATCATGAGGGGCTGCTGGGCAGCAACAACCACCCAGGGATTCTCCCAGCCCCTCAGTGCTCTGGGAGACACCCAGAGAAAACAGAGGACAGACAGCAAAACCACCATGAGAAACAGGATGGTGGGGCTGTGCTTTCACGCTCACGCTTGCTCACGTCTCCACTAACACATGCATGACAGGCACACACCTGGCTGCTGGTGGGGGGGGGGGGGGCTGAAGGGTCAGCTGAGGCTGCAGCAGCCGCAGCTGGTGCTATGGGAGATGACGGTGTTCACGAGGGCGCCTTATGCATTACGGAGCCAGGAAAACAGACAGGGTAATCGCAGCACAATTCGAAAAACACACAAATAATTCATGTTATCATGACGTCATGGTGCTGTAAATAATGAATTCTCACCAACACCCGGTTTCCATCATGAGGCGGTCCCCACCCTGGACAGGCAGCAGGGGCAAAGCAAAACCTGTGACAGGCAAGGGTCTGGGAGATCAGCGTGGAGCCCCTCATCCCCAGGAGAGACCCCAGGCAGGAGCCCAGTCTAGTGAACCAAGTTGTTGAGGGGTTCTGGGTAGCGATCACACTCCCCATAGAAGCAAGAAGAGAAGTGCCAACCCTGGTTGTGCCTGCCAGACAACTGGAAGCCCACATGCTCCACTGGCTGTCAGTGGGCTGGCCAGCAATGTATTAGAGAGGGGCTGAGGCCCTAACCTCCAGCTTGAAGTTACTGGGTGCTCACTGGAGGATTAGCCTTGGCTACCTAGTACACACTGGGCTCTATGCCTCACCAAGTGCCCTGATGCCTGACCCTCACCAGTGCCCCTATGCCTGCCCCTTCTTCCGGTTGTCCCACCCTTGCTTCCAGATGCCGGTGAGGGCAGGAAGTTCACCACTCAAAGCCTGACATTTGAAGAGTGGCATCCACTGCAAAACCCAAGCTGACCTATGGACTGAGGTCCCATGCCAGGATTCTGATCCCCAAACTGGGGTTGGCCACACAGCAGTGATGTCATCTGCCTAGAGGGTGAAGGGACCCACAGGAGTGGCAGGGGGTGCACAGCCACACCCCTGATGGGGTCCCCACTCCTTTCTGCGCTAGCTACCTGGCTGATCCCATCTCTTGCAGCCGTCGCAGCCAGCCTAGACTTGATTGATCTCTGTATGAATATTCATCTGGCATCCTGAGGGACTGTCATTAATATTCCAAGAAAGGGGAAAGTATACCTGTCCTCATTTAATGAGCGAGGTCGATCTGCAGCGGGTGACTGGCGTGTCCACCCATGAGCCCCCAAGCTCAGCGTGGTGTCAGCCCTCTCACTCTGACCAGAGACCCCCTGCGGTTCCTGCTTTTGCCCCATGACCTTACTGGCCATGCCCTCCTGACCAGCTTGCCTTTTTCTTTCAGCCTCTACACTAACCTCCCCTCCAGCCTTCCTGCTCTGCTCTGCTACTGCCTGGTGTAGTCACCCACACCCATGGCCCCACTCTAATGGGGACCCCAAGGCTCTGAGCAGACTCATTAAGACTGGTTACATACGGGTACCATGTCCCAATTGGCTGGGACCTTCCTGCCCTGTCAGTGGTCCCCACAGATTCCTCTGTGTACAGGGTCCACGGCTAGAAGCAAACCCAGTCTGTAGCAATGCTGGCCATGTGCTAAGCTGTAAGGCTCATTTCCTTGCTTGTCACTTGCTGCCCTGGGAGCCCCTGGGGCCCCAGACTGCTGCCCTGGACCAGCTAGTTTAGAGCTCAGAAGGGGGCTCTGTGCAGCTCCACCCTAACCCCAGCAGGTGGCCTCATGAGATACAGACAGACGGATGGGAACTTTGCCCTGGACCTAGGCTTCAAGGGGACTTTGGCTGTAAGAGGTTGAAATAACTGCTGACTTAACTGTTCTTACAACAAAGAGATCTTCTGAGGCGGGGGAGGCTGACAGAGACTTCAGGGCAGCCCTGCAGTCCCTTTTGCTTGGGGCCCAGGCACCCTTCTAAGTCTGCTGTCCTGCAGGAGCCTGCGAAAGCAGTGCCTGGGGTGGGCAGGGAGCCGCTGGCCAGGCGGGGAGGGAGCACCTGGCAGCCTGTGTGCTTCAGTCTGCTGCCAGCCCCCGGGCGCGCAGTGTGGGCCACACCACCCTGCTGAAGGCCCCTATGTGACACAGCTGCCAACAGGCCCCCGGGCATGCTGCCCAGCTGGGTGGGGGAGGGGCACTGTGTCCAGCAGCCACTGAATCAGCTAGGCTGGACCCTATCCTGCGTGGGCAAAACTGCTGCTGCTGGGGGGTGGGCACCTCTCTCTTTTGGGAACTGTTGGGGAAACGCACCAGAATGCCAGGATTTCTGAAAAGTCACTCCTACTTGCTCCAGCCTGCCTGAGAATGATGCTTCCCTAGAAGCTGGTGTGGGAGCCACAGAGACTTCGGGAAGGGGGTGGCTTCCTGGGAGGCTGGGCAGACAGGGACCCTTTTTTCCAAACAAGACCAAAAACGGAGAAGAGAAAGGCGCCCTGGCCACTGCGGATCTAGCACGTTTCCCTTCCCCAGAAACTGCTGAATCAGCGCTCGAAGGCGCCTCCGCTGGCTCCCTCCCCCTCACTAGCTGGCAGGGACCGGGCCTTTCCAAGGTCAGGGGACATCAATAACTGTGCAGATGAGTCCACAGCAACACAGGGTGGTGCTGTGAGATGCGCCTGCCCCTGCCAGCCATCCTTGCCCAGTGTGTGTGGGGGGCGATGTCTAGGCCTCCTCTCTAAGTGGACCCTTTGTCCCTGGCTGTCCCACCACTATTCTGGGAAGGTCATAGGTGCTGTGTTTGTTTCGGTTCTCCATCAGGAGCTGCAAAGCTGTTGCTTGTTATAGAGGCACTGAACGGGTCTTTGTAGACAACTGATCCATCCTGAGCCTGGGAGACACCCCTGCTCCCCCCACCCCCGCCTTCCCCACCCCCCAGCCTCTTTCTAGTGAGCATCTCGTTTCTAGAAATTCCCCAAGCATGGAGCCCTTCCTGCTATCTCCTGTCCTCTGCTGGCTCGGCTCTTTAGCTTTGATCTCCCTTGCCACTGACAGAGATCCCACCCACTTCCTCCCCAGGCCAGAAAACTGGCTAACATGCAGCCAACTCCTGACCCCCACCGCCATAACCCTGGACGGGACAGGAAATGAATCTCACTCAGCGGTGGGCACTTTGGACCTTCGACTTCAGCCCTTTCCTCCGCGCCCCCTACCCCCACCGCACCTGGATAAGCTTTCCTAACCCAGTGTTCCCATTTCCACTTGTTCCTCCTCTGTCCAAGGACTGGCCCCTCAAGTTCCCTGTGGGTATGGCCTCTCTGCCCTGGGTGCTTTCTTCTTGTTGGCTTGAGCCAACACAATGGAAAGATGTCTTGGCTCAGTGCCCAGCTCCTGACTCCCAAATCAAACCTCCCCTACCTATCATGGCTGCTCAGGAGCTCTAACTGCAGCTCCTGAGTCAGCCCTGGCTGGGCAGATCTGCCAATCTCAGAAAAATCCCAGCAGGTGGTTGGTCCTGATGTTCATCCCCTCTCCTTTTCCACCATGCACTGGGTAACGAGGGTTTCCCAGGTACTCTTCCTCCTAAGATCACAAGGCCAATGAAGAAACTGTGCCTGCTGACTCTCCTACCTTCGGGGCAGCCTGGATCTGGGGTTGGGCAGCTACATGAAGATGGCTGTATCAAGGTCAGTCCTGTCTCCTATGTAGGCCCTGAATTGCTGGTGCCCTCACCCAGGAGTCACTATGTTATTGTGTCTAGGCCTGGCCTTCTTAGCACCTCCTGAATTGAGTCATTGACTCCTGTCCTACTGGAAGATTCTAGAAGCCCATAAGCAGACAGGCCATTCCCCTTTTTCCATACTGTGATATGGAGCCCTTATTGAGCAAATAAATATGCCTTGTTTAAGGCATTTGGGGGTTGAGTTGATAGATCAGGTACTAAAATGCTTGCCTTACAAACATGAGTTCAAGCCCCTGTACCCATGTAAATGCCAAGTATGGTGGCATGAGCCTCACTACTACTGGGGATGTGGAAATAGGTGGATCCCTGGATCTCACTGGCCAGCTAGCCTAGGCCAACTGGTGAGCTCCAACCAATGACAGGCCCTGTCTTAGAAAGAGGTGGGTAGGGGCTGGAGAGATGCCTTAGTTAAGACACTTACCTGAAAAGCCTAAGGACCCAGGTTCAATTTCCCAGGATCCACGTAAGCCAGATGTACAAGGTAGCACATGTGTCTAGATTCATTTGCAGTGGCTGGAGGCCCTAGTGTGCCCATTCTCTATCTGCCTCTTTCTCTCCCTCTCTTTCTCTTTCTCAAATAAATACATAAAAAGGGGGGAAAAAAGAGGCAAGGTGAGTAGTGTATTTGAAGATGATATCTGAGGTTGTCCTCTAGTCTCTCCATGCATGTGCACAAATGCATATCTGCATGCTTACATATTCACACAAAAATATATAAATAAGTAAGACATTTCAAGCCAGGTGTGGTGGCACACGTCTTTAATCCTATCACTCAGGAGGCAAAGGTAGGAGGATTGCCATGAGTTCGAGGCCACCCTGAGACAACATAGTAGTGAATTCCAGGTCAGCCTGAGCTAGAGTGAGACCCTACCTTGAAAAACAAAAAACAAAACAAACGAACAAAACAAAAAAAGACATTTCAGCAGAATGCTCAGACTCAGCAAGTGGCCTTCAGCAAAGGCACAGCTACTGGTGGAGTTCCCTGGGCCCCCTGCACTGACAGTACCAAACTACTTCAGTAGCCAGGACCCAGAACACTGCTCCATTTCCACGTCTGCCAGTAGACAATCCCACAGTATCTCTGGCCTCTTCAGAGACACTGCAGTCTCAGACCCAGTTTAACATGTTATGGGCCTCAGGGGCTAATACCCCTGAAACCAATATCCAGGTAATATGGCCTGTAGGTAGAAGTTCTATTGGAATCTTTTTTTAAAAAAAAATATTTATTTGAGAGAGAGAAGTACATAGATGGGGCGGGGGAGATAATGGGTGCGCCAGAACCTGAGCCACTGCCACAAACTCCAAATGCATGCACCACCTTGTACATACTGGCTTATGTGGGTAGGAGGGAATTGAACCTGGATCGATAGGTTTCACAGGCAAGTGCCTTAACCACTAAGCCCTAGAAGCTCTTGTTTAAAAGTATGTATTTTAGGGCTGCAGAGAGATGACTTAGTGGCTAAGCCACTTGCCTGCCAAGCCTAAGGGTTTGATTCCCTAGGACCCACATAAGCCAGATGTTCAAGGTGGCACATGCGTCTCGAGTTTGTTGGCAGTGGCTGGAGGCTGTGGTGTGTCCATTCTCCTCTCTCTCCCTCTCACAAATAAAATATTTTAAAATTTGTTATTTGCAAGAAGATAAAGAAATCACATGGGTATAACGGAATCTCCAGCCACTGAAAACAAACTTATGACACATATGCACCACTTTGTGCATCTAGCTTTACATGGGTACTAGGGAACCGAACCTGGGTCATTAGGCTTTGAAGGCAAATGCCTTAACTGAGCCATCTCTCCAGCCCCAGGAAGCCCTTTTTTGCCAGTGGAATAAAGAAGGAGCTGGCTCAAATGCATTCCTCCAATGATACATAGTGCTACCGTGAAGCCATGGCTCCCAAGACCGGGAGCATGTAAAATACCCTTGTTATCATCCAGCCACAGGCAGCTCAACAAGGACCCTTAGCTACCCTGGGCCTGGTTGGTTGGTCTTGTAGCCCACAGTCCATGTGCTCAGTGGGCACTAAGGGTAGTGGCTCCACCAGACAGGGTAGGGGGACCATCTGCACATGGCAGGGTGTTCTACCAGACGGAGATGGTCTTGTTACCCACAACAGAAAATAGTTCAGAGCCTGGAGTAAGGCTTAGCATGTGATAATTATGACCAGAGAAGCTCCTGGAAAGAGACATTCTCTCTGCACAGTGAGCAGCCTAGCAGGACCACTGTCACTGTATGACCACCTTCACACCTGTCTGCTAATGAGCCCAGTTTTGGGTACTTGGGAAACATCAAGTAGGTGCACCTGGGCAGCTGAGGGCCCTTTGCTATCCCTCAGCATGGCATCACCTGGAGCCCAAGATGTGAAGAAACCAGGTCAGGAGACGGAGCCATACTCTCACCCTAACCCAGTTCTGGAAGGCTGACCTCACCCTCTTCAGTTCCAGCGCTGCCTGGGGCAAAGGCTTTTTCAAGTTAAGAATTTCTTCAAAATACAAAACCCCAAGGATGGGGCCACATGCGTTGCCATCCCAGACTCAGGAGTGTGAGGTCACACCACATGTACACACATGTGCATGCACACAGTCTCTCTTCTCCCAGTTTCTGGGTCTAGCATCTGTGTCTTCCCCATAGACCTGCTCCTGGCCTTTCAGCCCAGCACCCCGACTTTACTTGCTAACTAAATTCCAGGCCCTCTCTTCAGTATTTTTTTTTTCTGGTTTTATGAGGTAGGGTCTCATTCTGGTTCAGGCTGACCTGGAATTCACTATGTAGTCTCAGGGTGGCCTCGAACTCACGGTGATCCTCCTACCTCTGCCTCCCAAGTGCTGGGATTAAAGGTGTGCGCCACCATGCCCAGCTTCCTCAGTAATTTTGACACAGTGAAAGTACTGGTCTCAAGGACGACATCCCCAACATCACAGTTGTTTTTAGACACTGTCCCAATTTTACAGGAGGAAAATGGTTCCTGTGACATTTTTGGGTAGTGATTATATCCTTTGCAAAAGAATAAATGTTAAGGGCTGCAGGTGAGCTCAGTGGTAAAGCAAGTGCTTGCCTAGTACACGAGGCCCTGGTTCCTTCCGACCCTAGCACTGCAAATCTAAGCAATCACTCCATCAACACATTAAAAAAATAGGTTTAATGCAGGTGGTTCATCTCATAAAGAATTTAACAGGCACTCGGGACGCTGGGAAGGCTGAGTGTGCAACATGTGACAGAGTTTTCTTATCCCCTGGCACTGCCACTGACATTTGGCACAGCCATCCCTTCCAACTACCAACCCTAACACTCCCACCCCATCACCCAGCAAGGGGGGCATCGACAGCTCTGAGGAAAAGGAGCTAATTAATGCAGAACAAAGCTTCTTTGAGGAAAGAGCATGATTTAGTGCAAAAAATCTGCAGCAAGCAGCAGGGTCCACTGGGGAGGCTCCTGCCAGTCCTTGGGAGCAGACAGACTTCGTGCAGAGCCCTCCTGCTAGTGGACGGAAGTTGACTATAAATTAAAGAGCTGGGTCAACAGCCATGTGTTTTTGCTTGCCTGCCCTGTTTGGAGAAATCTGTTTTTCTTCAGTGGAACACAACTGTCTTCAGACTGCCAGCCACTGGTCTACCTGGCAAGGCAGGGCCAAAAGGGCCACACACATGCCCAGGGCATGGGGATGACAACAATTTTGAGTGAAGCAAGTATTCACAGGATCCATCCGGTGTCCTGCCCCTGGTGATAATAGTACTTCACCTGCCACCCAGGTCCCCATGAGCCACGCACTCCACTGACAAACCAGACAGGCCAGGTACTGCCTGCATTTTGTCTCACACCCCCAGGGTGCTCTAAAAGCTACAAACATCGAGGGAACAGCTGGCCCATTAAGGCCATCCACTAGGCTGGCAAAAGCCGCTGGAGAAAATGCTATTGGTCTGGGTTCTCCAAGGCTGGCTTGTTCAAGATCTCAGACAGTTGCCGGAGGCCAACAGGTCTCCATCCTTCAGAGAGGCCAAAAGGGCCCCCAAATGCTAAAATGGGAGTGGCCTCCCAGGACCTCTACATGGAATTCCAGGATCAGCCTGAAACTCAGAAGACCTGCTCAGAGGGAGGGCAGATGGGAACTTGTGCCACCCTGGGTGGCCCTGCACCAAGGACCTGCCAGTGCCATCTGTGGCATTCTGTTGGACTTTACCTAAGGCCTGCCTGGGGATCATGACCAACTTAGCCCCTCAGCACAGCATAGGGTGATCTATGGGCATAGGACTCAGGCAGCTGGGAGGAGTTTGTGGCAGTAGTGTGTCTGCTAGTAGAGCTTGACGGGTCCCTGAGGCTGGGGCCACAACCAGGGTACAGGAAGGGATATGCAGCTGGAAGGCACTCCTCTATGTCCCAGGGTCTTTCAAACCACTTGTGGGGGTCTGATGTTGGGGGTGTGTCACACAGAGGGTCTCAAGGTGCCGACTGGCCAGAAGAGGCCACCCACAGGACAACCTGAATAAGTGCAGGCAGCAACCAGAGGCAGGAGGCCAAGGGAATCACACAGGAGGGTAGCGCACAAGCCAGCAGGATTGTGGAGTAGTCTCAGCCCTTTTCTCTCCCCATGGGAGTGTGTGCTGTGGGCCTCACCCACAGGATGGGGCAGCAAAGGCCCTGACTGGCCCTACTCATCAAGAAATGGAGCATGCCCGGGCACAGTCAAGAGCCCTGGGGAGACTGGGCCCTCACATGTCCACAAAGACCATGAAGCACCAGCCCAGGCCTCCGACCAGCAGCATGGTCACATGAATGCCATAGATGAGCAGCTCGTTCATGAGGCGGAAGTCCACGCGTCTTCGGCCCAGCAGCAGCAGCAGCACGGACAGCTTGAGCTGGAAGCGCAGCAGCACCCTCACACCCACATACTGCAGACAGAAGAGCGTGGCCAGCGCGCCCCACAGCGCCGCTGTGAAGAGGCTGCAGCTGAAATACAGTAAGAAGCGGATGAAGCCATAGAGCCAGCGGGTCTTGATGTACACGTCGAAGTTGTTGTACTTGGTGCGCGCCAGGTGGGAGGTCCGCACTGGCCCACAGGCTGCGTGGAGGCAGGTGGTGTGCGGGCCATGGAAGGAGCGCACCCGTCGGGGGATGGGCATAACCGGCATTTGGCCCCAGCGGCAGCACTAGCTCACGGTGGTGGTGCAGTGTCCAGGCGGCCAGCATAGGTGTCATAGGTGCCTAGGCCTGGGATTTCTCAGCTGACCCTTGAGAGAACTGTTGGCCTGCAGGAAAAGGAACAAGGAGGCCAGGTCAAGCAAGGGCAACAAGCAAGGGCAACCACAGGGTCTCTCTCTCTCTCTCTCTGGACATCAGGCAGTTTGAACAAGCACGAATGCCAGGTGTGGGGGCTGTACCCTCGGTCTCAGAACCTCACCCTAACCCCTTCACAAATCCTCCTGAGGACACTTTCCAGGGACTCTGACAACTTGTGAAAGCCCAAAGTGCCATTCTATCCACAGTGTTGGGGCGGGAGAGCAGCTGGAACAGTAGCTGCGTCCCCTTCCAGCTGCCAAGAGACCCCCTGGGGGGGCAGTCAATGGCAAGAAGGTTGGGGACAGGATAAGCAGAGTCTATGCCCACTCCTTCTATAGCTTCTCCAGCCCTAGGATCCTGCCCTGCCATGGTGTTTTCATGTCACATGCCCGTTACTGCCCAGGACTCTGCATCCAACGCCATCACACACAGAATCACAAGATGGAGCTGAGAACAGATTCCCACGAGTGGGGCCTCTAGGTCCATTGCTGGGCTGAACCTTGCAAGTTATTTCTTAAGAGTGATGACCTGCAGGTCACACCTCTTTGCCCCACTGCTCTTGCTCTGTAAACAGAGGGACATCATCACTGCCCCTTCCCTTGGGGGCTGCGGTCATGTATCACCGCTGGACACAGGGCCACAATCAGTCCCGTGCTGTTTGCCACTGGAGTGGCAAATCTTTCAAACCGGGCCACAAAGACAGAAGCGGTGCGTGGCCCCTTAGTATCACCTAGCAAAGGCATGTGCAGCAGCTGCCTGCGTAATATGTGGATGGAAAGAAGTGAAATTTCAGGCTGTAGAACACGAGAGACCAAAAGCTGGTGACAAAAGAAGGCTTCGGCATCTTCACACGGACTTCAGGCCGGCTCTCCCTTCCACGCTGAGCAAATGGCTGCTGCTTCAACCAATGGCACAGAGGAAGGGAATCTGAGCCATTCGGTGCCAAGTCCTGGCGCATTAGCTCAGCCGGACCCAGCCTCGCTCACCTCGCGGGCGAGGGTCGGCCAGGCCTCCGTCCCCAGGACACTGCCGGGCCCCGGGCCACAGAGCCCACGCTCTCCAGGGCCGGCCAACGCAGGCCCGCTCGGAGGCGCAGCACACCCAATTCTAGCCAGGCCTCGTGCGACCCCGGCCCCGCGGTCCTGGGCACCACTTCCGGTGTCGGCGCCGCCGTTGCCCTGGAGACGGCCCCTCGGGTCCCCGCCCGCCCCAGGCCGCTCACCCGGTGCCCTCTCCGCGGCAGCGCCAGGGTCCCGGAGCACACAGCAGGCCGGCAGCACTGGAGGACGGGTCTGAGGGCGACCCTGTGCCCGGGAGCTGCGACAACGGGACGGGCGCATGGCGCA